>NW_016107406.1:501612-569784 GCF_001604975.1 Cebus imitator | reverse complement strand
TTGAACTCCTGACCTCAAGTGATCTATCCATCTTGGCCTCCCAAAGTGTTAGGATTACAGGTGTGAGCCATTGCTCTCAAGCTACCTATAGGCTTGAGCTCCCAAGGCAGCCCAGAAATTCCACCTTTGGAGCTCAAGCCTATAGATACTAAAAACAAAAACAAAAAGTACTAGTATCAAAAGCTTATATTATACTTAAGCTGATATTTACTGTAGCATTGTTCATTGTGGGAGGATAAAAATGAAACCATCTGAAGATCTGCTGGCAAGGGATGGGTTAAATAAAATGTGGCATATTCATATCTTGGAATTCCATGGAGCTATTAAAAAGGCTGAGAGAGAAGTCTCTCTAGCCACTGGCGTATAAGAATAAGTCTGGTACACCATGGAAGTTCTCTTTTTCAGCATAATAGGGATAAGAGTCAATTAAAAGTCATAAAAAAGACACATTGCCTGAAAGCTTAAAACCTCTGAATTCTTTGCCATTCTTTGGATGTAAGGCCCAAGTCTCTTTACTGGACCTTGTCTGCTAAGTGGAATTCCATGCTACTTTTCTTGCATAAACCATTTCTGTAATACGTAATCTATAATTTTCAGTTCTGTTTTTAAAGTGGAGTAAGAACTTAAAGGCAGTGGTAAAGCAATCTGAGTATAGAACACCACTAGGTTTTTATGATATCCCCCCTTGTGTTAATTTGCGAAATATTGCCACAACTTCCTCCCATGCCAGCAGGCATAAGCTTCTGTAATGTGGTGTTGCTGCTCCTCCTATCAAGAAGTGAAGTCTATTCCCCATCCCTTGAAGTGAGGATGACCTTGTGACTTGCTTTGACCAACAGAAAGTGATGTTAGGTTAAAGCTTAAGAGACCTTGCCCCTTTCTGGTTTGAGCCCTATTGGATTGATGCCCTGAGGCCACCATGTGAGGAAGCCCATTTAGTTCAGGATAAAAGGCAATGTGAGGGCTCAGTGGACGGCCAGCACCAACTGCCAGACAGATGGAGAAGGTCATTTCGGACTTTCCAGCCCAGTCGACTCCAGCTGAAAGCAGCCCTGTGAGAGAGTCCAGGCAAAAGCAGCAGTCCATGAAATCATGAGAGATAATAGACCATTATTGTTCCAAGCCACTGTGTTTTGGGGTGGTTTGTTATACAGCAAAAGGTAGATGACATACCCCAGATCTTTATTGTCATCTGAGTAGCAAATGTTTTTAGAAAGCTACATTGAGCAAATCTTTCTTGTGCATTTAACTTGATTTTCATAGAAATATGATGGTCTTCCTTTTCTGCTCTAATTGCAATGATTTGTAAAGTATTTGATGAAAGTAAAGAATTACAGTTACAAATACAGTGGTATAAACAGGTTTACGGACCAATACAAGCTGACTCTGATGAGCCCAGAAGTCACCTGGCAGGAGCAGAAGGATGCAAACATACCAGAAAGCAGCCTACTGGCCAAAGCTTGTCAGCACCTTGGCTGTCCAGGAGCATCAGAGGAATGGAGAGCACTTGGGAATTCAGCAACTCTCTGTAATAGAGGTTAAAAATAAAGAGAGCTTTCACCCTGTCATTAAGAAAGAAAAGTAGCTACAGAGAAATTCACATGGTATGACCCACTTGTAGAAAAACAAAACCTACATATCTGTGCATGTTAGTAAGACAACACAGAGAATGATCTAGAAGGATACGTGCCAGACTTGTCACAGCTACCACAGGGGCTAACAGTGGGAACAAAGAGGGAAAGGAGACATGGGGGAAAAGCACTGTAGCAAAATGGAAAATATACACGGCATTAAGTAAAAACAAATAGATGGTCCATAAATATAAATACACCAATACTAAGTACTACTGTCAAGAAGCACAGCTTCTCAACACTGAAGGGAAATGGACAAATGAAAGACGATGGGATAGTAGACAGTTCTGAGCTTGAATTTTCTTTATTTAGTAGTTTTTATAATAAAGAGCAGAGGGAAAAAAATTACACTCTCAGATATGTGCCATAGTATCTTGTGATTTTTATGCCAACAACATATTAAAAATAATTTCTCCCTGTCCTATATTTGCATATTCATTTGTTGGTATATTTTTATAATATGTAGCACTTTCTAACTGGTTTTATTTGCATATGTTTTTATATTTTGTTATTTGACTAAATATATTTTGTTATTTGAGGGTACAAATTGGTACCTTACATAACTGGGTATCTTCAAAGTGCCTTGTTCATAATAGATGATCAATAAATGTTACTTAGATGAAAGGGGAAAGAAAGCCTCACTCTGATGGCAGTTGACTGGGAGAGATCTCCAGGACGTAGCCTATTCCATCTCGTAAAGAGCTTGGAGTGAGTGCATTGGTCAGGGCACAGCAAATGACAGCAGAGCCAGTCTCTCACCGGCTTCTTAAGCAATGAGGAAATACATTTTCTCACATAGCCTGATGTCCAGAGGCAGGGGAGCTGCAGTTCCCAGCAACTCACCCAGATTCAAAGCGCCCCAGAGAAGAGGAGAAACAGTTTCTTTCCATGTTATTTTCTTAGAAACATGGAAACCTGGTGGAGACTCATAGAAAAATGGCAGATAGGAGGCAAGACTAATTTGCAGCTCCTATTCGGATGGACAGGGTAGCACGTGGAAACTCACATTGTTAACTTTCGCTCCAAGAACTACTGCAGAAACATACCAGGAAAGCCAAGAGAATGAGAATCCACAGACACTTTAAAGGAGGTGGATTGCACTGTGGGCTCCATGGGACAGTCAGGGAGCTGTGAGTCTGCTTGCTTTCTCATCTGGGAGGCTTGTAGCCTGGGGCAAGTTCTCAGCCCTGCTCACCAGTTGCCTGGAAATAAACTCTGTGCTGTTGGGGGTGGAAGGCAAAGTAGGAATGAGAGTGGCCTTTCCGGCTGTGGGCTGTGTGGAAGCTGGGTGAGGCCTGTGGCTGCTGGCTTTCCTCCATTGCCCTGGCAACCTGTGTGACACAGCAGAGACAGATATAATCCCCTGGGAACAGAAATCCATTTTCCTGGGAACCACATCCCCATCCCCCACAGCAGCTGCAGCAAGCCTGGCCCAAGGAAAGGCTGAGCTCAGACATGCCTAACCCTTCCCTCACTTGGTGGTCTTTCTCTACCTGCCCTGGTAGCTAAAAACAAAGGACATAATCCCTTGGGAGTTCTATGGCCCTGCCCACTACCTGACCCTAGGGCAATCTTGCATCTTCCTATCCTACTGCAGCTGATGCCCTCTTGAAAGTGCCACCGCCTGGCTAGAGGCCAATTAACAGAAAACCAGTGCACTTAACAAAAATACAACCAAGGACCCTCACAGAGTTTACTTCACTCCCCTGCTACCTCCACTGGAGCAAGTTCTGCTATCCACAGCTGAGAGACCTCAAAATGATTCACATCACAGGACTCTGTGCAAATACCCCGGTACCAGCCCAGAGCCTGGTAAGCTCTGCTGGGTAGCTAGATCCAGAAGAGAAATAACACTCATTGCATTTCAGCTCTCAGGAAGCTCCATCCTGGGGGTAAGGGGAGAGCACCACGTAAAGGGAGCACTCCATGGGACAAAAGAATCTGAACAGCAGCCCTTGAGTCCCAGATCTTTCCGCTGACATAGTCTACCCATATGAGAAGGAACCAGAAAAAATGCTGATAACATGACAAAGCAAGTTTCTTTAGCACCCCCAAAAGAACATACTAGCTCACCAGCAATGGATCCAAACCAAGACAAAATCTCTGATTTGCCAGAAAAAGAATTCAGGCCTACTATTAAGCTAATCAAAGAGGCACCAGAGAAAGGTGAAGTCCAACTTTATAAAATAATAATAAACAAAAGATACAGAATATGAATGGAAAAATCTCCAGTGAAATGATAGCATAAATTTAAAAAATTCACCTTTGTAAATGAAGGACACACTTAGAGAAATGCAAAATGCATTGGAATGTCTCAGCAATAGAATTGAACAAGTAGAAGAAAGAGCTTCAGAGCTTGAAGACAAGGCTTTCGAATTAACCCAATTGAACAAAGAAAAAAGAATTTAAAAAATCAAGAAAGCCTCCAAGAAGTTTGGGATTATGTTTAAATGACAAAACCTAAGAATAATTGGTGTTCCCAAGGAAGAAGACAAACCGAAAAGTTTAGAAAATGTATTAGAGAGAATATTGAGGAAAATTTTCCCAGCCCTGCTACAGACGTAGACATCCAAATACAAGAAGCTCGAATAACACCTGGGAAATTCATCACAAAAAGATCATTACCTTGGCACATAGTCATCACATTATCTAAAGTAAAGACAAACTAAAGAATCTTAAGAGCTGTGAGGCAAAAGCATCAGGTAACCTATAAAAGAAAACCTATCAGATTAACAGCAGATTTCACAGCAGAAACCCTATAAGCAGGAAGGGATTTGGGTCCTATATCTACTCTCCTTAAACAAAACAATTATCAGCCAAGAATTTTGTATCCAGCAAAGCTAGGCTTCATAAATGAAGGAAAGATACAGTCTTTTTCAGACAAACAAATGCTGAGAGAATTTGCCACTACTAAGCCAGCACTACAAGGAATGCTAAAATGAGCTCTAAATCTTGAAACAAATCCTCAAAGTACACAAAAATAGAATGTCCTTAAGGCATAAATCTCACAGAACCTATTTAAAAAAAAAGACAATGGAAAAAAAAACACACACACACACACACAAGGCATTCAGGTAACAAATAGCACAATGAATAGAATAGTACCTCACATCTCAATACTAACATGAATGTAGTGTTGGCCTGCATGCTCCACTTAAATGGCCTAGATGCTCCACTTAAAAGATACAGAATGGCAGAATGGATAAGAATTCACCATAAGGACTCATATAAACTTAGGGCAAAGGGGTGAAAAAAGATATTTCATGCAAATAGACACCAAAGTGAGCAGCAGGAGCTATTCTTATATCAGACAAAACAGACTTTAACAGTTAAAAAAGGACAAAGAGGGACATATATAATGATAAAAGAACTAGTGCAACAGGAAAATACCACAATCCTAAATATATATGCATCTAACACTGGAGCTCCCAAATTTATAAAACAATGACTACTAGACCTAAGAAATGAGATAGATGGCAACAGAATCATAGTAGGGGACTTCAGAACTCCACTGACAGCACTAGACAGTTCATCAAGACAGAAAGTCAACAAAGAAACAATGGACTTAAACTATACCCTAGAACAAATGGACTTAACAGATATTTACAGAACATTCTACCCAATAACTGCAGAATATACATTCTATTCATCAGCACATGGAACATTCTTCAAGATAGACTACATGATAGGCCCAAAACAAGTCTCAACAAATTTAAGAAAATTGAAATTATATCAAGTGCGCTGTCAGCCCACAGTGGAATAAAATTGAAATTCACCTCCAAAAGGAACCCTTAAAACCGTGCAAATACATGGAAATTAAATAACTTGCTCCTGAAAAATCACTGGGTCAGCAATGAAATCAAGATTGAAATTAAAAAACTCTTTGAACTGAACAATAATAGTAACACAACCTAGCAAAGCTTCTGGAATACAGTAAAAGCAGTGCTAAGAAGAAAGTTGACAGCATTAAATGCCTACATCAAAAAGTCTGAAAGTGCATAAATAGGCAATCTAAGGTCACATCTCAAGGAGCAAGAGAAACAAAAATAAACCAAACCCCAACCCAGCAGAAGAAGATAAATAACCAAGATCAGAGCAGAATTAAATAAAGTCAAAATGAAAAAATACAAAAAATAAAGGAAACAAAAAGCATGTTCTTTGAAAAGATTAATAAAATTGACAAATGATTAGTGAGATTGACTAAGAAAAGAAGATAGAAGATCCTAATAAGCTCAATTAGAAATGAAACAGGAGAGATTACAACTGATACCACAGAAATACAAAAGATCATTCAAGGCTACTGTGAAAACCTTCAGTTGCATAAACTAGAAAACCTAGAAGAG
Source organism: Cebus imitator (assembly GCF_001604975.1). NCBI lineage: Eukaryota > Metazoa > Chordata > Mammalia > Primates > Cebidae > Cebus > Cebus imitator. The sequence continues at coordinate 563,810 of NW_016107406.1, read as the reverse complement.
ATGGATAAATTCCTGGAAACATACCACCCTCCTATATTAAACCATGAAGAAATAGAAGTCTGAACAGACCAATAATGTGCAGCAAGATTAAAATGGTTATTAAAAAGTTACCAACAAAAAAAAGTTCAGGACCAGACAGATTCACAGGTGGAGTCTATCAGACATTCAAAGGAGAATTAGTATCCATCCTACTGACACTATTTCAAAAGATAAAGAGGAAACCCGCCCTAAATCATACTATGAAACCAGTATCACCCTAATATCAAAACCAGGAAAGGACATAACAAAAAAAGAAAACTACAGACCAATATTCCTGATGAACATAGATACAAAAGTCTTCAACAAAATACTACCTAACTAAATCCAACAGCATATCAAAAAGATAATCCACCATGATCAAGTGGGTTTTATACTGGGGATGTATAGACGGTTTAATAGACACAAGTCAATAAATGTGACACGCCACAAAAACAGAATTAAAAACACAAATCACATGATCATCTCAATAGATGCAGAAAAAGCATGTGACAAAATTCAGCATCCCATTTATACATCCAGCAAAGGGCTAATATCCAGAACCTATAAAGAACTCAAACAATTCAGCAAGAAAAAAAAATAAAAAATCCTGTCAAAAAGTGGAATAAGGACATAAATAGACAATTCTCAAAAGAAGATCGACAAATGGCTAACAAGCATACAGAAAAATGCTCAACATCACTAATTATCAGGGAAATGCAAATCAAAACCACAATGCAATACTACCTTACTCCTGAAAGAATGGTATAATCAAAAAATCAAAAAATAATACATGTTGGCTTGGATGTAGTGAAAAGGGAACACTTTTACACTGTTGGTGGGAATGTAAACTACTACAACCACTATGGAAAACAGGAGAGTCCCTTAAAGAACTAAAAGTAGATCTACTGTTTAATCCGACAATCCCACTACTAGGTATCTACCTGGAGTAAAAGAAGTCATTATATGAAAATGATACTTGTACACACATGTTGATAGCAGCACAATTCGTAACTGTAAGAATATGTATGGAACAAACCCAAATGCCCAACAGTCAACAACTGGATAAAGAAAATGTTATATACATATAATGAAATACTACTTAGCCATAAAAAAGGAATGAAATAATGGCAGTCACAGCAATCTGGATGGAATTGGAGAGGATTATTCTTTCTTTCTTCTTTTTTTTTTTTTTTTTTTTTTTTTTTTTTCTCCCTCCCTCCTTCCTTCCTTCCTTCCTTCCTCTTTCTTTCTCTCTCTCTCTTTTTTTTTGTTGTTTTTTGGAGATTAAGTCTCTCTCTGTTACCCAGGCTGGAATGCAGTGGTGTGATCTTGGCTCACTGCAACCTCTGCCTCCCAGGTTAAAGTGATTTCCTGCTTCAGCCTCCCAAGTGAGACCATTATTCTAAGTGAAGTAAGTCAGGAATGGAAAACTAAATATCATATGTTCTCATCCATATGTGGGAGCCAAGCTATGAGGACACAAAGACCTAAGAATGATACAACAGGGCCCCGCACAGTGGCTTATGCCTATGATCCCAACACTCTGGGCAACTGAGGTGAGCAGATCACGAGGTCAGGAGTTCGAGCCCAACCTGGCCAACATGGCAAAACCCTGTCTTTAATAAAAATACAAAAAATTAGCCTGGCATGGTGGTATGCACCTGTAATCCCAGCAACTCAGGAGGCTGAGGCAGGAGACTTGCTTGAACCTGGGAGGTGGAGGTTGCAGCAAGCTGAGATTACACCACTGCACTCCAGCCTGAGTGACTGAGTGAGACTCTGTCTCAAAAAAAAGGAATGATATAATGGACTTTGGGGACACAAGGGAAAAAGTGGGAGGGGGTGAGGGATAAAAGACTACATATTGGGTAGTGTACACTGCTGGGGTGGTGGGTGCACCAAAGTCTCAGAAATCACCACTAAAGAACTTGTTCATGTACAAAAAATTAATTAATTAATTTTAAAAAGAAATGTTAAAAAAAAAAAGAGAGCTATGGAAACTTTCCAGTAGCCCCATCAGTCTCTCATGTCTCATTGCCTAGATTTGGGCCACATGATAAAACTGAGACCAATCACCAGTTCACAAAATAGGATTAGCATGATTGGCCTAGACCATCTATGGATCCATATGTGGTCCTATTTTGCACATGATTAGCATGCAGTTTTATCACATGGAATTTACCAGGCAATTTGATAGCACCTATACTCTGTTCAACAGAGGAGACCACTGTTCACACGTTTGGATGCCATAGCAAAGTCAAATAGCTATAAAGTCTTCTAAATACTCTCCATTTCTATACTTATTACATACCAGTAGCATATAGTTTGCTGCAGAACAACACGGCTGAATGGACCACACTTTGTTTCCTTTTTTTTTTTTTTTCTGAGACAGAGTCTTTTTCTGTTGTGCCAGATTGCAGTGGCATAATCACGGCTCACTGCAACCTCTGCCTTCCAAGTTCAAGCATTCTCCTGCCTAAGCCTCCCAAGTAGCTGGAATTACAGGCATCTGCCACTGTGCCCGGCTAATTTTTCTATTTTTAGTAGAGACAGGATTTCACCATCTTGGCCAGGTTGGTCTCCTCGAGCTCCTGACCTCATGATCCACCCGCCTCAGCCTCCCAAAGTGCTGGGATTATAAGTGTGAGCCACCACCCTTCGCCTAGACCACACTTGGAGCAACACTGGCTTAGACTACTCAGAATCTCCTCCTACACCAAGGATGGAGTCAGCTCCCTGACACATGTGAAGCTAGGGTAGAGACCTTAGAAAATCAGGGATACGTTGGCAAGACACAAAGGCAGAAAGGAAGTTGTGTAGGCAACCTGCAGTTCATTACAGTGGACTTCAACATTGCTGCTGGTGCGACCAGCTGAGAGCAGGTCCCTGTTCATACACAACTTTGAGCACAATGCTACACACTGAGATGGTGCCCTCACTGCATACAGCCGCCCTGTCCTTCTCTAAGGCAGAAGGAGAAAACACTCCGATTCCTGACTAAAAGCAAAGAATCAGACCACAGGTGGTAGGGAGGGAAAAGATTGTTTGGTGTATCTGGCCTGGGTTAGTTAGGCTAGGCTAGGCTAGGCTGCAATAAGAAACAACTCCAAATTCCCAGCAGTTTACAGGAATGATGGCTAATTTCTCACCCATGCTACATGGCCATTGTGAGTTGGCTGTGGCTCCGCCCCACATCTGCCTTACTTGGGGACCCAGGAGAATGGGGCAACCTTTATCTGGAACAGTGCTAATTTTGTGGCAAAGGGGAAAAGAATAAAGGAAGCCAGAAGATGATTCCTAAAGCTTCTCCTAGAAGTATCACTCTTCACTTTCCTCGCATTTCATTAGCCATAACAAGTCACATGTCAAAGCCTGAAGTTAATGGGACAGAGTAGAATCCTCCCTGACAAGGACCACAGGAAATTTTTGAGCAAGAGCACAGCCTTTCAGGGCCCCTTCCTGAACCCAGGAGCCGCATCCATGGGAATGTTTTTTTCCCCACATCATCTAGATTGGAAAGTCTTTCCTGGCTGTGGACACCATCGATGTCTTGATGTGACTCTCCTCACAGGATAAATTCTCTGAGGTGACTTTTCCCAGCTAAATGAATGCAGAAGTGGAAAGTAGAGTGGGGTGTGCTGCATGCGTACCTCCTATATCTAGATACTCTGCTAGTTTCCTTCCACATGGTTTATAAACATTCTTACAATCACCCTCTGAGAGCAGCAATAACTCTACAGCAGAGGAAACAGGCCCAGGATCACTGCATAACTTTCCCTAGCCCTTAGATCTAGAAAAGATCACAGAAATCGTGATTGTCTGTACTCTCATCAGCATTATTTAAAAGACTGCCTTTTATTAAGAATTACTCTATACCCTGTATTGTTATTTACTTCACCTGGATAATCTCATTTGAATTTTACAAGAATCTTACGACAGAATTGCTATCATTTTTATTATTCTATCAGTGAAGAAATTGAGGTTTAGAAAGAAAAAGGAAGTTGTCCAACTTGCAAAAAAGGGGCAGAGTTCAGAGCAGAACCCAGATGTGCCCAGGGTCATTCTCTAACCCGCCAGAGCACAGCATTTCCCAAGGAGTAAAGAACCTCATGAGGGCATCAAAGCCTTCCCTGGACCACGTAGGAAGGAATGGGGAAAGGCCTCCTCTGCAAGCCAGGAGGAGAGGAAAAGGAATGCATGGTGGGGACAGGGGGGCAAGGATAGGCGTCGGGCCATTTGCATTCCACATCCTTCTAAAGAAAACCCCTCTGTGTCTCCTTCAATGTGTTATTTTTATTTCCTAATATCGTGGCCACAGGATGTCCCAGCTGAGGTGAACATATGTTGTTTTCCTGCCTAGAGTTCCCTCTTTTAAAAACAGCAGCCCCCTTTTCCTTTGGGGAACAGCCCCTCCCACCTGGGTCTGCATGGTCATCTTGGAGTGGACGTCTCCATTTTGGGCAGCGTCACTTGTGATTCATCTTAGCTATGGAAATCCCAGGCAAGGAAACACCCATTGCCCTGGGGGAATATAGGATTTATTTGGGAGCCACTGTCTGTCCCTCTTCAAATTCTTTGATACACAGAAGTCAGAGGGCACCAAGGAGGAGGGGGACAAATTCCCCAGAAGCCATGGCGGTCATAGATCATTTGTTTGGGCTGCTTATTTTGGGGGGATTTCTCCACCACAAGAGCCTGCACAATGGGCAGAGACTCCTTCTGCTACAAAAGTTGACATTCACTTCCCAGCTTCCTTTGTGGCTAGGAGATGGCACGTGAACTAGGCTTCTTCAATCAGACATGCCCCTCTCAGGACATCAGCGTGGGCACTGGTGACGCAAGCAACCAGGGCCTTCACAGAATCCATTCCGGCAAGGAGCTGTTCCTCCACTGGTCAGAGACACTGCTTAATAAATATTTCATGGGTGAATTAACGAATAATACTAGCAGCAGCCCTGGTATAATTGGTGATGCAGGGTGTGGTGTCTCTGCCCAGTGGAGGAACAGCTGTGTCATCACAGGACTGGCTCTGCGGTGTGGTTTGGGAAGTTGTTTCTGCCTGGGTGACTCCATGCCTGGTTCTGTAGCCCTCCCAAAGACTCTGGGAGCTACCCAATAAGCAGGCCTTTAAGAAATACTGTTCTGCTTCACCTGGCCGGGTTTGGCTCCTGTCCTGTGTGTAAGGATCCTGGCTGAGGGTAGAGAAGGCAAAGTGGGTCATGAGCAAAAGGATCTGAGAGGATGGGGCCCTCCAGAGCTCACTGCACCTCTCTCTGGCTGCAGCCTGACCCCTGCAGACTGATCGTTTCTTGCTTAATTTTAAGGGAGGAAGCGCTGAGGCCAGGAGAGAGACGCAGACCATGCTGCTAAATTAGGCAATGGGGCTTCAACGCACAGGTTAAAAACATAAGTGGCCTCTTCTGGGCACCAATCTGGAGAAAAAGTTATGCCGGTTACCCTTCATCACTTTAATAAATGTATCTTCAGAGGGGAAATTCAAGCACTTGTGGTTAGTTGAAGGAGGGTGAAGATGTGAAAATTAAGGACAATGGAGCCCCCTCCACCTTCAAACTGAGAAAAGGGCAAATTGATCGGCAACTCCACCCACAGGGCCTGGGGATGAGTGACTGTCTCAAGTATGAGCTGGACATATGAGGAAACTGGACAAGGACCCTTCTTGAAGGGGAGGGCACCATGGTCCTGGGTGCAGACAGCCCCCAGGGCCCCCGACTACAGCCCCTTCTGTGCCAGCACATGCCACAAAGTCAGGCTTCCAGAAAGCCTTGGGCTTTACAAACACAGGGTCTGGGGAATTCCAGGCATTCTGAGAGGCCCATGGTCAGCACACCCCATGTTCCAGCTAAGAAAGCCCTCTGAAGGCTCTCCTGGAATTTGAATTATTTGCCTGTAGGTTGTTTAGAGATTTTCAGTGGAGAATTGGGGTTTTAATTCAGAGAAGCAGAGCTTACACATTTAAAATGCCAATAAGCAAAAAGTTGGTTATTGATATGTCAAGAAAAAGGCAGGCAACCCACACAGAAACCTTCAGCTCTAAATTTACAACTGCAGCCAACTTCTGAACTTTGAGTCCTCCTACAAAGCTGAGGTCGGGGCCCCCGCTAGAGAAATGAGCCTGTTTTTTTCTGATGCAAGTGTTCTAAAATGGATGGTTCTGATGTTTGCACAGCTCTGTGGATAGATGAAAAAGCATTCGCATGTACTCTTTAAAAGGGTGAATTGTATAGTATGTGAATGATATCTTAATAAAGCTGTGGCCACATTACATACGAAAGGCACAGAGCAGGGTTTGAATCTCAAACCTCCAGCACACTGGCTGTGGGACCTGAAGCAAGTTGCTAACCGTGGCTATGCTTTGCTTCCTCAGTCTCTAAAGTGATGATCACATCATAGTTATGTCATGGAATCAACATGCAGGGGAAATGAGAGCTGTTGGTGACATGGCCTGGCCCACGGAATGCACTCCGTGAATGTGCACTTTTCACTCCGTGAAAGTCCCTGTTATTGCCAGACACAGGGGACACGGAGACAAAGCAGACTTCGCTCCTGCCTTCAAAGAGGAAGCAGTTGTTTGGAAGACAAGTTTGGGAGACGAGCAGTGACATTTTCGGGTCATCAGTGCTATGATTCAAGGACAAAATCTATGCAGTGGAACCATAAGATGGAGGTGAGGAGACCTGCAGGGCTCAGGCAGGACAATGCCACTGCTGGGACCCAGCTTTCCCGACCACCAACTCTCCATAGCCCCATTACTGCCTGTCTATTGCCCTCCTTTGTTTCTCCCCAGCATCGCCTGAATGTGTTCTTGTTCATTTACTTAGGTGCTCCCTTGACACCTGTGTCACTCCCACCTAGACTGGCAGCTCCATGAGAGCAGGGTCACTCTTGGTCACCGCTGTGTCCCTGGTGGCCAGAATGGTGTCCAGTGCTTAGTAGACACTTGGTAAGTATTTGCTGGAGGAAATACAGCATTAAAATGAGGCTTGGAGGATGCATGGGAATTAGCCAAGTGAAGAAGCCAGAAAGGGCACTGCAGGCTGAGGGCCCAGCAGCCAAGCTGCCATCACTGGAGACTGCACAGAGTGAGGAGGGGACAGGAGGGGGATGGCAGGGGATGGAGATGGAGACACGGGGAACGGCAGCCCCAAGATGAGGTTTGGCTCTCATTTCAGGGCTCTCACCACTACAGAGTTCCCCCTCTCTGTTGGCTTCAGTCTACGAAAAACCCCCACAGATCCTGGTAGGCGTGCTGAGTGCAGCTGGTGAGTTTCTATAGCAACCGTCACCATGGCACCAGAGGCCTGGATCCAACTTCCGGCTCTGCTGAAGCCCTGAGCTCCTGTTACCCCCTTCCCACCCCCACCTCCCCGCCCCAAGCATCCTTTATCCCACAAGGCAGAAAGATGTGGCTGGGGTCCTGCAAGGAGAGCTGTGTCCAGGGTGCAGGGCACAGGGCCACAGAATTAAACATCACATATGTTAGGACAGACACACCTGCCAAAGGTGGACACAGACTGAACATTCACTAGTGATTCCAATTTGCATTGCTTTCCTCAGATGAGGGGAGGAGGTTGGATTTGAATATGCAACAAGGCCTGGAGCAGACTGGCCTCCATGTGGGCTGGCAGGCAGTGGTGGGGGACTCTGGGTAGGAGGCCTAGGATGTAACCCTAGGCCCTGAGGCTCCTAGATCTGTGGCCTCTCTGAGCCTCACTCTCCCAGTCTGTAAAATGGAAAGGGGAAACACTGATGCTATCAGCCCATTTCAGATATCAGAGAAATAAGCACCATGCCTTGTACCTGGTAGGTGCTTGATAAATATGAGTGAATTAATAAATAATATTAAAAAGTAATGTCACCTCTCAGTCAACAAAGCTGTGAGTCCCAGTCCCCTTCTCTCCTCCCTGTTCCACATTCTGTTCAAACCCAATTCTGTTGCATCAGCTTCACACACATCTCTTCCTCCCTGCCATGTCCCATCCTCTCACCTTGGAGGTCAGGTCGCAGAGGAAGCACAGGTTACCGTGCCACAGACCTGAGTTCTAATCCAGCCACTCTAAGTTGCTGGCCTTGTGACCCTGGGCAAGTTGAGCCACCTGCCTGGACCCCAGTTGCACAACTGCCTGCTTCTACCGAGGTCCCTTTGGTTGCAAGACTTGGAAGCCCAACCAGGCTGGCTTAAGCCCAAAGGAGGGGTGAGGTGAGGATTGTGAGATTTAGCAAATAAAAATATAGAATGCCAGCTCAATTTGAATTTTGGACTAAGAACTAATGATTTTTTGGCCAAGCATGGTGGCTCATGCTTGTAATCCCAGCAAAAAAAAAAAAAAAAAAGTACTAATAATCTTAGTACTTTGGGAGGACAAAGTGAGAAGATCACCTGAGGTCAGGAGTTCAAGACCAGCTGGGCCAACATGGTGAAACCCCATCTGTACTAAAAAGACAAAAAAACCCCGAAAACCTTGGCTGGGCGTGGTGGCATGTGCCTGTAATCCGAGCTACTCAGAAGGCTGAGGCAGAAGAATTGCTTGAAACTGGGAGGCAGAAGTTGCAATGAGCTGAGATCGAGCCACTGCACTCCAGCGTGGGCAATAGATCGAGACTGTCTGAAAAAAAAAAGAACTAATAACTTTTTAGTATAGGTATGTTCCAAATATTGCAGAGGGCATACTTGTATTAAAAAATACTTATTGGCCGGGCGCAGTGGCTCAAGCCTGTAATCCCAGCACTGTGGGAGGCCGAGGCGGGTGGATCACGAGGTCAAGAGATCAAGACCATCCTGGTCAGCATGGTGAAACCCCGTCTCTACTAAAAATACAAAACATTAGCTGGGCATGGTGGCGCGTGCCTGTAATCCCAGCTACTCAGGAGGTTGAGGCAGGAGAATTGCCTGAACCCCCGAGGCGGAGGTTGCAGTGAGCCGAGATCGCGCCATTGCACTCCAGCCTGGGTAACAAAAGCGAAACTCCGTCTCAAAAAAAAAAAAATACTTATTATCCGGCAATCAAATTGAACTGGGCAACCTGTTTTCTCTGGCAACCCTAGGTGGGCGGATACTCACCAGCTCATGAAACAAGCTGGACCCAGGAGCTCAGGTGACATCACAACGAGGCTCTCTCTCCCCCACTCCCATCTCTGGACATCTCTGGACTTTGCTTCTGTAGAGTCAGGGAGGCTTATCCTCTGCGAGGATAGAAATAGCCATCAACTGCCCCTGCTCCTGAGGACTGGTTGCAGAGGGCTTCCTCCCTCCTCCTCACCTTCCCATCCTGTGCTCACGCGGAGCCCTCTCCCTGCCTCAGGGATCACTCTGGTTTACCAAGCTGCAGCGTGCTGCTTGGGCAGCTCTTCAGAGCCCGCCTCTGACCTGGCCATCCCCAGCTGGCTGTCCACACCTGAGCCACTTTGCCTCCAGATTTTAGTCTCCTAATCTGTGGGGCTAGAGGACTTGACCTGTCAGGGGTCACAAACAGCACTAGGGTTTAGGCCAGGACTTTAAATAAATAGGGTCCTGGAGACAGCAGCCTCATCTAAAAGAAGCAGGTACAACTCAGCTCTTGTCCTTTGCTGTCAAGCAGGAAAGCAGGCCCAGGGTTGCCAATGCTTCAGATTCTTCCAAAGAACCAGAAATCTGGATATTTAGGGAAAATTTTCTCAATTTGGAGTGGTGGTCCTCCATTGCAATCTAGAGCTGGGCTTCTCAGAGGGGTTGCTGGAAGCTGCATGCAGTGGAATGCCAGAGGGTGCTATTTAAAATGCAGATTCTCTGGCCCTGCCCAGAACCTCTAGAATCAGCACCCAGAAATCTGCATTCTAGTAGGCACCTTCAGATGAGGCTTAGGCCCATTGACATGTGAGAACCACAAATCTTGGATTTTCCATTTTAATAAGCTTGGCTCTTCCTTTGCACCCATTACAATGGGAACAGGAACACCTCTCCTTTAGCATTTTCTCCTTTAGCATTCCGCCCTCCACCCCAGTACGACCTGAGAGCTTAGCAGGTGAAGGAACCAGGGCTTTGTGGAGCAGGTGCACCTGCACAACTGGAAGGAAGGGACTTCGATCCCCATTTCATTCACAGATGAGAAACCTGAGGCTCCAAGAGGGGAGGCAACTTGCCCAAAGTCACAAAGCCATCAGTGGAGGAGCCAGACTTCAAAGCCCAGTCTGTGTGACATCAGAGGCCCCTGGGGAGCTTTCCACCAAGCCAAACTGTCTCTCTCTAAGTGGAAACAGAAGAAAGGCAATCATCATGTTGAGAGAACACTATGAGTTCAGAGATCCTCTCTCTTGAAGTCGGCTGCTAGCATGACCAGTGCAGAGCAGCTGATCATTTGTGGCTGAGGAGGGGGAACTCAGCAGGGTCCTGAGAAGGGGAGGGGGAAGCAAGGTGACCGTGATAAAAGCAGATGGCTCCCGGGGACAGGATAAGAGCTGCTGCAAACATCAGCTCTGATGCACCCCCATGTCCATTAGGTGTCCATGGCATCTCGCAGAAACACAGGTAGTGGCTGTCTGGCTCTGACCTTTGCCCCCCAACCCCCATGCCCACCACCCAGCAAGTTTAGCTTGAGATAAGTGTTGTAACTGTAAAGTCTTAAATCACCGGGAGATTGGGCAATTGGCAGCTGGGGTTCCCATTGCACTCCTCTGAGGTCTCTACCTCCGGCTACCAACAGGTCAATCAGTGCACATGCATGTCATCTGGCCATGGTTTAGTGAGATGCAGATTCAGAGCGAACATTCACTGAGTACCTGCCATATGATCTCTGCTTTGCTAGGCACAAATGACTGGAATTTAATGTGCTGTGTTCCAATAGAACACAAAAGGCATACTGCCCCCAAAGTGCTGTGGGAATAGACAGGAGAGAGGTGACCTTCAGGTGGGAAGGATGCGGGCAATCTTGTGAAGGAGGTGGCCTTGGAGCTGGGATGGCAAATGTGTGTCAGAACTGAGCCACACAGAAATGAGAAGGTTAGGCCACTGTCTGTGGCATAAACTGTGAGCCAAAGGCATGGAACTGATTCTAGCCCCCATCAGTTCTGCCTCCCTGACACTTCCTGTCTGTCCCGAAGGCCAGTGCATCCCAGATCTCAATTATTCACACAAACCCCTCCTCATGTTTGCTATATTCACATACAAACTGTGATCTTATTTATTTCACATTTTTTTAAGTCAACTCACCACTTTTTATTTTATAGAATTTAGGTGAAAAAGAATCTCTCACAATGGTAACTGGAAAATAGGTTGCACTCGCTATAAATAGATGACCACCGTAAAAATAAGAACACTGAAAGCAAAAGAATGCTACTGAAATGCAGCCAGATTCTGCTGCCCTGGAGAGATGCTGAGTCTGCAGGCTGCTCTCTCTCTCTCGGGTAAAGAGAATCACGAGTGTTAAGAGGCATTAGGGACACTCCAGCACCAGCTTGAGACTCTCCTTGATCTCATCAGAAGGATGGAGAGGGGACTGAATAAGAGAACAACTTTCTTTAATGTTTTATCTGTGTCCCTGAAGAAACTCCAGATACTACTAGCATCCCCCCTTCCCATTTTGGGAAACCGAGTCCCATCTGAAACCTGAGACCACTACATGTGTACCTCCATGGTTTTCCATACACCATTGGCTTACAACTGTGGCCTGGGAGACCTTAAGCCCCACAGCTCATGGTTACCTAAGTGCTGCCATGGTGGTGAGCACTGAGTGTGGCAGTAATAACAATGACCAAGGACTGCTACAACAGCAGCATCCACCAAGCAACCTTAGTGGGTAGCACTCACTGAGTTCCTGCTGTACTTCAGACACTGTAATAAGCCTTTGCCTGTGTTACATTATTTCATCGTCACAATGGTGCTGTCATTATTCCCATTTTTCAGACGAGAAAACTGAGGCACAGAATGATTGACTATCTGCCCAAGAGAAGTTCTGTCCTCCATATGTCCCGAATTCTCATATACGATTTCATTAATTTACTCATTTTTTCATTCAAACATTCATTCAACAGATATGCCTTCTGTTTCCTTTGATTCCTTAGAAACAATACTGATTTCTTCTTAAAATGAAACTTGAAGTCCCTGCTGTCTCCAGCTTCTTGCAGGCTTTGACTCTCATCCATCTGCTCCAGGTCTTCTTAGATGGCTTCCAGCTGCCCTCTGTGAGCTTTGCCATGGTGCGGCTTCCAGATCTCCCATCGGGACCCAGGCCCCGTTTCTCTGGATTCTGGGAATGTTGGCTGCTGGTGGCTGTTCACTGAGTCCTTCTCTGGGGTTGGCACTAGGCTGAAGAGGACTGTGTGGCCTTAGGTTCTGGATCTGCCCCAGGGGGCAGCTACAATCGTGACTGAGCTGCATGGGGGGACATAGTGCAGACAACTTGCTCCTATTCAAGCCAACTCCATAGGGCCACCCCGGCTGCTGAGCTCCCAGGGGACCAGCTGAGGCCTCAGTAGCAGCTGCATCACTGCCCACTGCTCCCCCTGCCCAGCCCTGCCCCTGCACCCCATCACAGGTAAGCGTCTCATGTCTACTCCCCAAAACCCCATCCGTCTCAGAGTCTGCTTCCTGGAAAACTCAACCTAAGACCCCTTCCGAAGGCGCTCATCACATTCAGAGCTGCCACCTGCTCATCTAACTGGCAGCCCCTTCCCAACTGAGACCCCAGTAGGGGAAGCCTGGGCACCTCAGACCTTCACAAAGGGCCAGGTGGCACCAAAGCCCCGGGGTCACCTCAACCTCCACAAGCTCAGAAAGCCTTGAAGGTTGTTAGGCTTCTTTATTTATACGTTTTACTACATTAGCTAATTAGCTTTTTTCCCAGGTCCCATTACTGTTCCCTCAAGTGTATCGTGGCCTCAGCTCTAATGACAGGCAGCCACTCAGCCTGTCCAGGGAAGATGTTCTCTTTCAGGCCTGCAGGGATCAGTCAGGGAAGGAGAGAGGAAGGAGAGGGGAGATTGGATTACTGGGTATCAGGCAAGGGTCACTGCTCCTCCCACCTCTTTCTGTCTTCCAGCAAGGACAGCGGGATCAGCATTTCCCTTCTTGCAGGGGGACATCCTTCCCCAGCCAAGAGAATAAGCCCCACGTGGTGAGTGGTCTGCCTTTGCTTGATTCTGAAAAAGTCCATTCTCAAAAAGAGCCCACATCTGCCCCAGACTTGACCTCTAATATTTCTTCAATTAATTGCAAATTACTGTCTCAGCAATTCCGTAGGCTTCCCAACCTGGCCCAGAGAAAAAAGCAGGAAACAAATGGAATTAGAAGGTGCAGGCTGCAGAAGCAATTTGGAATGTGGATGTGAGGCTCACGGTATTCATCCTTAGAGTGAACCAGGCAGGAGAACTCAGCCTACGGGAGGTCCCAGATCGACAAGTGCAGCCCCTGCTTAGAACCACAGGAGGGGATGACCAGGCTGATCAGACACCAGTCTTGCAAAGAACAGAGAACCAGAGAGAAATCAGCACTGTGCAGCCTGGCCTGTCATCATCCCCAGAGGCCTGGGCATCACAGCTATTTAGTGAGCACCTACTGTGTGACAGCCTGGCAGCTCTCGGGCTCTTTGGTCTCAGGACTCTTTTTATACTCTTAAAAATTATTAAAGACCTTAAAGTACTTTTGCTTGTATTTACTACACAAGAAATTAAAGCCAAAGAATTGCACAAATATTTATTTATTCAGTAATTTAGAAGCCATAACAAGTCTGTTACAGGTTAACATATAACATTTTTATAAAAATAAATTATAGTTTCCACAAGAAAGACATTTAATAAAAAGTACAGCATTGTGGTGCATGATTACATATCTACTTAATATCAGGCTTACTTGAAGACAGCTGACTCTTCCTATCTGCTTCTACATTCAATCTGGTGCCATATCTTGTTTTGGTGAACACAAATAAAGAAAATCTGGCCTGACACAGATATGTAGCTGGAAAAGGAGGGTAGTATTTTAATAGCCTTTTCAGATCATTGTGGATATTCTTCTTTGAGATTACATGAAAAATTGACAAGTGGGTAAGCATTGTTGCAATGTAAAATCTGAAACCATGTTAATGAACGCTTTCTACTCTGTCACTTTAAAATGCAATGGTCTGGTTTGCCCTTTGAATGGGTCTTTTACCCATGCATGATTTGATAACGTCAGGTATTGTTCATTTGGAAACTATTGCTTCACTACCTCCCCCTGCAGATCTTTCAAATATTGACACATTTCATTATACAGTATCAAAAACCGTATGCCTCCATATCACCACAGATCTCATGGGAGAAGTGTCGTGGGGAGTTGCCATGCTCATAGTTGCAGATAAAAAATTTTCCAAACTTCTAATTTTCACTTAGCTTGAATTTTATCATTGGCAACAAGTATTGTTAATTGCTTTCTTTGAAGTGCCAAGCTCATTTTGTTACTTTTTGGGAAAACATCTGCCAGAAAACCTATCTAAATAATCACGGGGTTTTTTTTTTTTTTCTCTCTCTCTCTACTTCTCTTTCTTGCTCTCTCTCAATCTGTATGTGTGTGTGTGAATTCTTACCAGGAAAATGAGTGACTGTTTCAGCTCAATCACATGTGCTTTTCCTTGTCATTACCTTCAACCATTGTGCTTTGTAGGCAGCCAGAGTGAGAAGTACTTTATGCATACTTTCCATTTTTCACACAGATTATTAAAAAGACATGCACTCAAGGGTTGATCATTATTTTAATTAATAATTTTACTGCTTCATTTGGGAGGCCAAGGCAGGCAGATCACTTGAGGTCAGGAGTTCAAGACTAGCCTGGCCAACATAGTGAAACCGGGCTGTACTAAAAACACCAAAAAAAATTAGCCGGATTAGGTGGTGCGCACCTGTAGTCCCAGCTACTCAGGAGGCTGAGACACTAGAATCACTTGAAACCAGGAAGTGGAGATTGCAATGGGTTGAGATCAGCCACTGCACACTTCAGCCTGGGTGACAGAGTGAGACTCCATCTCAAAAAAAACAACAACAAAAATTTTTTACTGCTTCATTAAGAGTATTCCTAAGTGAAATTGGCATGTGTTTTAATGCAAGTATGTGATGAGAGGAATACAATGAGTACCTGTACACTTCAGGCCACTCCCTTGATTCATACTAAGGTGTCAGTAGTTTTACCACCGCCCGTGCAAATGACAACACAATGGAAAAAGAAAATAACATCCTGGAGTTATTATGAAAACAGTTTTGATTGCAAGGCCCTCTGAAAGGGTTTGGGGAGGTCCCCCACGGTTCTGCAAACCACAGTAGGAGAGCCATTTAAGTAAAGTGAGTGTAGCAGTTTCTGCACCTCCAGAAATCCCAATCTGGCTGAGAAGAGAGACCATAAACAGATGTAATTACCATGCCATCTGAAGAGGGCCTGGTTGGAGGCATGGCAGATAAAGCAACTTGTTTTGCATTGGGGAAGTTAGCAAAGGTTTCACAGTGTAGTAAATTTTTGAAATGGGTCTTGAGGATTGAATAGGAGTTCATGCAGAAAGATAAAGTGGTTCTTTATATTTCTAGTTTCAGAAGGACAGATTCCGGGAAGGCAAGGCACCAAAAAATGAATATAAACAGGACAGTTCATGTGATTTTTTTTTCTTTTGAGATGGAATCTCATCCTATTGCCCAGGCTGGAGTGCAGTGGCATGATCTCGGCTCACTGCAACCTCCATCTCCTGGGTTCAAGCAATTCTCCTGCCTCAGCCTCTTGAGTAGGTAGGTTTACAGGCACGCGCCACCATGCTCGGCTAATTTTTGTATTTTTAGTAAAGGTGGGGTTTCATCATGTTGGCCAGGCTGGTCTTAAACTCCTGACCTTAAGTGATCCACTCACCTTGGCCTCCTGAAGTGCTGAGATTACAGATGTGAACCACTGCACCCAGCCCATATGATTAATAAATAAGAATATTGGCCACCATCATTGAATACCTACTATATACCTCACACTTTGCATACATTATATTTATCTCCAAAAACCTATGGAATGCACACAATTATTGTCTTTGTTCAGAGAAGTTGGGTAATTTCCTTAGGGACACAGAGCAAATCCATGAGGAAAATCAAGATTGTAATTAGGATCGGCTTACTCCAAAGCCCAGTTTTTTTCTGTCTCCTTCCTTCGCTAAGTCAAGAGGAAGAGCAGCCTCCTGGGCCACCACTGCTCCAAACTTTAGCTGTTCCCTGCTATTGACCAAATCAAGCCCAGACCCCAGCCTTGGCATTCAAGGCTTCCCAATACAGCTCCATCTCCCCTTTCTAGCCCCGCCTCCTGTGAATTTCCAATTTAGCCACAGCAGAATTCTTTCCTGTTACCCAGAGCTGTGACTTCCACCAGGAATTCCTTTCTTCTTTCTCCTTCCATCTTGATTTACTGCTCGAATCCAAACAATCTTTTTGGATTTAGACATCCCTCCTTTCCAATCCTCTCCCCACGATCTCTGTCCTCATCATTGCTTATCTGTGTTGATGTCATGCATCACAGTCTGTGTATCAGACTGCAAGCTCTTTGATGCCTGGGCCCACATGAATCTAAGAATATTATCTATCGGGTCTTATTCTTGCTCTTTGAGCCCCAGTGTTCCCCTCTGTAAAATGGGGAGACTAGCACCCTGCCTCATGGGGTTGTGATGATGATTAAACGCATTAAGGTGTGTGCTGAGAAAACTACCTAATACATATTGAGTGCCCAATCAGTGGGAGTCACTTTCGTTATTATCATAATAATGATTGTTGTTAACTATCACCCAGAGAGGACGAGCCTCTTCCTGCCCCACATCAGTTTCACGGCACTTTCTCATCATAAGGGCCGGCTCTGTTGGCACCATCATTTTAAGCCTGTGAGGAAGCATGACAATAGATTCGGATGTATGTTCCTTTGGTTTGCCTGCAAATAGTTCTTGGTTTTTTTGTTATGTGTTTCTTGTTTTTGTTTTTCCACCCAGGCTGGAATGCAGTGGCTCGATCATAGCTCACTGCAACCTCCACCTCCCGGGCTCAAGCCATCCTTCTACCTCAGCCTCCCAAGTAGCTGGGACCACAGACGTGCACCAACACAGCTGACTAAGTTTTTGCATTTTTGGTAGAGAAGGGGTTTTGCAATGTTGCCCAGTTCAGGCGGGTCTTGAACGCCTGAGCTCAAGTGATTTGCTTGCCTCAGCCTCCCAAAGTGTTAGGATCACAGGCGGGATCCACAGCGTCCTGCCATGCTGCAGGTAATTCTATTCGTGGGGGCTCATTTTAGTCGGGTCCCTCTGTTGTGTCCCTAACAAACCCCCATGAAGCTGAGAAATGTAGAAATACCTGTAGCCAGGTTCTGGGGAAAGCTCAGGGCACACAGAGCCCTGATTAAAAATGCAGTGGCGTTGCCATCCTATCAGCGAGTCTCCTTCCTTTTTCAACCTCACACACCCACCCTCCGTAGGCTGCTTGGATGAGGTAGCCCATTCAATCCTGCTGGGCACCTGAAAACAGAAAGATAATCGGCACATTAAACTTTTATCTCCACGGCTGTCACTCTAATGAGCAGACAAGGAAAGCTTCTCTGTCCCCAGGCTCTGACCTGCCTGAAGCAGGCTGACGGGTTGTTGTCAGTGTGCTGGGTTTGTTTTTAAGGTTAGTGAACAAAGCGCCCCAGAGTGCCAGCTGCCCCGGGTTTGGTTACTATACTCTTGATCCGTGATGAGCTCTTGGCAGCGTGTGGATTCTAGGGAGGACAGGATGTGGTGAGTGGGCTCCAAAGGGCAATTCAAGATCAGTCCTATGGAAGCTCCCAGCTCCTGTTTCCACACACGCTTCCTGGCCTGCAGATACCTTTATTCGTGATGGCAAACTTCGTGTAAAGATTTGGTAGAGATGATTCATCGTTTCCAACGTGTTTCATCATCTTTCTAAGGTTGGCACAAAGGTCTAGGCCGATACTGATGCCACCAAAAGGTACCATATCCGTGGCCTTGAACTCAGCCACGGTTGCCGTGGCAGCGATGGTAGCACCTTCTACACGCCACCGCTGGGTTCAACACTTCACATGCATTGCTAGTTTCATGCTGAGCACAGCCCTCCGGGGGGCCTCTGGATAGTTCTGTTTTACAGATGAGGAGACTGCAGCTCAGAGAGGACAAGTCACTTGTTCGAAAGATACCTCTCCTGGAACCAGAAACAGAAACCAAGCCCAGGGTGAACAGATTCCAGACTGAATGCTTTCATCTTCTGCCTCCCCTGAAGGTTTTATTTGCCACACTGTGCTTAGCTGGAAAGAGCTGAGGAAAAGTTCGAGCTAATATTTTGGGGCATCTCTTTCTGCACCTTACTGTTTACCCAGGCATTGCCTTGTTGAATCCTGACAGCAGTCCTGTGAGGTAGGACTGTCACCCCCAGTTTTCATAAGTGAACTTGGACACCCCGCTCAACTTGTCAATTGACTCTCCCAAGTCCATGAATCTTGAGCGGAGCCGGCATCCCGGCTCAGGTTAGCGTCCGTGGTCTTCTACCACATACACTGTTTTGCTATTGTGCCTAGGACATTTGCTCCTCCCTGGAGTGCTGAGGTCCCACACAGTCAGCAAGGTTGAGAGGAAAGTGAAGAAGAAAGGTCTGTTACCAAAACCAGCTCAGGATAGGGGACTGCAATAAAGGGAGAGAAGGGCAGAAGATGAGAAGGCTGCTCCCCTCCTCATGGGAACAGGGAACTAGGGGGAGAGAGTTTGGTGCTATGACCACGACTGTTCTCCCTTCATCAGAATTAGATGTACCTAGCCCTCCAATTCCAGATCTTCCCAAATATCAGCACTTTGCTAAAGACGAACATTGTCTATGGCGCCTCCCTCCAGCCCACGCTCAGCTCAATCTCTGCTAGTGTTTACAGCCTGGGCTCCAATCACCCACGGCATCTGCTGTGGTCTGTCTCAGGTATCTTTGGGTAGAAAATTCCCATTGGATAGGCGGTCTCCATTGAGATAGAAAGTTGCTAAGAGGGAGGACATTGTCCTACTCATTCCTTTCTTGTTCCTCACAGAACTCAGAAGACTGATGAAAATAAATATGTGCTCAAGTAAATACTTGTGGTACAGAATTGTTCCCATTTTATGCAGAAAAAACAGAGGCCATGGGAACTCCTCTCAATTAGGTCAGCAACTCTGGGGTTATCCGATTTTCCTTTAACATCAAATCTCCTGATCACTACTAAATCCCAAATCAAAAGCCAAGTAAATCTGGATTGATTTTAAAAAGAGGAGAAGGCAGAGAGGAAAGAGAGACAGGAATGAGAGAGAAGGAATGAAGAGGAAGATGAAGTGGGAGGAAGGAGAAAGAGGGGAAGGAGGGAAATAGATGAGGTGAGGGATGAGGAACAGAGCAGTGAAGATGAGGACTGGGAGGAGGGGAGGGGAGGAGGAAGAGGGGGAAGAGATCCTGGGAGGGAAGAGGAAGAAGGAGGAGATGAGGAGGAGGAGGGGGTAGGAGATGAGGGGAGGGAGGAGGAGGAGGGAGGACTTGAAGAGAAGAGGAAGGGGGCGGTGGGGGAGATGAGGAGAGGAAGGGGAAGAAGACTTTGCTCTGGAATGGGGCACAGATTAAAACTGAAAGTGGGTACAAGATCGGTTTGGAGACGGAAATAGCACTCTTTTCTCAAACATGAATTCTATGTTTGAGAAAAGAGTGCTATTCCAATCTAAAAAGAGATTGTTTGAGAAAAGGGTGCTATTCTAATCTAAAAAGAGATTGTTCTGCCACGCAGACCTCCTCTTCTGTGCCTGCCTCACCATGATGCAGGTATCATTGACTTCATCAAGTGTGAAAGCCTAACTCGCTGTAGAATGAACTACATCGGAAACTCTGCCAAGTTAATCTTGACAGAAATCTGGCGACAAGGTTAAATCTTGAAGCAAAACAAAACAGACAGCCCAGGAATGTGCAGCCTGGCCATCCCTCACTTGGCATAGTGCGGGCAGTCGCTGGGAGGGGCTTCCGGCATGCAGGTGCCTTTACTTCCGGGCAACGCCTAACAAGCAGGGTGCTTATCCCTGGGCCCCCAGTACCCGCCTTAGTGCCTGACACAGAAGAAGCTCCACAAACGGGTCATCTGTTCTCATTTTTGTGTTTACGAACTCAGCAAAGAGACCATTACATTTAACAACTTTCATTAATGTCAAGATTCGCCAATGAGTCTCAGTACTTGCCAGACTTAGACTTTCTCTGCAACATCGTTTTCATATTGATTTATTTTGGCAGGTATTGTTAACAAGGAATTTCATGTATGATACAGGCATTCTGGGAATGCATCAGTGCCCTTCAAAATGGTGTTTTATCATTCTGACCTTAGCTGAGCCATTCATCCCTGTACCACGGGGCAGGTTTGGCGACCCCTGGATCTGGAACATATGCCACATGCTTTGTTTCTGTCTTTTCTGTTGCTTGTCATGGTTCAGAATTACGTATCTACACGTTGATTTGTTTCATGTCTGTTCACTCCCCTAGAAATACTGATGTCCATGAGGGCCAGAATAATTTCTGTTTTGGGCTCCACAGAGTCCTCCACCTTTAGTGTATAACCTGGTGCTGATATCATTCATGGTACATCAGTAGGTGCTTGACAAACATTTATTGAGTGAATATGAGGCTGGATTCCATGCCTCTTAACTTCTTAGCTCCCTTTCAATGGGGATAATCTCAAGCTCCATAACACAGGGGGCTCTTGGCTGCCTGACCCTGAGGGTACAGTGCTTTGTGAACTGGCTGGTCATGCTAGCATGGTCTTGGGACTCCAGATTCCACTCCTAGGGTGGCTGCAAGGCCTGTGGCACAGCTTGGAGCAGGGGCTTCTTGGCTGAAAGGGTGGACTGAGCATGGGGGTGTAGAGGACAGGCCCACCGTGGAGCTCCCCTGGTGCTGCCCCCCGTCGGGTCCAGCCTTGGAAGAGAATCTCTGACTCTAGGAGGGCCCTGGCTGCTTCTCCGTCATGTGTTCCATGCCAGGGTGGGTGGGTGGGGAGCTGCAGGGGGTCTACTCCTCCATGTAGGTGTGACCCTGAGGTTGGGGGAGACGTGCACTTCTGAGAAGCTGGGCCACACATGACTGCTGAGCTAGGTACTGCGGCATCACTGTTCTGCAAGACCAGCCCTGTCATGAAGATTTGCAGCATGTGCGGGGCAAAGAGGAGGCTGGATCCAGCCTCCAAGGAGAGGTTGAGGAGAGCCATGCCACCCAGCACACATTCTGGGCTCTAGCCCCAGTCCTCCAGAGACAGACTTCCTGCTTTTCCTGCACCCAACACTGTGAAATGACCTCTCCTGTGGCTCCCCAGAATTCTTAGAATGCAGCCTGAACTCCTACCAGGCCTCCCTCTGCAGCCACCCTGGTCCCTACTGCCTCTTGGTCAGGCCAAGCTTGTTCCCATCTCCAAGCCTTTGCTATTGTTCCCTATCTTGGGATCTTCTTTCTGCCCGGCAGGTCTAAGTGTGGCCAGCTCCTTCTTGTTATTTAGGTCTCAGCTCAAATGCCACCTCCCAAGAGAGGCCTCCTCTGATCACCAACTTATCTGTACTCAGAATAATTTTGATCTTGATTTTCTTTCTTTCCTTTTTTTTTTTTTTTTAAGTAGAGACGGGGTTTCACCATGTTGGCCAGGCTGGTCTCGAACTCCTGACCTCAGACAATCCGCCCGCCTCGGCCTCCTAAAGAGCTGGGATTACAGGCGTGAGCCACTGCGCCTGGCTGATCTTGATTTGGCATGTATGCTTGTTTGTTTGCTGCTTGCTTGCTTGCTGGCTAAGCCCCAAGTACTGAGACTGTTCTACCTTTTACTTGCTCTTCTTGCCCCAACCCCTCGCACAGGGTAGCACATCCAAGACATTGGAAAAATATTTGTGTGAACAAGTGAACGGGTGAAGGCACATGTTCAGTTGAATAGCAAGGGCCAACACAGCTTCCCAGGGTCCATTCAATACCAGGCCTGTCCAGCAATGAGACTAATTCCAAGATGCATGGGGACTGAGCATTGACTATATGACAAGCACTTTACATGTAAGACTTTATTTAATCTGCCAGCCACCTGGTGAGCCATCACCATGGGGAATCCCATTTTACAGATAATTCACTCAAGGTCTCTTGGCCAAGACATCACAGAGCTGGGACTCCAACCTCATTCCGCCTGTCCCTGGAGACTGAGTGAGGGCTCAAATGCCTCTCTCTCCCACGACCCCTGCACATCACAAGATCCATATGTAAGTCCATGTCTGGACAGGGCAAAGGCAGGAGGAAGAGCTCCCTGAATGCAGCTGGTGCTATCCCTTTATTCAACAGGTATCTACCAGCCCCTTGTTCTGTGTGGGTCCTAAGGCGAAGGGCTGGAACACAGACAGCAACAAGGCTGAGCCTTGCTCTCCTGAGCTCAGGGACCAGAGTCACATTGAGCCACACCACAATGGTCTTCTAGAACATTTTTCCTTAATTAAGGGCAATTAAAATTCCTTGGGTTTTAAGGATTTCTTAAAATTCTTTGGTGGCCGGGACAACATCTGAAATCAGGGAAGACACAAGAGAAGGGGAGGAAAGCCTGGCCAGACAGCCAGCTGGCTAGGTAGGCTGGCCTCCCAGGGCTTGCCCCAGTTTAAAGTCACTTCCTCTCCCAAAGTCCAACTCTCCAGCTTTCCAGCCCCTAGCTCTGAACCCAGGCTGAGGGCCAGAGGGCACTGGTGTGGGGAAATGTGCCTGCTCAGCATTTTGTAACAGGTCTGGGAGGAAGGGAATCAGGGCTTCTGCTGAGACACTGGAATTTTTCAGTTTAAAGCCCGAAGTTCGCTCTTTCTTTCTCCCTTTCATTCATTCATTCCTGGCAAACTGCGCATCCTCTCCTCCTCCCACTGCGAATCCCATTGTCATTCCAGTAGCATTTCAACCCACTGCAGGCGAAGTGAAGGCTCTCTCTTCCAGATTTCTCTGTCGAATTGCTGGCAAGGACAAAGCCATTAGGAGCAAGATTCGGTAACTAGCTTTTTAATTTCATGGCTGGAGGTTGTCAGGACAGTACAGAGAAAATTGCCAACGATTCGGAGAGTAGCCCATG
Organism: Cebus imitator; assembly: GCF_001604975.1. Lineage (NCBI taxonomy): Eukaryota > Metazoa > Chordata > Mammalia > Primates > Cebidae > Cebus > Cebus imitator. Next base: position 540,718 of record NW_016107406.1, on the reverse strand, counting down.
AATCTGGGGCAGAGCAGGAGAGAACAAGGGAGCACTTCAGCTGGTGGTGAGGTGTTGGCAGCCACTTGGATGAGAAAGTTCTCTTCTTCCGAATTTCTTTGGTTCAGATCCGTGTTCATTTAAAAAGATCAATTCAGCAATTTTTCACCCTTCCTCAATAAAATATTTTAGACAGCCAAGAAAGAAAAGGAGAAGGGGCCCTCTAGGGATTTTTCTGTAGGAGGGAATGAGGATCAGTGTGGTCACTGGTCTTTATGAAATAGGGCCGTTAATTTGAGAGAGGATTGTCCTATTTCCAGTACATTTTTGCAGACTTGGATAACAAAACAACCCTACCTCCATATTACAACCCCAATGTCAGGTGGAAAAGATCTACATTCCAACCCCCAAGCTCAGCTATAGAGTTGCTGCGTGGCTGTGGGTGAGTGGCTCTCTGTCTCTGAACTCTGTAAATTGAATGTGGAATAAAATGTTCCCTAATATTCTTTCCCACTTCCATGCTTCTCTGTTTCTACGAAGTTTACAAGGAATCTCTTTGTACCTAAAGGCTGGGGTCTCTGGTCTCTTGGGCAGAACTTCAGATGGGTCTGAATGGAGAGGAGTGAACTGTGACCTCCAAGGAGCTGAGTGACATTAGAAAGGGTCTCAAGATGCCACTTTACCTTATTATGCCAACCACGATTCCACAGCTGGATACACTCATGCAAGTTAACAATAATAATGTGGTAAACTTGTGCTGGAGGTCTGGTTTTATCCCTGGAGCTCTCCCAAATACATTCTCTTTCAAATGCATTCCTCACATCCATCCTAAAAGGAAGGTCTTTTAGTCACTCTAATCGACAAATAAGGAAAGTGAAGCTCAGATGCCCAAAAGGTGACCAAGTCTGACCAAAGACCTTTGCCTAGTGCCCTTCAGCTTGTACTGGGCTAAGATCTACAAGGCCTGCCCCTGGAGAGGCAAGTTTGTGAAAATCAAGGGAAGGCAGGCGCATCTTGCCAGTTTTTGCCCTCCCTTCCAGCTTCACACTGACCTCTAACTGGGAGGACAGCTCCAAGGCTCTTAGTTGCAAGCCACATGAATGTACTCTGGGTGATTTAAGCTGATAGGGAAATTCGTTGAAAGATTCTAGGTGGCTCATGGACTACACAGGAAGGCTGAAGAGCTAGGCTGAGGAAATAGGTAAGAAAAAGAGGGTCACACAGCCAGAATCACAGACAAAACTCTTGCTACAGAACCAGCCCAGTGACGTCATTGCTGCAGCTGCTACAAACACAGGGCCCTGTCATTGCAGCTGGAGCACTGTCCCTGCTGGCTATGGCTGTGCACAGAGCTGCAAAGGAGGCTGGGAAAGTGGGTATCTGGCATTTTCTCCACCTATAGGAAGGCTCTGCCTCCTAGCAAGTCTCTGGGGTAAAGAGTTCCCCCCACATAGGAAGGGCATTGAGATTTGAGATGCCAGGCCACCAAATCGCAGACACATGTGCACCTATCAATCAGGTTAGGCTCCGTAATGCCATAGTAACAAAAACATCTTAAATCTGAGGGGCTTGAAGACAACCAAGGGTTATTTCTGGCTTATGTCTATGTGTCCAGCAGGAAGCTCTGTTCCAGGGCATTCTTAACTCAGACCTCACGCTGCTGGAGCTGCCTGATCTCAAATATTTCCCACAGTCATCATGGCACAGGGAAGGGGTGATTAGACCAGCAATCATAGGCTCCGGACCAGATGTCACTTCTATTCATGGCTCATTGGCCAGAACTAGTCACATGGCCCTGCCTTGGGGCCAGCAAGTGCTGTCTTGCCTCAGATCTGGAGGGTAGAGAGCTGGGAATATCTGGTGAGTAGTATTGACAATGCCCAAGTTCCACCATATGAGGCCTGCCAATCAAAGCTCACCTAGCAAGGGAGCAGAAGACAGAGCACTGAAATGAAGAAAACAGAGCAGAGTTTCCTTCCTGGTTGAGCCACTGAGAACTGTACATGTATCTAGAAGCACCTTGGGGCTAAAGGAAACCCTTACTTTGGAGTGTGGTCCCTGAAGACACTCTGCTCAAACTGCAAGTGGCAGCAGCAGATGTTGGAAGCACAACCCATGAATGAAGCACTGGAGGGCCTAGAGTAATGAAGCTGGGAGCCGAGCCCAGCCTCCTGGAGCTCAGGCAGGCAGCCTTTTTCCTGCCCACAGGCTCCTGAGCCATGGCACTGTCTCCTAGGGAACATGGGTGCTTCACTGCAGCCCAGGCTCCCTCTGGAAATAAACCTTCTTCTTATAACTGTCTGACAGACAGCAGGAGCCAGGATGCCTACAGTGTCCACAGGCTTATTGGACTCACATTTTGTTTTGGTTGCAGAGTGATGACAGGCCAGGGTGTGCCCCCAAAAAGATCCAGGGGAGCAAGGCACTGAGCTGGATAGTGAGTGCGTCGGAGGCTGACTATGGGTCCTTTGGAACATAGAAAGTCCTCTATGAACAAGGTTGAAGGTGCAATTTGCAACTTGCTCATTTGTTTTTAATGGGGTTGAAACATCAGTCCCCCCTCTGATACCTTCAGAAAGTCAATCAGTAGCAAACAAAGTGCTGAGATTCATATAGAAGCCCCTAAATTAAAAAGAATAGAGCAGAGGCAGGAGTTCCAAAGCAGAGGTGAAGAATTTGAAGAAATCATGCAGAATTTGAAGACTGGCCTTCTGCAGGACCTAGGATGGCTGTGGGGAAAGGCAGGTTGGGAGGCAGTGAGCAGGCACAGCCAGAACTCATGGAGCAGGGAAAGCCTGGCCAACACCAGCCCCATGAGATGATCCCTGCTGCCCACCTCACTGGTCTCCCTGCCTCCAGTGTCACCCCAACCACTCACACTTCTGTGCCGGCCCAGAAGAGTCTTTGTAAATTTTGTATACTACGCTACTCCTGCCCTATTGAAAAGGATTGTCTTCACACCAAGGTCAAATTCAACCTCTGAAATGGTAGCATTTGAGGTCCCAGCCTACTTCATCAAGTTCACCTCCTGCTGGATCCCACCCTATCCCAAACACATGCTCTGCAACCCCCACATAGCTCACAGGACTGGCGCCTTTTCAGAATACACTCATGCCCTTCAAGCCTCTGAGCTTTTGCTCAAACTCTTCCCTCTGCCTGGGACCCTGAGCCTCTCCTTCCTTCACTACTTACCTGAGAAAGCTTGTTGGTTGCAACAGAAATGAATTCTGGCAACTTTAAGCAGCAAAGGTATGCAGGATAGAATATATGACTGACACTCAAGATCTCCGGGAAGGCCAGAGATCCAGGCTGAGAGTCTACGGGTATAGGATCCACACCCACCGCACACCACTGGACATCCTGTGGACACATCACTGCCCTGATGCTGAGACAGACACAACATCAGGTGCCTCCCATGCTGCCCACGCGGCTATTGCACATCTCTGTGGGACTCTGCCTTGGCCCCTGGGAGAGCTGGCTGCATTAAACAACAGCCACCTATGTCCTGAGAAAGCTTTCTGAGCTCAGGAGTCATAAAATCTATATGCATGTCCTCCCTCGCCGCTGCACGGCCCCTCCTCTGTTCAGCAGACCACCACAGCTGAGTCCCTTTCCTCTCTAGAATCACCATGGGAGCACAGTCTAGAGCCTGGCCCCTACCAGGCACTGTCTCATATAATTCTCACAGCATCCCTATAATGAGGTTCTGTTGTCCTCATGTCACACACAAGGAAAGAGGCTCCAAGAAGAGAGATAACCTCTCCTGGTGATGGGGCCAGGACTCACCCCAACCAGACCTGTCTCCCAAGGCCACAATCCTCCTGATATGTTCTGCAGGGGGAACCCAGGCTTTAGGCATCAGGCAGGCTTGTTTGAACCCTGGCTTCAACACCAGGCAAGTGATGTCCTCTCTCTGTCCTTTAGTTTTCTCATCTGTAAAATGGGAATAACATCTGTCTGCCTTGCAGAGCTATTGTCTCAACTAGAGGTAATGGGGGGTAAGGAGGTAAGGACCAGGTATATAGAAGGTGCTTAACCAATATTACACCCCTTCCCCTGGCTGGCACCACCTGCTGTTCTGCCTCTCCCCATCCTTTGAATCTCTAGGATTTCAGCTGTGTTTTCAGAAAGATCCAGCACCTGCTGGGGCCCGCTCAACCCTCAGAAATGAAAGGAGTCCCATGAGCATCAGCTCAGATACTTCTGCTTGCCCCTGACTGAGCCTGGCTACAGAGAGGTGGTACCTACGCCACAGCCAACCACACCTGAGCCACACCCTACACCCAGAGCTAAACAGGATGTGGGAAGTAGGTGGATGAGATGGGGTGGCAGGAGAGCTATTCCCATGGGCCTTGCAATCCAGAGTCCTCAGATTTAGATATTCTCTCCAAATAAGGCTAAACGTGCAATTGCAGAGAAATATTGGCAGGAGCAAAGAAGACATTTGTCAACAGCTTTAAACTCTGTCCCATTATTACACCCTTACACCCCAGGGCATGCAGCACACATGAATTTATACCCATAATACATACCAATTCTTCATTAGCGTAGAAGTAGCAAAATCACTCATCACACTGTATTGTGTGCATGGCAGCGAGGGAATTGTTAAGTTGTTCAATGTGTCTCTTCCAGACCTATTACTCTTCTGATCACCGTTTTAACTCCTTTCTTTTACAGGCAAGAGGTGCAAAGGCCAGAGAGGATGCATTCCTGACAAAGGTCATAGAGCTTGCCCTTTGTGTTCAAGTAAATCTTTACCAAAGGTATTCAGTTTTAGGCAGAAGTGGCTAGCCAGAAACAAGCAAGCAGGATGGGAGTAGGAATTGAGGAGAAAATGACTTTGAGAAACCCACATGCTGAAAATAATCTCCGTTTCCAGTCTGTTGATGGATCTGATGTTTCTACCCAGAGAAACAACAGTTCCCCACCTTGGCCCACTCTCAGGAGCCCCTTGAAAACTTGCTTAAAAATGCAAATGGCCATGGCCTGTCTCTACAGATTGATTCTGTAGGTTTGGCAGGATGGCTGAGCACCTATATGTTTTGATGAGGTCCTCAGGGAATCTCAACAAACACTGAAGTTAAAGAAGGACGGACCTAAGCTGTCTCAAAGAGACATAGAGTAAACTAGGTTGATTTATTGTCATTCATAAAAATTATCTGAAGGCATGGGGCCCTGGAGAAGAAATTTGATTCACTCATGCATTTATTCACTCATCAGCTTTCATATTTGGTCATTCCAGAAGTGACGGGTTTAGCGGAGGGACGTGGTCAGGGCTGTAATAGTCAGATGGGCTGGGTTAGGCTGCAGTCACACTCCAAATCTCAGTGGCTTAAAACAAAAGGCCTCTTTCCCACTCATGCTACATGTCGGGTTATCTGGGGCCTCTGCTCCATGTCCCCTCACTCTGAGGCCCAGGACGATAGATTAGCCATCATCTCCAATTGTCCTGGTTACCGTGGCAGGTGGAAAGAGAGCTCTGGAAGGTCTCGTGTTGCTATGAAAATGGCCTGGCCCAGAAATCACTTCCACTTACAACTCTTTGGCCAGAACTAGTTACATGGCGCCAACTAACCCTTAGGGTGCTGGTTCTTGAGCGCGGAACCTCTATGCAGGAAGAAGGAAGGATGCTACAGCAGAAAGAAGTGGTGCTTCTATCGGCAACACAAAGCTTTCCCAGAAGCCCTCAGTTTTTCTCTCCTCAACCGGAACTGGGCTCTACGGTCACTCTTAGCAACAAGGAAATCACAGATGTATGTACTTTAGCCAGACATGCTGCAGCCCCAAACAAAATTGGGTCCTGTTTACAAACTAGGGCAAATGGATATTAGGTAGGCAATTAGAAGTAACTGGAGGCAGAGGGAGAATTGCTAGAGAACACAAAGTGTGAAGACAAAGGTAGAGGACGGACCCAGACCCAGCAGCAGTAGCATGTAGGACTTGGCCATGAACTTGGCTTCACTGAGTCCACCAATTTAGAGACTGGCTGAGTCAACCCCTACATCATCATAAGATTGAAACTATCAAAGTAATACATTTATTAGTATTAACTCTAGATACACATTAGCTAAGATTTCTGCCCAATAATGGGCTACAATAAAATACATCAGGCTGTTGTATTGAGGCCACATTATTAGCTATTGAGGGCCTACTGTGCGTCAGGTTCCCCACACATACTGTCTTCTAATTTTTGTGACAGCTCTTCAAGTTAGGTATCACTCTCCCCACTTTACAAATGAACAAATGGAGGTCCAGACTAGCTAATGGATTGCCCTAGGTCACACAGCCAATAAACAGAGGTGCTGGATCCAAACCTAAACCAAACCCCAAATGTTTCACCTTTTTCTCTGTATTATGTCAGGTTGCGTCTTTTACTATACATCCTTTAGTAATATTAATGTGACATGACAATGTGTTAAAAACACAGTGACGTGAAATCTTGTCCAAGATGCGTATTTGGTTGGAGACGGTAGTAGTGTTGCTTGGTGCTAGGGATTTCTGTTTATTAAAGCCCTGTTTCTTTTTAATGTGTATCGGATCCAATCTATCATTAGAGATGATGGAAAACATCAAAAGGAAACAAACGATAAAAAGAAGCAGGGATCAGATGGTGCAGATGTAGCCAAAATGCTGCAGATAGGCAATGTCAAGAAACTCTGGATGCTGTTAATTAAGAAATGAACAGTTATCCTGACTAAGAATTGGCAACACTCCTTGGATGAATATACACAGGCAAGAGAAAAGAGACACCTCATAATCACAAATAAAGACCAATAACTACTCTACCCCAAGCAGGTATGGTGTCTAAATGCAGCCCTGTATTCAGTCCTAGGGCTCTGGATGCTCTTGCTGCAGGACTAGGATCTTCGATTAGAAGGTTGGAGGGTTACCAAGACAACTCCCAGATCATCTAACCTTGGGCCTGCTCCAAGCCCTGACTCTTAGTCCAGTTTAGTCACATGTTATGGACAGATCCCTAGATTGTACTTGACCCCTCTGAATATTGACTATATTCTGACATTTGGTCCAGGGCAGTATCAAAAGTCTTAAATGGCCTTATCCTATACCTAGAAGAGTAAATTTCCCATTCACTCATCCTTTTTTTTTTTTTTTCATTCATCCATCATGTATTTGTGGAGAGCCTGATGTCCCAGGCACTGTTCTTGGTGCTAGGGATCCAATGATGAATGTAACAGACAATCCCTACCTTTGTGGAATTTAGAGGCTAAGAAGAGAAATAGAAGTTAATTAAGTCATCTCCTGACCCAAATGTAAGTTGGTGACGATGTTATTAAACCTTTGCTGAAGACCAGAATTGTGCTAAAATGAGCTGCCGAAATGACACTTAAGCCTCTCCACTGTCCTGGAGAAGCTAAGGTTCAGAGGGCTGATCAACTTTGCCAGCTGGGATTCCAATCCAGTGTCACCTGATGCAAAAAGTCCATGCATTTGACTACTTTCTCATGCCTCCCTCGGCAAACGATAGATCTCATTTCTTCTCCAGTTTGGGTGAGGTCTAGATTTGGGCTTGTGGAGGTTCCACTGTTTTATCGAGCCTTTGACAAAAAATATTCCAGCACCTAATGTGTAATTCTTTGCAGTCGGGCAACTTGTTACAGGCAAATTTTAACACTGAGAAGCAACAACAATTTGCTATATAAATGATACCTGAAAACAAGATTACTACCTAGGTCAAAGTTAAAACAATATTCTGCACAGACATTTCTGAATGTTTTGGATTATTAATACAGCAATGGCGCTCTCTGATGACTGCTGGTGTGTATTACATGTGTCTTGACTGGGGAAGAATACATTCTGGATGTTCTGGAGGCCTCCTATTCCACAGTTTGGATAAATAATAAGCCTTGCTTCGGCTTGGTCACCTTCATTCCTCAACTCCTTCCCCTTTTATCCCTCACGATTTACATAAATTCCAGAGGGAAAGTCATAGATATAGAATGCAGCATCTTCCAAACGTTCAGGGACCCAGCAACCAGGACACAGGTCCCCATGACACACAGTGAAATTGTTACAGTGTGAACCATGTGCAGACAATCTCCAGGATCACTTACTCATTAAATCATGACAGGACAGATTTCATCCATCATCTCATGCTAGAATGCTCCTTCTTTTCTGAAGATTATAACTATACATAATCCCACCCACACACTCTGTGACACTATCCCACAGCTTTAGGAAACAGACAGGAATTTATACGTTCACTTTGAGCTAAGAACGATTATGCTAAGAACTGAAGACACAGTGGTGAACAAGTCATGGTCTCCGTTCTAAATCTGACACTCTATCAGGGGACACAGGTGGCCAATTAGTCTGTAAATTATTCACTTCCAATTATAATAATTGCTACAAAAAATGAGACTTTGAGCGTCCATAGCATGGAGGAAAGATGTCATTGGATCTAGGGGTCAGAAGAATTTTCCCTGAGGAAAGAGAGTAAGATGTGGTGTGCCAAAAATGGAGAAGGGGCTAGTCAGAGTGATCAGGGGCTTGGAGAAAAAAGGACCTGGGGCTGAGTCAGCCTGAACTGGACTTCTCCTGGGGCTAAATGTGAGTGATCAGTGTGGAGTCAACCAGTAGGAACAGACATTAGGTAATCTCAAGGATGGTGAGCTATTAAGAGAGAGTGTTCGTCATTAACTGACCCACTGTGAATGATTGAGCTGGTGTTAGAGGAGGAGTATAATCTAACACCTGAATATTTCTTTTGAGGGTTAATTTAAACTCTCTTGGCCAGCGTGGTGGCTCACACCTGTAATCCCAGCACTTTGGTAGGTCCGGGTGGGTGGATCACTTGAGGTCAGGAGTTTTAGACTAGCCTGGCGAATATGATGAAACCCCGTCTCTACTAAAAATACAAAAATTAGCCAGGTGTGGTGGTGCCCACCTGTAATCTCAGCTACTTGGAAGGCCCAAGCAGGAGAACTGCTTGAACCCAGGGGGCAGAGGGTGAAGTGAGCTGAGATTGCACCACTGTACTCCAACCTGGGGGATAGAGTGAGACTCCATCTCAAAAAAAAATTTTTTTTTAACTCTCTTAAGTACTAAATGTTGGTGTGGAGAACATCCTGGATCTCTACCAATTCTGCATCTCCCCAGGAACCAAAGACATTGCAGAATTTGCTATTTACATTCCCTCTATTCCCTCTATGTGTAAGATGAGGAAATAACAATAGCAGACATAATTGCTGAGTTGGGAGCAGGAGCTGAGCTAACCATAGGCAAAAGATGAAGGAAAGAGAGGATAATGGTGGCAGCTATGGGATTCCAATGGTGAATTGTGGCTATTTTTAAAAATCAGGATATAAAGCCTTACCTATTGTGTGATACCAGCTAGCTCTTAGGATACCTTAGGCGAAACATGCAAGATATAGATCCTCAAAACCTGGGATCAAATCCTACTCTTCTACCTCTGGGTATGTGATTAGGTTAACAAATTTTCTTCTGCCTCAATTTCTACATCTGTAAATAGCAATAATATAAGTATGTTTATCTGCTTTTTAGATTATTGCAAAGTAGTGTGTGTAAAGTGCATAGCATGACGCCTGGCACTTTAAAGTTATTCAATATTGGCTCACTATTATTGGTAATAGTTAATATTTGGGAGGAAACACACACACACACACACACACACACACACACATATACGAGAGATTTAAGGAAAACTTTTTTCTTCTTCACACTTTTCTGTTATTTTCCAATTTTCTAAAATGAGTATGCACTTATGCACTGCTATTAAAACCAAAAGGAGGGAAACCCACAAATTTCTGAACAAATAGAAGTTTGACTATTCCACTGTTTCCGGAATGTCCTGGATCATGTTGTTCAAGAAGGAAGTGGGAGTGCAGGCTAAAAGCACGGATTCCTAGGTCCCGACCCATAAATACTGGATCAAAATCTTTAAGAAATAATCCTGGTTATCTATACTTTTAATCAGCTCCACAGATGACTGTTACAATCACGCACTGCTGGGATGTGTTGATGAATGGGATGTCTGCAGAGTGGGCGGGGAAGGCCCCGCGGTTTGCCGCGCTCACGAGGCCTGTGCCTACAATTCCCATACTGCCCTCGCGAAATCGCAGGGAGCAAGCCTGAGCCCTGCCGGAAGTTGTAGTTTCCTTTGGCCAGGGTGCTGCCTATAAAGAACACCGGAGATGGCTAGAGAAAACTTCCCGCCCCACAATGCAAAGGTCAACGATGACGCCATCTGGGGCGCGCCTAGAATCGAGGAGGGAGTTTCTGCCGCGTCTACCACGACCTGTGCAGCCTCAGAGCTGGAAGTCGCCCCCGCCGCCCCCACCACCGCCCCCGCCGCCATCGCCGCCGCCGCCACCACCACCGTCATCTCCGCCGCTGCCTCCGTGGGGCCCTTCCCCTTCACCGCCCCCTTCGCCGCCTCTACACATTCTAGACCTTCTGTCCTGGAGAAGAAGCTATAGTCGGTCTCCTTTGTGGGCCTGGGGCGCAGCCATGGCGGACGGCGGCGGCGGCGGGGGAACGGGCGCGGTGGGCGGCGGCGGAGCGGGCCAGGCCTCTGCCGGGGCAGCGACTGGCGCTACTGGTGCCGGCGGGGGCGGTGGCCCCATCAACCCCGCCTCGCTGCCTCCCGGCGACCCGCAGCTCATCGCCCTCATCGTGGAGCAGCTCAAGAGCCGGGGTCTCTTTGACAGCTTCCGCCGGGACTGCCTGGCCGACGTGGACACAAAGGTAGCTGAGGCCGCCTGGGCTGAGGGGAGCGGGGCTGCACGTGAGGCTGCCGGGTTGCAGCTTTGATTTTTCAAAGTCGAGAGCAAAACAAGATAGGTTTAAAAATCTCAGCAGTGAGGTCCTACACCGCTTGGGGCAGTACGGAGAGCTTTTTGAGCGATGCACACGTGGGTTTCCTTCTTCGTTATTTACTACTAGCTGTGATCTTAACCATTCGCTTTTCCAAACTTGGGGTTTCAACGTGGGTTTTAGAGCCTGGACCCTATCATTCCCAAGATGGAACTCCTCAGAGCCCCTTAGTAACGAACTTCGAAACCAAGTAGATAAGAGTGCTTTAGAATTTCCACCTGTTCCGTACTCACCACTGAGAAGCTGACATTAAACACAATGATTTGAACACACAGTCATCACCATTTTATAGCCATTTATTCCTTTTTTCTAGCTCCGTTTTGCAGACTTTAGTGCGCCGTTGAATTAAGGTAAACTGTAGAAACAGCACCCTTATTCTGCACTTCATCGTTGATTAAAGGGGATTTGGAGCCTAGATCCTAATGCCATAGGTCCATCCCACCGGTAAAACGCTTTCATTTTACTTGTCAGGGTGGTTTGGATTCAATGAAATAATGGGTGCTAAGTGTTAGACATACAGTAGTCGCTGGAATGTTAAGTTTCTCCCTTTTCGAAACTCCACGACTGTGGTTGTAGGTTAAGGAGACTTGTCACTGACTGGACTCCTATAGGGTAGTGATTTCTCCTACCAGAGCCTGTCATGGAAACATTTTGCTTATCTCACAGCAAGACTGAGCTTAGAATTAGACCTTAAGATAGGGTCAAACCTCGTCTGTTTATTTGTTGAACGTTTATTGGCCTACAGTTGCCAAGCTACGTGAGTACAGGAACAAGTAAGTCACTACCCGGTCCTCAAAGCTTAGGATCTGGGATAGAAAACTGACATGTAAACCGGGTAGTAAATACATATGTAGAGAGAGAAAGTGGTATACACTTGTTACTTTTCCAAAATGAAAAGCCCAACTAGAAATGGCCTTGAAACAAAGTAATTTGTTCAATACGTAGGTATCCCAGATATGTATTGACAGCTTTCACCCTAGGACAAGTTCTCCATTCATGTTGCTTATATTCCATTTGGTTTTGTTTGGCTTAATCAATGTGTGCCTGTGATTTTAAAACAAAAACGATTACAGTAGCCCACCCCATCCTAGTTTTGCTTACTGTGGTTTCATTTACCCAGTTGTTGCAATATGGAAGTGTTTGTGTTCAGGTAGCCCTTATTTTACTTCGTAGTGGCCCCCAGAGAAATTCATGTGTAGTGTATATAGGGTTTAGTGCTACCTGAGATTTCAGACACCCACTGGGGGTCTTGGAATGTATCCCCTGAGAGGGACTGTACTACTATTTTGAGTGGACCAGTAGTGGTTGGAACCTTCCCATGTACAGCTCCTTAGCTGTTCCTTCTGGGAATTACAGGTTTTAATTCTTGAAGATAATGTTTTTTCAGGCATATCTTATCTGAGACCTTTGTTGCTGTAGCCCAGTGGTTCTCAGAGTGTGGTGCTTGGATTAACAACATCAGCATCACCTGAGAACTTGTTAGAAACGCACATTTTGGGCCCCACTCCAGACTGCTGAAGTATTTAGGGGAAACCAAACAGATGTCTATAACTTACTTTGCAATGCATCCCAAAACAAATGGAACAAACTGATAAGTGAACAGATGATGGGGTAGGTAGTAACACTAAAACGTTATGGGTGGGCTCATGAGTTCCTTTGACTTCCTGAGATTATTCTGCATCACCTGTGTTTGTTACATGTTTTGGTACTGATGTTCACTGTCCTTTGTCCTTTTTCAGTAAACAGTTGGTATCATCTCAAACCAAATGAGTTATTTTTAGTAGAATGTATGGTATCAGGATTTATGCTTACAGGGAACAAAAATCATCCTGCTTTAAGCAAAGGGGAGAATCTGTTGTCTCATGAAATCCATGGAAGGATTGAACAAACTCTGCCAGAGGGTAGGCATGCATTTGGAACCAAATATTCCCCACTTGTTCTATGTCTGTCTTCTCTGTTGCTTCAGAGTGGAGTCATGCATTTGGTTACTATTATCTCTTGATTACATCTTGCAGCTTCTTCCTCTCAAGACAGATGGTCAGCTCCAATTTGGGAAATCCCAGGAAATGTCTGCATTGTCTTAGTATGGCTCAGGCACCCACTCCTGTGGCACCCTCTGCCCTTCACTTGTGAAGAGAGGAAGACATTTACTAGGAAGAAGGCGTTACTAGGCAGATAGCACATGGTATCTGTGAATTTTAGTCTTCTGCCCCCATCTCCTTGCCTTTCTCTTTTCCAGTGGAGTCTTTGAGTTTGCTCTCTCAGCCTTTCAGAAGAGTCCACTCATGGAATTGAGGCCTCCTGGTTCCTTTGTCAACTTCATTTCACTGCCTGTTAGCAAACTTTACCACAGTAATGCTGCATAACAAACTGAATCTCAGCAGCTTAAAACCAGCGCTTAGTCACATGCTCATGGGGTGGCAGGTCAACCAAAGTTCAGCTGAGCTAGGAAGGCTCAGCTGGTGGCTTGGCTGCAGGCTCCCCAGGTGTGGGTCCACGCTTTGAGTTGACGTCAGGCCTGCTGCATGTAGTTACTTGAAAAGTAGATGGAATAATATAAGTAAAGCACCTGGCATTGTGCCCACCCACCCTAAAGTGGGCACTTGTGTTAACCATTAATTCATGGCTGCCACACTGCATGGTGATCTTCATGCTCAGTGAAAGCGTATTTAGACTTGACATTAATGTTTCTGTGAAAAGCAATGTTCTGAGTGACTTAAGTTCAAAACTTTGGTGATATAACTTATGACCTTGCCTCCTCTTTTTAACATTTTAGCCAGCTTACCAAAACCTGAGGCAGAAAGTGGATAATTTTGTGTCAACACATCTGGACAAGCAGGAATGGAATCCTACAATGAACAAAAACCAATTGCGAAATGGTCTGAGGCAGAGTGTGGTTCAGTAAGTAAGCAGAATTTAAAGCTTTTGAAAAGGCAGTAATCACAAGTGTGATGCCCAAGAAGGTTGATATCTCTGTTTAGTCAAGGTTGATGGGACGTTGTATGAAGTATCACTTGGGAGTTGCAGCAGTCTGCTCCTTTATTACATTTAAGGTTAAAGTAAGCAAAGTACTTTCAATTTCAATTGAAATTGAAATTCCAGTTTCTACAGCCTGTGTAGGCCTCCTGTGTGCACATCTCTACCGGGTGCATTGAAAGACATTCCAAACTGTGAGACATGTTCCCTGCTTTCTGAAGTTTCAGTATCGTCTGAACATATACGTGAGTTTTATACCAAGATATCAGGGCTTGGATCTTGGGCAAGAGGAGTTGGATCTTTATTCTCACAGGTGAATGTGAGTTAAATAAATTCTTTGAGTCCACCGGGGCTGCCACCTCTAAAGTGTAATGGTGGCAGCTTTCAGGAAGGCATGGTCTTAATAACGTGTTGTTACTTCACAGTAACAAACTGAACCTTAGTTAATAAAGGTGCTATTGATAGCTTATCTGAGTGACTTTTCACTGTCACTGGGCACAAAAGTGGAGGAGGGTCATGGAATCTGGTCATAACATTCATGAGCTAACAGTTACAGAAATGGGAGAACACATTAGTGATTGCCTGGGGTTAGGGATGGGAGGAGGGGGGTGAGTGTGGCTTGAAAGTGGTAGCACGAGGGGAACTTGCGATGGTGTAGTCAGTGGTGCAGTCAAGTATCTGAAATGTGCTTACGTGGAACAACTCATGGTAAAGTTGCACAGAGTTACACAAATGAGTGTATGTGTAACGGAAGTCTCAGTACAGTCTGGATTGGACCAGTGTCATTTTCCTGGTTTTGATATTGCACTGTAGTTACACAAGGTGCTAACATTAGAGGTGGCTGGGTGAAGGTGCGTGTGGAACTCCCTGCACACTTCTTTGCAACTTCCTGTGAATCTGCAGTGATTTTAAGAAGTTTTTTAAAGAAGTTTTACTAGCGTGCTAGTAGTTTCAATATGGCTGAATGCTGGGAAGAAGCCTGATATCCGAAGATGCCCAGTGCCTTATCATTCTGGAGTCAGCACTGAGCACCTTTCCCTTTTTCCAGAAAGCAGACTGGTGGCACCAGGCTCTTTGAGAAAGAAAGGGACAGTAGCTGCCCCTTACTGTTTAAGTCTTTATTACATGTCTGGCACTGGTCTTTACATATATCACTCATCCTCATGAATAGCCTGTTTCACAGCTGAAGTTACTTGTGTTTACCCTGTCTTTTAAAGGACTGGCCAGCATACTGAGTAAATCAAAACACTGAACATTTTGAAATATTTGGAAAGTCGCCATAGTTGTGTGAAGGCTGTTTACATTGCTGTTGATTTCCATAATGAGCATGGGTGTCATTCTAGGGGCATGCATGTTCTTTTTGCATTTCTTTAGTAGGAACTGTAATTTTGAAAAGTGCACAGAAGTACAGTAAAACAAATAATTAGAACATCCCTTGATCACCACTCAGGCTGAGAAATGGACTCACACCCTCCAAAATGGCCTAGCCCTGGACATACCTTCCCCCACTCAAAAGTCTCCTGACTTTTATGCTAATCATTTCTTTTACTTCTCTTCATAGTTTTTACCACCTCTGTGAAGATTTTTTTCGTGCTTTTTGATTTGACTTAGAATGTATTTACCCTGAAAACATGAACTTGGCTTTAATACTGGGACATTTCTCTACAATTCTTGCTAGCATTTTGATTTTGAGGCAAAATCTACTGGAGTTTTGAAACGCAGACTTTCTGCTTGCCCCAGGGTGCTGCTCTCCCCAGATGGACACTGCAGGCCTTCAGAGCATTGGCCCACTGGCCTTTTCTGGTCCAGATGCTGTAACCCAGTGCCACTGCCTTGAAGGTTTAACAGGAAATCGGCCTCTATTATTGAACTGAATTATGACGAATAACTCTTTTAACTATACAATATTTGTTCATTCCATCTTCTACTTTAGGCTCCCGACAAGATTTTACGTTTTTCTCAAAAGCTTTAGAACTCTCCAGGAAAGTGAGCTGCACTCTCTTAGTACTTTGTTTTCCCTGATCAGGAGTCTTGGTCAGTTGGGGATGCTTTAACAAAGTGCCATAGACTAGGTGGCTTGTAAACCACAGAAATTTACTTCTCATCATTCTGGAGGCTGGAAGTCCAAGACCAAGATGCCAGCATGGTCAGGTTCAGGTGATGGCCTTCTTCCAGGCTGCAGTCTGCTACTCGTTCTTCTCATGTGGTGCAAAGAGCTAGCTAACTTTCTGGAGTCCTTTTTGTAGAGGCATAAATTGCATTCATGAAGGCTCTGCCCTCATGACCCAATCCCCTCCCAAAGGCCCTACCTCCAAATGCCATCACATTAAAGATTAGATTTCAACATAGGAAGTTTGGGGGGGGCATTCAGTTGATAATGTCAGGCTTTTACATCTAATAAAGACCACTGTGAATCTGACTCAGAAAGATTTGATTAAAGTTGGAAAGGTATTGGCTTGTGACTGAGGAGAGGTGGCTTTGCTTTGTAACTGACCCATAGCCTGTTGCTAACTTTGCTGTACTGAACAATGCTCATCGCTTAGGGTGGATACTGTCTAATTCCTGGTCTACCTGAAAATGTGCCCTTCAGTGCTCTAATGGTGGTGTGTTTACATCTAGGCTTCCTGTCGATAAGCTATTAGTTACCGTTGAATCCAGGAAGCACTTTACACATTAATAATCTTTCCCAGTTGAGGGCCTGTTTCTCGTCTTTGTCATGATGTACATTTACTCATGTTTTTCCTTTGCTGTACCCTGACAGACCATTTGCCCGGTTCCTGTCCAGCCTATTTTTACCCAAAGGCTTAAATGGCCACAGAAGTCTCAAGTCTACAGGAAAATAAGTAAAACCTGCCCACATGCTTGTGATGGTATTGGAATATTTCAATCCTTTGAGAACACTTCACTTTGAACCTTATGGGCTGTTTTCCAGACTGTCCAAATATGATTTGTTTCCTGTCACCATCGTTCCCAGTACCCTATCCTAAGTGTTTGAATATAGACATTGATATGCTTTGATTTTTGATCTACTTCAGAATGGATTGGGGATGTAATTTAACCCCCTAGGAGCTTGGAACTCATTTGTTTCTTGTCTGTTTATTGTTTGCCTCCAAGTTGTCTATTAGGTAACAGGTAGCAGCCGCAGCTGAAGGCCATGATGAATTGCTAGTGGTGTAAATACTCTCAACCCTGACTGATCTGCCTTGTTTAAGATTTGAGGATTAGTAAACAGGTTGCTGCTGAAGCTACTTCTACTTAGGCTATTAAGAGAATAAATGTTGAAGGAAGTGGAGTCAAATTCTAGGCTCACTGGCTTTGACAGTATGATGAAGCTTTTCAGTGCCACATGTATCAAGTTCTTTCTTGTCATCCTGTCATTTGCTTCTTGTCTTTGGAGCAGCCCACTTAGGTTTTTTTTGATTCCTTTGTACAAGGTTGGGTGATTTTGGTTGAGATTGTGCATTAGGAATAACAGCTGGTAGTTGAGAATTGTCCCTCAAAAGTGAAAATAACAGCTTGAGCTCTATGTGTTAAGTGGATTGCCCTCTAAAAGAACTCCCTAGAAGGGCTGTAGCTTTGAAGGTGGGCATTTTTTGGGCTCCCACATGATATTTATTGAAGCTAAAGATAATCCCCAAGGAACTAAATAACAGAATGATCTGTTTGTCTCCACAAGGTCAGGGATGTTGGAAGCTGGAGTAGACAGGATTATTTCTCAGGTGGTGGATCCAAAACTAAACCACATCTTCAGGCCACAAATAGAACGAGCAATTCATGAGTTCCTGGCAGCCCAGAAAAAAGCAGCTGTGCCAGCACCCCCTCCAGAGCCCGACGGCCAGGACCCACCAGCTCCATCTCAGGACACTTCCTAAGGTCTAGTATCCTGTCTTCTGCCCAGGAGCATGCATTTCTGTCACATAGATATGTAAAATGGATAGGAATGGGGTAAGCCATAATTGAGGATCATTTAGAAAGAATTTACTACAGATGGTCTTCTACTGTTATGAGTCATTTTTTACTGAGAACTAATTAGTAGCATTTTCCTGTGTCAGTGACTGAGTTTCTGTTCCACTAGAGCTAAACATGTAAGCTCTGAATAGATGCTTTATTAGAAACCAGCTGAGATGATTGGTCTGTGTAAGGGAGATTCAAATGAAAGTCTTATTTTTCTGAAATGCTTAAAGAAGTCTCTCCCCTGGATGTGAGTTAACTTGGGCTTGCAGTTTTATATAAAATCAAGCAGTGCTTTCTGAAGTGGTATTCTAAATGGGATTCAGAGTCTGCTTTGGGTGCGACTGGATTTCCATGGAGTTAGAAGGAGTTTGTTTACCACCATCGATTACTGTGGGATTTTTCTGTTAGTAACACTCTCCCTTTTTTCAATTAAATTTGGAATTACATGTAATTTCAAACAGCTGTAGATGTACAAAAGGATGCTTTTTGCAGATTTTGGGAGACAGTATGAGCAGTGATAAAGTTAACAGTGGACTCTTAGCCATTGTTGCTGACCATTGGGGTATATTTTATCCCTTCATTCTGATGTTAGTGTTCTCTTTTTAAGACTCTTTGAGATGTCTGTTATTCTTAGTAAGTGAGGTGAATTCACTAGGGCATTTTGAGCGTCAGTGATGAACAATGCAAGAGCATTGGGATTGTCTTTTTGTGCCTCTACTGAGAGAAGACCTTGAATCCAATATGGAGTGTAAAACATGCATTTTAAGTTTTTCTTTTTAATTGCAAATTCCTTTAGGAACATAAAAGTAAGTGAATACAGTCTCTCATCAATAAATAACATTTTGATATTATCTTTCCTTTTTAGAATATGCCTGTCACCTTTTGAAAGCTCAATTTTAGGCGAAGAAATGGATTCGGTTACATAAGAGAACAACTTCAGACTGAAGATAGGCCAAGGTCGTCACTGGTCTAAAGATTTCAACCTTGACTATGGGCAGTAAACAGATTGAAAGGGGAGCAAGTTCAGCAGCAGGGAAGTTGACCATGTCACCCCCTGCATTGTGCTGCCATTTGGTCCTCTGTCCAGGGGTGTGACACCAAGTAGACACTACAGAGAGAGAAACACTACAGCAACCCAGGGTTGTCCTGAAACAGACTTTACTTGAACATGGAGACTGCACATGGACTTTAGGGTTTGTGCTCTGGGATAAACGAAAGCTACAGTGAGAGAACAGAACCAATCCCAAAGACGGTTTGAAAGAACAATGACAGTAAAGGTTAACTGGGGGTGGTATTTAACAGTGCTTATTTGATATTGTCTCTCAGAGTTCCAAACTAGATTGTACAAGTCATTAGCATCAGATAGCTTTAAAGTTGTGACTTTCTTGTACATGAATCTTCTAGCCAGTTTCCTTTCCTTTGTCATAGGTAACAAAACATGAAATCCTAGAATATGTGAAAAGTTCAGACATGAGGTATAAGGAAACTCATCTGCAGGCTCTCTGTCCAGAGCTGCTTTCTGTCCTGCAGGGGCTAGTGAGTCTTACGTATGTTTACTTTATTCTCACATTTGTGTTTTTTTTAGGAAAGTGGTCGGTAAATGGCTTATCTTTCATAATAAAATCATTTGATACTCTTACTCTGAAGCTTCAGCTGAACCTTAGACCTCAGGTCTGTGAAGGGCAACTTTTGTCCTCTGTCTCTATGCCATTTCTGTGCACCACACATGATCTACTGGCAGTGAAGATTGGTACGTATAACTTGGAACTATTCTCTCCGAAACTAGTAGGTGTAGCTAGAAGCTGGCTGTTTCTCTCCTCCCTGAGCCGTTACTGACACCGGTCTTTAGTTGAGGTAGTCCATGGTGTGTGTCAGTATTTGTCAACCTTAAGTGTGCAGAAGTAGCACCTGGGGATCTTGGGAAAATGCATATTCTGATTCAGAAGTTCTGGGGTGGGACTTAAGAGTGAGTGGTTCTGACAAGCTGCCACGTGATGCTGATGCTGCCAGGCCTCAGAACATAACTCTGTGTAATAAGCCTTGGATTAATGTAGCCAAGATTATGTCATACCAAGAGTCTTGGTTCTTGGTTGAGTCTACTACTGCCTATTGCCGCTAATCTGATCATATTTAACCAGTTCAGTTGGTTCCCCGTTAAGACAAATGCTCCACTTCTACCTTTACCATAAATACCCCTAAATTAGGACTGCATTGCCATATTCAGCAAGATGTTTGTTAGCATGTGCCCTCATTTTAAAGCAAGCTGGCCACATGTATAAGGCAGGTGGCAGTTAGAACTGAAATGTCTCTTCCCGCCTGGTAGGTACAGTTCCATTTCAAGCTGCCTTCACAGTTGCAGGAGTCAACAAAGTTCTTAACCCCAGAGAATGGGCCCTCCAGTCCTCTCTACTACTAGGCAGACATAGAGTGTCCAGCATTACATGTCCTGTGCTTACAGAAAAGCTGCTCAGACTAGCTGGAGCGTCTTCTCTTCAGGACCACATAGCTCTAATGGGAGGCTCCTTTCCTGTGAGGCACTCTTCTGGGAGGGAGATCTCTGCATAGCTACTTTCTGTTGACCCAGCATCTTGCCTATCCCACACTGACCTCAACTCAGCAACAAAGAGGGCAAAAGCCCACAGAAAGCTTCATCCTTTCTGCTCCCAAATGCTCAATTATAACTGCATTTTGTGTATGTTTTTGGCAGACAGTTTTTGGTTCATCTCAGATCTCTTACTTTCCTTTTTCCATTACTAGAGATGGCTTGACCAGTTGATGAGAAACACCCTAATTTTCACAGAATGTTAAATGTGCCAAATATCAGAGTTTCTATGTTTTTTTAATCATTGTTATATCCACCAAGAGCCACCTAGATTAGAGATTATTTCATTTGAAAAAGATGGAGGAGAACATGAGATTACAGAAATAACTGGGCATATCACTGCTGTTGGGTGGACAGTGGACTTTTTGGCTCCTAGCTGAGCATCACTGAAAGGGAAGACATGCCTGTGTTGCCTTGGGTAACCATATTCAGATTGGCATATACAAGTGAGTCAAGACAACAGCACTAGATTAGGGGAAAGAAAGCCTGTTCCTCCTTTAGGAACTGGTCAGCAGGTAAACCTCTGCATCCTCAACTGAGTTTTCACTTGGGTTCGTGATGCAGAAACTAGAAAAATTGTGTATGTTCTGAGATCCTGAGGAAGACAGGACCACCAAAAAATCCCACCTCTTAAACACACCTTTGCTTAATTCATTCCGATACAAGAAATGAGCTGTCACGAGCCAGTTAGGCCTCTCTCCCTCTCGTTGGAAAAACCGCTGCTATTTGCAAAAGCCCGGTGGAACACAGAGCTAATACATGAACAAATACTGCCCATACTTGTAAGCTGATTTGCGGTCAGTATCTTAAGAGCCCCATCATGTAAGGTGGGGGTCAGCTGAGGCGAGAAGAAGGCTATCATTTTGAAGCCCAGTTCTTTTTCCTGGGACGGCATCTGTGATTGCTACTGGAGACCCTTGCTTGTGGGACTTTGCCAGTTACCAACTTAAATGTTTGATATTGCCAACTCATCATCTCAGCCCAGTCCTGATTTTTTTAACTTTTGGCTTTTAGTGATGTTTGTGGCTCCTATAGCAAAATTTAAGGAATGGTTTGATCCTCTTTCCATCATTTTGCCTTATCCTCTGTTTACTCATCAGGTGGGTGGAAGGTAGAAGTGTCTATGCATTCTGTGTCACCTTCTAGCACTATGAACTGAATAAGTGCTAACAGATCAATTACAGTAGTGGTTCTGAACATATCCTCAACCAGCAGCATCAGCATCACCCTGGGACTTGTTCAAAATGTGTCCCCCACCCCAGACTCAGAGATGTGGAGGGCCCCAGCAAGCCCTCCAGGTGGTTCTGATGCACACTAAAAATCACATTTGCTTAGGAAACATTTTAAATCATGCTTGCATGTGTGTCCAACAGCTCCTGAAAGGCAAGACTACTATGTCATTTAAAAAAATTCTCCCATTGCAAGTGCCTGGAACAAGAAGAGAATTAAATATGGGTGCATACTAGAAGTCTATCCCAGCCTTTCTGACTACCAAATATATGGTGTATTTTCCCTACAAAGATACTCATCCTGCTGCATGGAAGATGATCCCAAAGTACCATCTAGTCACTGCATCCAACCCAAGGTTCAGGACATCTGTACAGGAGGAACGAGGCAGCTCCTTTATTAGACCTAAGAATTAAAAGGCAGGTTGCCCAATATCTCACCTGATAAGCAACAGGAACAGTTAGAAAAGGGAAGCATGGGAAGCCCTGTCATTCCTGGCCCATGGCAATTCCAAAATCCCAGTTGGCAGCTGCTGTGAGGTCACTTAACCTAGGCTGGCAGATGTTCCTTGTTTAGGACTGGGTTCCATTCTTTAGCAGGGTCTCCCCATTCCATTGTCCTCTGGCCTCTGGCTTTACCCTCTGCTAGGTTCTTTCATTTCCATTATCCTCCCTTCCCATCCTCTTTGGCCACACCCGAAAGAGACATTCAATACTCTATTAGAGGTTGTGCAGCCTTCTCAATCCTCATCCTCTACAAGATTGGAGACCCAAGGAACATTTTGAGTTTTGAACAGAGACTTCTGGAACCTGGGCTTGTGAAGTTGTTTTGTTTTTGTCAGAATGAGCTTCAAAAATGTAGTAGGAATTTTACCTGATTGATTCCATTCAGTAACGTGGGCCAGAAGCCACAATCAACATTTCCTTTTTTGTGACTCAGTTCTCAAATCTGCTATATTTCTTCACTCCCTTACCCTCATCCTCTCTAGATTTAAACTTTAAGTCTAGATTTAAACCTGTGGTGCTTCTGTGCAAAAAAAAAAAAAAAAAAAGCCAGACTTTTTTTTTCCCCTGAGCCATTTTGTCCAGCTGGAAAGTTTGCGGGGGTGCCACATCCTTCATCTTCACACTGAGGCCTTTGTCATGCCACTGTTTTCTGCATTTATTTCTTGTTTGCAGCCGAGTCAGTTTACTTATTCAACATTACAGGCCCTCAAATATCTGGACTGTCCCTCTTTAATTTCTGCTGACAAACTGGAAAACTTGTCTGCGGGCTCATTTCTTTCTTGTAACGTCTCTCCAAATACAGGCAGCCGCCACTGGCATTCCGCTTTCCACCTCTTCCCTTACAGCCATGGCTTCATTAGGTGTGTGCCCTGCCCTGAGTTGCTGCTGCCCAATGCCTACTCCTACTATGTTGGTTTATTTGCATTTTTGCAGCTTGCAACTAAAAAATGCCCTGACCAATTGTCTTGTAGCATTTGTTTGATTTACCCAGTAAATGATCCTCCAGTTGGTAGATGTTTTCTTCAGCTGACAAATCAGGTTTGTACTTCTTGCTGTATTTAAACTTTTTACATGTGAATAATTGAAGAGGCACATGTAGTTTTTTTTAAAAAATAGACTGTATAAACATTGATATTTACCTGATTTCCCCAATGGTAACGTTTTACACAAAGGTGGTACAATATCACAACCAAGACTGCTTTACTTAAAAATGGATGGGCTCTGCCTTTATTTCTGGCTATTTACACATCAAGATGTCTTTTGTGAGTTTGCCAGTGCTATGATTGAGCCTACTTTTGTGTTAAGGTTGGTAGGAGGTTTTGTTTTGATTTTGCTTTTTTGTGTAACGGTTTGTTCATGCCATATGTAATATATGGCACAAGTGTGCCAAGCAATGTGCTTTGCCATCGGACTACAGCAGTGGCTGGGACAGATGTGGCCCTTCTAATAGTGGATATATCTCACTGGTTTCTGTGAAGCAGAGGGACATGGTGTTTGAAATGTCAAAATCCCACAGAGCAGACAGGAAGATCAAGGGAGAAATTCATTGAATTTATCAACAAAGGCAAGAACAGTTTGAATGGAGAGCTGGGGCTACTGCAAGGTGGCAGTGGGCTGAAGGGTATGAGAGAGAAGGAGAAAAGGAGGGGTCCCTCTGGCAATTTGATTATTGTGAAAGCTGTCAGAGTCAAAATGGAGTCACTTATGTTAAAAAACCCATATACATAGAGTTGGGGAAGGCCATGAAAAGGGAAAGGTTCTCATGCAGGAATGCCTGATAACAAAAAACTATCACAAGACTGCAAAAACCACAGCCTTGCATGAAGGCCACTGCAGCCTTATACACAAATTCTTCTGTGAGGACATGTGCCCGGCAACTGCCTGCCCCACCTTGGACTGATGCCACCCTTGTTATTGATCCTTGTTATTGTAGCCAAGGATAATTATCTCAATGATGTAATCCTCTCCTATTTTCTTTAAAAACCTTTTTCTTTACCTGCCTGAATGCACACAGAGTTTGCCATGGCATGCATATTCCCATTGCAATGTCTTGAATAATGTTATTTTCTTTTAGTTAGACTGTTGTTTAGGTTGACACTATCCATTTCTTTATTTACATAGATAAGCTTGTAGTGGGAACACATTCAAAGGGTACAAATGGGTTTAGCAGTGAGAAGTTTCCCACCAGTGTCCCTCCAGTCTCTCAGATACCCCCTCTAGAAGCTGTTACCAGTTCCATCCTTGTCTCCAGAGACATCAGCGCCTGTACATTTTTACGTATGCCTTTAGCTGGGACACGATTCACCTCTCTGTCTCCAGTGGAAGTTCCTGGAAAGGAGAGGATAGCAAGACTAGACTTTGGGTGGCTGGCAGTTATTAAAGATGGGAAGGGAGGGCACTGGGGGAGACAACAGCAGCCTTGCAGAGCTGTGGAGTCCGTGATGAGCAATGATAAGGGGAGTTCACCCACTGCAAGTGCATGCCGTATGCTGTCCACCTCAGCCCCTGCATTGCAGGGCTTCCTGCAGGCACTCTAGCTCTGCCCCACAGAGACAACACTGTCATCCCCACTGACAAGCACTTGTCAGTGACAAGTATTAGAGCTGAGAGTCCAAGCCAGGGTTCACTTCAAAGCCTGTTCTCCCCTCCCCCAATTTTAAAAACAATGATAAGATACACATAACAAAGTTTACTTCTTAATTATTTATATGTATACAGTTCAGTGGTATTAAGTACACTCACATTGCTAGCCAACCATGCACTACCATCCATCTCCAGCACTTTTTATCTTCCCAAACTAAAACTGTACCCTTTACACATTAACTTCCCATCCTTCTCCCTGCAGCCTCTGGCAATGACCATTGTGCTTCCTGTTGCCATGAGTTTGACTCCTGTATAAAGCGGAATCATACAGTATTTGTCTTTTGTGATTCGCTTGTTGCACTTAGCAAAATGTCTTCAAGGTTCATCCATGTTATGGCAAGTGTCATAATTTCCTTCCCTTTTAAGGCTGAATGTATCCCATTGTACGCATGTATCATATTTTGTAAAGCTAGCTTTTAACCACAACTCTGATTTAAGATGCCCAACTGTGAGGAGATACTTAATAACTTTTTAAAAACTTTTTTCTTTGAAATGATTTAAAGCCTACAGAAAAGTTGTAATACAAATAAAAATACCTCTTTTTCCTGAGCCATTTGAAAGCAGTTGCTGACCCGATGCCCCACCACCCCCAAGTACAAACAAGGATGACCTCCACACAACAAAAACATCAGGAAAGCAGCGTGAGCGCATCGCTACCATCTAATCCTCAGACCCTATTTCCATTTTGCCAGTTGTCCCAACTACATCCTTTTTAACAAAAGGATCCTGTTCAGAATCACATGTTGCATTTAGTTGTCACATGTCTTTTGTCTCCTTCAATGTGGCACAATTCCTGGGGAATTTTTTAAGACTATAGGTCAGGTCTTTTGTAAAATATCCCTCAAGTTGGGCTTGCCAGAGGATTCCTCATGATCCAATGCAGACTCGGGATCTTTGGCAGGAGTATCCCGGATGTGGCACTGTGCTCTTTTTCCACCGTGTCCTGCAGGTGCCTGATTTCGTCCCTTTGCTGGTGAGGTTAACTTTGATCAGGTGATTCAGGTAGATAATGCTTTTGCCCCTTTGTCATTAATTAGTATTGTGTAGGGAGGGACTTTAAGCCTATGCAAGTATCTGGCTCCTCATCAAACATTCACACCCATCAATGTTTCTTGGTTGGCTGAAGTATTACTATGATGGTGGCCAAATGATAATTTCCCAATTCCATCATTTTTTATGCATTTATTAGTTGGCATCGTACTGTAAGAAAAAGCTTTCTCTTGTCTCCATACATGTATGTATGAATGTATGTAAGTATGTATGCATGTGTTTATTTCAAGACAGAACTCGCTGTCACCCAGGCTGGAGTGCAGTGGTGCATTCTTGGCTCACGACAACCTCTGCCTCCTGGGTTCATGTGATTCTCATGCCTCAGCCTCCCGAGTAGCTGGGGCCACCAGAACGAGCCACCACACGTGGCTAATTTTTGTATTTTTTGGTAGAGATGGGGTTTCACCATGTTGGCCAGACTGGTCTTGAACTCCTGACCTCAGGTGATCCACCCGCTTCACCCTCCCAAAGTACTGGGATTACAGGCGTGAGCCACCGCACCCAGCCTTCCGTGTATTTATTCCCCTATTTATTCCTGTCTGTATAGACCTATGGATTCCTGTTTTCTCCAGTGGCTTCTAATATGTGTTGTTACCATTTTTCTTTTGATGCCCAAATTGTCGTAGATATAGCCACTGGACAGCCCCTCCTTCCAGCTGGTGTTGCGTCATTTTATATCTCTCCATTTGTCTTGAGCTCTTGCTTACTTTCTGGCACAACAAAGTGCTGCAGGCTCATCTTGTACTTTCTCTACCCCAGCCCGGGATCTGCTGTTACTCTAAGGAGCTTTGATTCCTTTGGTAGTTGAAAATCAAATCTGGGTACTGGATGTGCAATTGTTCCCAGGTCCTCTTGAGGTTCGTTCTAATTGCCTGCCTGCCTTTCATTCTCTTTTTCCCAGCAGTCTCTTATCCTCAATACATTTACATTGGATCAGTCACCTCTATACAAAACCAATCTCTGGTTACCACCACCCCAAGCCAAAAAATGTCCCCTCACCCCATTTGAGCTCTGGCACCCCACGCTAGTCCACTGCTGGCTTCCATCTCCATGGACGCTACCTTGCCCAGCCCTACCTGGTGACTCAGAAACCAAGGGTAAGCCCTTGACTTGATCACTACTTAAGGTCATACAGTATGAGCTACAGAATCAGTTAGAATCAGCACCATGTGACAGGTGACAGGAGGCTCAGCTGACTTAAGGCTTGGCCACAGAGGAAACAGTGGGCCACCCTCTGAACAGTGTAGAACAGCAGAAAGAGGGGCGGCTGTGCAGCCAGGCTCATCACACTGTCTTCTGGTCTCCCCCTCCCCCTTCTGCTTTAGAGGAGCCCTGCTGTGACTCGTTGTCAGTCACTCGGCGGGACCCTGCCTGTCTCTGAGGCCTGCCAGGGCTCACTCCTCATACACCAACTTAGGCCATCTCGAACGTACCCACCAAATTTGGTGAAAGTCCATGCAACCACTTTCACAAGCTGTGGAAACTCACAAACATATTTGTATTCCATAAGTTATTAATAAGCTAAAATTTTACTGGTTTCCATTCTCAACATAAATCTCTCCATAAACACTTAAGCCAGGGTGACGAAAACACAGGGCACATTATTGGATGAAGCCCCCATAAAGGGAGTATTGTAATACAGCACTCTGCTTCTCCTCATTAAGTCTACCCTGGGAACGTCTTGTGGTTTGCAGTTGTAAAATAGGTCTCATTTGACCTGAAGATCCAGGACCACTTCTGTCCTGCCTTGGCCCAGCCTCCTGTCTCCCCACAAGTCCCTGAGGAAGATGTTTGCACAGGGGATGATGGTAAAGTAGCTCTTTATTATCAGCTGAGACATTGGCCCCAAACCCTGACAGACAAGTCCGGGGGTCAGGCTGGACCACACAGGGTGTGTTTGCCCAAGCCAGTTCCACGATGATGTGGCCTTGAACCGAAGCCAGCTTTAAGAAGGCATCTCGGCCTGTGTCCCCTGCCTAAACCTAAGTCTCGGAACTTACCCCTCTGGTGAGATGCAAGGCCCCTCCCACCTGGGGCAGAAAGATGGGCAGCAGGAAAGAGGCATGGTCCCCGGGCCTGGAGTGGAGCCATGCTGAGGCCTGAAGCATGTCAGGTGGAGCAGGAGGACAAAAGGAGATGGAGAAGGCCTTTCCAGGACCAGTAGAGCTTATTCACACCACTTGCCTCCTAAGTGGAAAGAGAGAGAGGAGGATGCTGCCTCCCCGGCCCCCTGAGGGAGCAGGGCCAGCTCTTGTGCCCTCCCTTGTCTTACAAGATGGTCAGCAAGAGCCCAGGAATGTTGAGCCTGTGCATCACACCGCCAGCCCTGTGGCCCAGCCAGCACCCTGGGATGTGACCTACCCCACCAGGGCTCCTTCTCCCAACCAAGTGGGATCTTCTTGGTGGGATCCATCTCTGGGGGTGTCAAGGAGAGGTGGGAGCTGGCCTTTCATAAACCTGTTGAGGAAAGAGGAGGTGCATGGTTCCCAGCAGCTGCCTTGAGGAAGGTTTTTAGGTGTCCTCTTTTGGGATTGACTGTGGACTTGTGGCCCATCTGTGAGGAGGAACACAGCCACATCCTTGAGGGACAGGGTCATCCCCCCTTAACCTCTGCTGCTTTCGACCTGCAGCTTTGTGTGTTCTCTGGGCTCTGAGGCATGGTGGTGCTCTCATGGCCTGGCTCTTTGGGACTAGAAGAGGGATGGGATGGGATGGGATGGGATGGAGGGATGGAGGGATGGAGGGATGGAGGGGATGGGATATAGGATAGGGGAATTGAGTTGAATGGAATCAGCAGGTGGCAGGGAGAAGAATGGAATGGAATGGAATGGTATCAGCAGGTGGCAGGGACCTCTAAAACACCAGCATCACTTTCTCACCTCTTTCCACCATTTATGAAATGAGATGTTGCTGCCCGCAGTAGCATGCACAGGACACAGAATAAGCCCAGGAGTACCAGGAGTTGTTGCTGACTCCTTTGACTGTGACATCCCAGAATGCAGAGCAGCCATCATCACCCATTTCACAGGTGGATAAACTGAAGCCCAGAACTGTGATGTAACCTGGCCAAAATTGCCCAGCCAGCCAAGGAAGGGATGGCACAGCCAGAGCAAGAGGTTGTTCCCTGCAGGAGGTCACGGGATGCCAGCTCAGTACATGGACTTTATCTTACAAGGAACTAGAGCAGGATCCAAAAGATGTGGGAAAAGAGGAAAGAGAGGTGGAAAATACTGAGCATGGACACACTGGGGGCATGGGGGGGAAAGAAACAGGAGAGCTGAGGGAAAAGGAGGTTGGAGGCAGGCTTACCTGTTGGAGAGGGTGCACCTGGACATTGGTGAAATGCCAAGGCACCTCAGCCATTTAGAAGGTGTGCAGGAGGCAGGAGGGAGTGGCTGCCTGTCTGAGTTGGAGCTCTGGAGTGAAACCCACCTGTGCTTTTATCCTAGGTGGACCCCTCAGCAGCCAGGTTTCCATGGGCAAGTTCTTTGGACTCTGAGCCTTCACTTCCTCATCTGTAAAATGGGAGAGGTGACAGTACCTGCTTCACAGGGCTGCTGTGGGAATTATTAAGATGATACCACTCACATGCACAGCTCACCACCCAACCAACAGTGGTGTTATCACTGATGCAAAGAGTGAGACTGAACCCACAGCAGGGGCAGAGGCCTGGCCTTCTGTCCTCATGTGCACTGAGGGGCTCACTCCATGTCAGCATGCCAGCAGAGGAACCATCAAGGCTCTACCTGGGTGGCAGGGCAGGAGGAAAACACTAGTTTTTCCTAGAGGAAAAGTTTCCACCAGAAGATAGCCTCTTGGCCTGCCTGACAGCCAGGCTCCTTCCCTCACACTTCCTACCATACTCAAGTCATGGGTCCTCTCTGAACCTCATTGTCCTCATCTGTAAAACAGGCTGCTTTGACGATTATAGAGAATCTTTAAACAAACAGTATTGATATTAATTTTAATCAAGGAGGCAAGATAATCAAACTGGAGATAGCCTAGACTCTGACCTCAGAGCAGGGCCGAAAAACCCCAGGTCCCCCAAAACTAGCTGAGCAGCCACAGGCAAGTATCTCAGCCTCTGTTTCCTGCTCCTTGTGGAATAAATAACTGACATGGATGTGAAGCCCTTAGTTCAGTCTGGAATGTAGTAAGAACTTTAACAAATGGTTGCTGTTATTACTGCCTGTCTTCACTCGGCTGGAGCCAGTCCCTGGCCTGACCTTTCTTCCTATCTTGTCATGCTGTTGTCCCTAACTTTCCAGCCCAGTGTGGCCTGAAAGCTGTCTTTGTGGAACAGCCACCCAGGCCCAACCGCAGCGTGTGTCCCCTCAGTGCCACTGCTATAAACAGCGTAAGTAAACACCCACTCCCTGGTGGCCCTGGAGGCCACCGGCCTTGCAGGAGGTCAGTTGGAGGGGGGCAGCTGGTTTGATGTAAACAACAACAGAACCAGTGAAAGGGCGGACCACCAAAGACCCTCTGCCAGCAGAGCCAGAGGGCACGCAGGCTGCGCCCCTGCTTCCGCTTCCCCCACCCCTGCTGAGCCTGGCCGTCACCCTTCCCTGGGTTCTTGGCTCTTCTAATTCAGCAGTGACCTCCCCAGAGTGAGCACCTGCCTCTTGGTGCTCCCAGCTGGCCTGTGTTGCGCAAGGTCACAACACAGCACTGGCAATGGATGCCGAGGCACCTTACATGCACTTTCGCCTTCAATACGCCATCCCATGTGATTACAGATCACAGACTAAGAAACAGAATCTCCAGGAGGTAAACGATTAGCCCCAGATCTCAGCTGGTAAGGCACCAGGCTGGGGTTCGAATCCAACTCTGGCTCCAAACCTCTGCTCTCACTCCTGCTTCTCGCTGGAAAATCGCTTCTGCCAGCCCCAGAGCCAAACCTCGGAGCTTCTCAGCCTCTAGTTTACCCCTCTTTGGCCAACAACCCCAGTGAAATAGAGCGTGTTTATGGAATGACTCTAGAATGGATATAGAAACAAGAATTTGACTGGGAAAATGCTCTCTGAAGGAGGAGATGGATGAGCACATAGCAGTACTCTGCACACTGCTTTGTAAGCACTTACTCATTTCACCCCCAAACCACCTAATAGGCGCAGTGTTCTGATTTTCATTTTACAGTGGAAGAAACGGAGACTAGAGATTAAGAAATGTACCCAAGGGTCACACTTAGGAGGCGGATACGGGGGGCCCAGGGCTGGAATGCTGGTGCCTCACTGCCGTGGTCAGGAGCATAGGATGAGACCACCTGAGTACAGGCCCCAGGTGCCTTCCGCTCTGTGCAGCTGGTCCCCCATGCAAACCAGGCACAGCATTGGTGACCACAAGTTTGGCCAGTGAATGAACACACATGCAGATAGATTGATTACCTCTTAGGCTTCTCGAACTTCCACAAACATAGTAGAGGCGTTAAAAGCATGGACCCTGGAGCCACACTGCCTGAATTCACAATCCTGGTGGCCTCCTACCAGCTGTGTGTTCTTGAGTGAGTTACTTCACTCTTCTGTCCCCCAGTTTTCTCATCATTGGGGTTATAGTACTGCCCGCCTCAGAACGTTGATAGGAACATCCAATGAGTAGTCAGTATTCGTAACATCTTAAAACATTTTTTGGCACAAACTAAGTGTCAATAAGTGTTTGTTAAATTAAAATCTCTCATATTTATTTAAAAATTTATAACTCAAATCTATGGCTGTCTCAATTTGTTTTTGGAACAAGTCATGAGAGTACCTTTAAAATTAGGCATTTATCTAAGCTAGTGGCTGAACAAGCTGATATGAACATCGTCTCTTGTTGCTTCTGGATTTAGATACATCTGCACAAACTCTTCATTTGTATTTTGTTTTACATAGGAGATTGACATCAGGACTCCATCATGAATGTTTGGGGTCGTGGGGTGTCCCCAGTTAGTCTTGGCCTGTGAGTCAAAGCTTTGCTATCTTTAAGGTGAAACAACATGAAAGGAATAATTTTAAATGCCAAAGCTATTAATGTTCTGTGTTGCTACGGAGAAAACATAGAGCAGAACTTCTCAGAAGCCCCAGGGTGAAGACAAAAATGGAAGTGACTAGTAGGTGCTAGAAAATTGCCATTCCCAGGAGGAAGCAGAGCATGGTTGGGGTGTGGGGTGGCCCAGGTAGCTGTCCTACTGTAAGAACAGGGCAAGGACCTGCAAACCTTGCCATGGTAGTCAGAAGAGACCAAAGGCAGCCCACTATTGATCCCACACAGGCATATCATCTGTGCCTCTGGGAGCAAGCCCTGGTGTCACTAAGTGCCACCTCAGCATCTAGGGAACTCCAGATCAGATACAGAAATGAAATAGCATGGCAACACCTCACAGGCACATTGTGGCCCTGCTTCTGGTTCCACCATAAAAGGATGAAGAAGATGTTTTCAATGAGGATCTTCTGAGGGAGAAGATTTTTTTTTTTTTTAATATTTGAAAAAGTTACTTTGTTAGAATCATTGGACTGGAAGGTGAGAACCTAAGAACATGTGCACATAAAAACAAATGACAAAATGGCACAGGGACTTGGAAATAAGGAGATGAGCAAAAGGGAGGTGTCTTTTCCTTCGGGGAAGGGAAAGAGAGTGAGGACTGTCTAGGAAATGGTGGCCAGGGAAATAAGTGCAGGAGGCCCTGAGGGGAAGGACCAGAGGGACAGCCTGCTAGGAGATGACCAAAGAGACAGAATGGGGACAGAATTTTCAGAAAGGAGACTTTAGGCTGCACGTTGTGGGGTGTGCAGTACAATCTCAGACCTCTGGCCCACTTCCTAAAACCTGAATAAAGTCCACACTGATCACCACTGCTTATGTGTGAGTATCTGAGAGATGGTTTTGAGGGCACTCAGGAGAGGCTGAGTTTTATTTTACAAAATTAGTTGCTGCCACATGCCAGACATTCTTCTTTGTGCCCTCCATGAATTAATGCATTTAATCCCCACCACAGTCCTACAAGGCTAGGCCTATCGTTATCCCCATTTTCCAGGTGAGGAAAGTGAGGCACAAAGAGGGAAATATCCTACCCAAGGCTCACAGCAAGTGGGTGGCAGAGCTGCGATTCGAATCCAAGAAGCCTGACTTTAAACCTGGGCAAAAAGGATCCCTGCCCCAGGCCACTCACATTAGAGGGCCTGATTCAGTCCTCCTCTGGACATGCCTCTTTCCAGGTAGCAAGGGCCAATGGATGTGCCCACATGCATCCCATTTCCTCCAACCTAACTGGGTACTCAGAACCCCAGAATTCTCTATCCAGATGGATCTGTCAGGTAGGACCAGGGTGACCCTATCAAAGTATGTTGGGAGGGATGAACACAAAGCACTGCACAGAGAAACTCACTATCTTAGTCTGCCTGGGGTGCTACAACAAAATGCCATGGACTGGGTGGCTTCAACAACAGACATTTACCTTCTCTCAGTTCTGTAGCAACTGAGAAGCCCAAGGTCAGGGCACCATGGCTGGGTTCTGGTGAGGGCTTTCTTCTTGGCTTACAGATGGCTGCCTCCTCACTGTGTCTGCACATGGGGGAGAGAGAGCACACATATAAGTTATCTGGCATCTCTTATTAGAACAGCAATCCTACAGCATCAGGACCCTACCCTTATGACCTCATTTAACCTTAATTACATCCAGAAAGTCCCCATGTACAAATACAGGGATTAGAGTTTAACATATGAAGAGACACAAACATTCTGTCCATAACACTTGCCTCTAAAGCACATGTCTAGGTGGGTGGTCACAGATTTGGGCTCAAAACTTAAAGGCTGGTGGAGGTGGTGGCCCTAGAACCATCATAGCTGAAGCTGGAAGCTGCTCAGGGTCTCATTTTGGGGCATAATGTCCTAACATGAACCAGAGGATCCAACTTTGGACCCCAAATGTGGGACACCACTGCAGAAACAACAGATACAGAAGAGGGAAGATCTCAACAAAGCGAAGTCTGAGTGTCCGTGGAGCTGTGCAGGACTGGTGTTCAACAGTGC
Source organism: Cebus imitator (assembly GCF_001604975.1). Taxonomy (NCBI): domain Eukaryota; kingdom Metazoa; phylum Chordata; class Mammalia; order Primates; family Cebidae; genus Cebus; species Cebus imitator. Next base: position 506,920 of record NW_016107406.1, on the reverse strand, counting down.
CACCTTGTGGTGAAGAGAAGCAGGAGCAATGGAATGCTGACTGCAGTTTTTCTCTACATCTGGTATTTCAGAAATAAGACTAGGTAAGGCCCCAGGGGGTTTTGGAAAATTCAAAAGCAAGATGTTAAATTTTATAATAACAGTGTTTGAAAGGGAGAGAGGACTTAGTAATTAATTAGAATAAAACAGAGCTATAACTAGATTTCATACCCCTAGCTATTGGTATACATCAGACCAGTTGCACAGGTAATGAATGTATCTGCAGAGCTGTTAAGCTCCTTGGTGATAAAAATTTTTCAGCTGTTCAAATTGGGTGACCTTAATGTATCTACAGCACACAAAAGGCACACCTAAATATCCGCAATCTACAAGGTAAGACTTTAGGGTTCTCTCACAAACGAAAATGCTTCAGATACTTTCTAAAAAGTGAAAATTTTTAAGGGCTACATGTGGTAAATTACCATGTTTGGATTTGCGGGAAAGTTGGGATTTTTTAAAACCATCTCAATACTCTGTTGAAATGTGTGCTTTTAAAAAAGTAGTAGAAATGGAGAACAGTTTAGCTTTTTAAGAATCAAGAGCAGGTCTGTGTCAAAAGAGGAAATCTATTCTTCCCAATTTACTATTTGTTTTTTGCAATCTGCTATTTTTCAGGCATTTTGCATACCCCATTTCATGTCATCTCTGCCTGCAGTTAGAGAAATTGATGGGCAGAGAGGTTACAGTGATAGATCTGGGATTCTAATCCAGCCTTTTCTGACTGCAAAGCCACAGCTGCCATGGCATGCTCTGCCTGTCTCTCTGTAAAGGCGGGAGGCCTGCAGTGAGCATGGGTGAGAGGGACCAACTGCATGCTGATTTCACATGTCTCCTAGGAGAGCCATGGTTCTCAGGCCCACTTATCTAGATACTTCTCAATTCAGAATTCAGGAATGCAGGGATCTCAGCTCTAAATATGTCTACAGACAACCATCAGAGAATATTTTCTGTCCAGTTTGAAAGGATGCGTGCACAGGGCATGTGATCTCAGTAAGAAACTCGCCTCTTGGTGCATCTGCAGAGAGTTCAAGGACAGAATGACCCAGAAGGCAAGGTCCCCTGTGGCCTGTGTGCCGGTGTGGGCGGCAGCTCCGGGGCCAGGACGGCTCTGAGGAAGGATGGCAGTGTGACTGTAACAAATGAAACCTCAGTCGTCCCTTCTGGAAACAAACTTCAATCCTCAGGGAACACCAGCCCAGTTGGCAGGGACTGCTCGACCTTGGACATGGTCTTCCTGAACTCGTGAAACATTCACCACAAATGGGCTCCACAGTCAAAAGGATGGACACTTAAGTACCCATAAAGTTCCCCGGGGGCCGAACAAACTTTGGCAATTGCAGCATTTTATTAGATGGCTTGCTCTCTGCAGTAAAAATAACCTTTGTATTTCATTGCCAGATCTTGTTTTTCCAAAATTGCTTTTGCCTTTCATTAAATATCCCAAACTACAAGAGTTCTTTCTTCCATCTTAGAGTGGAAAAATTCTTGTTGGTTTTGCCCCAGAGCTGGGACCTGTTCACAAGTCCCAAGGGCCCCGTTTCTCCTGACTAGGTGATACTGGGGCATTCACTGGGGAACATGTTCTTAGGACTTCCTTTCAGGAGGTCTGGGCACACAGCTTAGCGTTGGCCACTCATTCAAAAAGAGGAAGGAGGAGGAGAGACACTCTTGAGACAGAAGATTTTGCTGTGGTCTTGTAACCGTTTGACTCTTTTAAAAAATAGTCTGCTCAGAACAAAAGAAGGAAAACTTTTCCACTATTGTTTAGGAGGCTCACAAATATATTATTTCAAGATTCTGGGGCATATTAATGGGATCTGAGGTGCAGTGGAGACAGCCCGGGGTAGTGATGTCAATGGCACTGCCCAGCTTTCACTGTGCTCGCGAGCAAGCAGGAGGGAAGGCACAGCCACTGCCTGCATGGGCCCTGGGTTGCAAGCTCTCTTTCCTCTTTTTCTTCTAGATTTGCACCATCCCTTCCTTCCACTGAAGGGTCGAAAAGCAATTCCAAGCTTGAAGACATTTCTTCCCCATGCCATCCCCACCGCCCCCTACTTTGATTTGTAACAGATTTTAAATGAATGGTTCAAATTTCCCATGCAGAAGAATTCCAAATAATGATGGAGCTACTTAATATAGCCATCTTCAATGAGGAGGAACACGGCTCCCACTCCTTAAATATTGGCCGTGTATAGTGACTTTCTTCCAAGAGTAGGTACAGAAAGGGGGGCAAAGAGTCACTTTACAATGGAGAACCCCGACAGGCACTACTTCAGCCAGGTGATCAAGGTCAACATCAACAGTGCTAGGTTGTGCTGATAGTGTGTACCCTGGATAGAATGTGATATGAATGAAACTTAACCTCTGTGATTCTCTGCCCCCAAACCTATCACCCCAGCCTAATGATAAGAAAAATGGCTGACATATTCTAGTCGAGGGACATTCTACAGAATATCTGATGAATACTCCAATACCGTCAAGGTCATCAAAACAAGGAAAGTCCAAGAAACTGTCACAACCAAGAGAACCCCCAAGGAGACATAATGACGAAATGTGGTGTGGAATCTGGATGGGATCCTGGAACAGAAAAAAAACATGAGGCTAAAAACTAAGGAAGTCTCAATTAACATTAGTTCCTAGCAGGTACCAATATTGGTTCATTAACTGTGACACATACACAATAATATTACAAGATTTAATAGTGGGACACGTGGAAACGTATCTGTATTGTCTTTGCAATTATTCGGTAAATTGGAACTTTGCATATAATCTTTTTTTTTTCTTTTTTAAATCAATGATTTGATTTCATCGTTGCCTAGCTTCCTTGCAGCCCCTTCTTACCGACCTTGGCATCTTGATGATAAGCTTATTTTGCTCTCCCACTTTAGGGGTATTTATAAAGATTTAGTCTATCAAGCCAGTAATTAATGCAAAGATGAACACTCCAGCATCCCTCAGTCCTCCTCAGGAATTTGTAAGGGAGCTCCCAGGAGTTTGGGGCAACATTCTATTGCAATGCTTACTGCATAGCAACTTGGCTAATTTCACAGAGAGTTGAGACACTCTACTGGTTCCTACTGGAAGCTATGAGTGGTATTTAAATGAATAATAATAAAAGAATGTTAATGACTTGTGCACTGCTACATCCTGTGAATTGTTTTGAAAGACAGGTGATACAGGAGCCCCCCAGGCCCTAGATAGAATTGCTTTGCACCCAATCCCGAGCCCCTCTCAGAGGTATGCAGCTTCCCAGGGAAGCAAGGGATTTATTTTCCCCAACTCATTGCTACCTCTGCATTCCTGCTTCTGTGTATGCAGTCTCTGGAAAACTCATCACCTTCCTTGATTTGCATGAAATCCAGCACACACCTAGCATCTATTAGAATAAAGAGATATTTTTGAAATTTGAGGGCATGGAGAGGGATGGAAGAGTGCTTTTCATCTCCGCAACTCAGCGCCTTCCAATTCAACACTAGATGTTTCTATCCTGACATGGTCATCTGCTACCCAGCCTCAAGGAAGTTTCCACTGGTCCTTCTGCTCCACAATAGCCCCAACATCACCCCCACTCTGGGCTCTGCTGTCTCTTTTCCTTTTAGTGGGGAAAAATCAAGGGCTCCTCATGTTCTTGTACAGAAGAGCTTAACTGTATTTTTGTTGCCTGGGTTCGTGTTCACACCCACGTCTTCTGCTTCTTACCTTCCACCCCAAGCAGCTCACCAAGATATTTGTGCAAAGACAGTCACCTTCCTGAGAGGAATCCTGCTACCAGCAGTTAAAAAAATCTTCACTTAATTATGTCATAGTTATTATTTATTATATAATCATATTATTAATTAGACATAGTTGAGGCACATGTGCTTTGCTGCCTTGGGTTATGTGCACATTTCCACTTAACACTGAAAGGAAAGTAACCAAACATAGAACTACAGTTCTTGCTGCCCAGGTCATGCTGGTCCTCTCTCGGTAAAACTTTACTCCTAGAAAGATTAAAGTTAATAATATAAACAACAAGACAATCAAAAATATATTTGGGTTCCTATAGAAATTACTTTTTTTCTGGATTGTGTATTTTTCCCTGAGCACTGTAAGATGCCATGAGACGTCATAAGAGAACCACAATTTTGTTTATTGTGGGGATGGTGCTGAGGACAACACTTTTTGGATACAGTGTTTCTCCTTCCTTGCTTGGACTGCTGTGAAGCTTGGAACTGAAATTATAATCTATTCCGTTCTACTAAATGAAATCTATGACAAACATATTAATAACATAACATATATACCACCCAACTAAAGTCTGTAATTCAATGGCTTTTAGTATATTCACATAGTTGTGCATCCAGCACCAAAATAAATTTTGGAACATTTTCATCAGTCCAGAAAGAAATCCTGTCCCAGGATTATTTATTGTACTTCCCTCATTTGTGGGAGGTAGAACCACAAATCTGCTTTCTATTTCCATCGATTTGCCTATTCTAGTTATTTCACATTTGCCTAATTTGCCTCTTACACTTAAATGGAATCATACAATATGTGATCCTTTGTCACTCGTGTAATGTTCATCCATGTTGTACTTCGTTTTATTGATGAGTAATAGTCCATTGTATGTACAGACCACATTTTATTTATTCATTCATCAGTCGATGGACACTTGGGTTGTTTCCACTTTTTATCTATTATGAATAATGCTTCTAAGAACATTTGTCAAGTTTTTGTTGGGATATAGGCTCTCATTTCTCCTGAGTGTATAGCTAAAAGAGGAATTTCTGGAACAAATGGTAAGTCTATCTTTAACCATTTGATGAACTGTTTTCCAAAATGCTGTTCCATTTTATACTCCCACCAGCAGTGTGTGGGGGTTCTAATTTCTCCATATTTTTCCAACTTGTTATTCTCTGTCCTTGTTTATAGCCACCCTAGTGGGTATAAAGTTGAAGCTTATTGTGGTTTTGATTCACATTTTCCTGATAATTATATTGAGCATATTTTATATGCTTACCAGCCTTTCATATATCTTCGTTGGAGAGCTATTATTTTCTCATTTTTAAATTCTGTTTTTGTATTTTTATTACTGAATTGTAATCATTGATGCATTCCAGATATAAATCCCTTATAAGGTACACAATATGTCAAATTTTTCTCTCATTCTGCAGGTTTTTAAGTTTCTTGCTGTGACCTTTGAGCTCTTTGAAACACAAAACTTTTTTATTTTTGTGATGTCCAGTTTATTTTTTTCTCTTTTGTTGCTTATACTTTTTTTTTTTTTTTT
>NW_016107406.1:446565-501414 GCF_001604975.1 Cebus imitator | reverse complement strand
CCCATCTTGACCTCCCAAAGTGCTGGGATTACAAGCTGATACTTTTGATGTCATAAGTAACCATTGCCTAACCCAAGGTCACAAAGATTTACACCTATGTTTTCTTTTAAGAGTTTTATAGCTTTATTGCTTTCATTTAAGCCTTTAATCCATTTTGAGTTAATTTTTTATATATGGTGTGAGGTAGGGATCTAACTTTATTCTTTTGCACGTAGATATCTAGCTATCTCAACACCATATGTTGAAAACACTCTTCTTTGCACATTTAATTATCTTAGCAAGTTTGTAAAAAATCAGTTGACTGTAAATTTGAGGATTTAGTTCTGGAGTCTCAATTCTATTCCATTGATCTATATGTCTGTCCTTATGACAGTATTGCACTGTTTTGATGGCTATAGTTTTGTAGCAAGTTTTGAAATCAAGAAGTATGAGTCCTCCAATCTTGTCCTTATTTTTCAAAATTGTTTACACTATTTGAGGTCCTTTCCATTTCCATACAAATTTTAGGATCAGTTTGTCAATTTCTACAAAGATACTAACTGGGATTTTGATAGAGATTGTTTTGAAGCAATGGATAAGTTTTGAGAATATAACCATCTGTATTAGTTTGCAAGGGCAGCCATAATGAAGTACCACAAACTGGTTGACTTAAACAACAAAATATTATTCTTTTAAAGTTCTGGAGCCTAGAAGTGCCAGGTCAAGGTGTTGGTACAATTGAGCAACATGAGGGAGAATCTGTTCCGTGCCATTCTTTTTTATCTTCCGATGTTTTGCTAGCAATATTTGTTGTACTTTGGTTTTAGATGCATCAACCCAATCTTTGCCTTCACCTTTGCATGGTGTTCTCCCTGTGTGCATGTCTGTCTGTGTGTCTGTTTCCCCTTTCACCAGTTATACTGGATTAGAGCCCACTCTAATAACCTCATCTTCACTTGATCAGCTGCAAAAATCCTCTATCCAATAAGATCACCTTCACAGGTACAAGGGGTTAAGACTTCAAATCTTTTTGGGGAGCACAGTTCAATCCATGGTAGCATCTTAACAGTATTAAGTCTTCCAATACATGAACATGAGATGTCTTTTTATTTATTTAGATATTCTTTAATTTCAATCAACAATGTTTTGTAGCTTTCAGAGTATATATTTTGCACTTCTTTTGTTAAGTATTTTCGTAGTGTTATATTGTTTTCAATGCTATTGTTTTAAATTGAAGTTTTTAAAATTTGTTCTTTTACTCATTAGTGCTGTATCAAAATACAATTAATTTTTGTATATTGATCTTGTATCCTGCAACCTTGCTGAGCTCATTTATTAGTTCTAATAGTTTTCTACTGCATTCCTTAGGTTTTTCTATCTGCAAGTACAGATCATTTACTTCTATTCTGATGTGGATGCCTTTATTTCCTTTTCTTTCCTGTTAATTTTCTTTTGTCTTGATATCTGTATCAATTATTTTTCTTCATATAGTACACGTTTATATAAGCAATCCCAAATTATTTTTGGAACAAAGTAGGATCTAAATTAACACATTTATAAAATAAAACTTATGCTCTATTAATATAGTCTTTTATTCTTTCAACTAACTCAGAGGTATTGAATCTTGACAATAATTTTTTTCTGTGAAGAAATTTTAGGGAAAAAATTCCTGATGTTCTAGCAACTTAATTATCTACAAAAAAGTGTTGATAGCAATCATTATTCTCCAAAATGCTGCTTTAGAAGAAGATAATATATAAGTAGATTTCACCCTGGAAAAAAGCACTAAAAATTTAAATGTATATATTGTAGTAGCATCAGGTTATCATATTATCATTAAGAAAGCTACAGAAACTCCAAGTCCATGAAGCATTCTGTGGCACATGGTGAGTGTAAGTTTATTGTTTAACTTTAATCTTTGCCTTTCCCCAAAAACAGAACCGTGTCTTACTTTATCCCTAGTGCTGGTACTATGCCTGGCATATAATGGGTATTTATATTTGTTTATTAAATATTGATCAATTTAAACTCAGATGAGCCAATTTTGCTATCTCTTGCTTGATAGTTATATTTTAACATATTTTTAATCTGAAATTATTTTAACACTGACAACATATTAATATTTCTACATCAATTCTAATGGTGGCTAAATTGACAATACCACAGTGTTTGTGGCACTTCTGGGCTGTGGGACTAATAGATAAAACAATCAATTCTCCCCTGCTGCTTGTCAGCACTGCAGTGCCTACTCTGGTTCTTCTCAAAGGCTACTCTGGCCTCTCCAACATGGGAATGGCATTGCATGAATTGAACTGGGGACTTTCTGTCTTGCCCAAAAGAGAGGCAGAAGGCCCAGCACCTAGGACCCTCATGCAAGGAGCGGACTGCCCTCTACATTTCTATGTCACCAAGCTTCATCATTGCTCAGCATGAGGCCTCTCATTATTTATTGCCTTTTCTTCCCATTCTGACTCTCTATTGCTTGACAACAAAGTACCCTGATATGGTTTGTCTTTGTCCCTACCCAAATCTAATCTTTAACTGCAACTCCTACAATTCCCACCTGTCACTGGGGGGTGACCCATTGGGAGGTAATTGAATCATGGTTCAATTTCGTGTGCTTTCTTGTGCTGTTCTCATGATAGTGAATAAGTCTCATAATGTCTGATGGTTTTATGAAGAGAAGTTCCCCTGCACAAGCTCTCTCTTTGCTGCCGTCATCCATGTAAGATATGACTTACTCTTCCTTGCCTTCCACCATGATCATTAGGCATCTCCAGCCATGTGGAACTGTAAGTCCATTAAACCTCTTTCTTTTGTAAATTGCCCAATCTCGGGTATTCTTTATCAGCAGTGTGAAAATGGACTAATACAGTAAATTGGTACAAGTAGAGTGGGGTGCTGCTGAAAAGATACCTGAAAATGTGGAAGCAACTTTGGAACTGGGTAACAGGCAGAGGTTGGAACAGTTTGGAGGACTCAGAAAAGGAAAGGAAAATGTGGGAAAGTTTGGAACTTCCTAGAGACTTGTTGCATGGCTTTGACCAAAACGCTGATAATGATATGAACAATGAAATTCAGGCTGATGTGGTCTCAGATGGAGATGAGGAACTTGTTGGAAACTGGAGCGAAGGTAATTCTTGTTATGTTTTAGCAAAGAGACTGGCATCATTTTGCCCCTGCCCTAGATAGATCTGTGGAACTTTGGACTCAAGAGAGATGATTTAGGGTATCTGGCAGAAGAAATTTCTAAGCAGCATAGCATTCAAGAGGTGACTTGGGTGCTGCTAAATGCATTCAGTTTTAAAAGCGAAACAGAGCATAAAAGTTTGGAAAATTTGCAGCCTGACAATGTAGGGCCATGGATGAACCTGGAAACCATCATTCTCAGCAGACTGACACAAGAACAGAAAATTAAACACCACATGTTCTCACTCATACACAGGTGTTGAACAATGAGAACACATAGACACAGGGAGAGGAGCATCACACACTGGGGTCTGTGTGGGGGATCTAGGGGAGGGACCATAGGGGGTGGGGAGTTGAGGAGGGATAACATGGAGAGAAATGCCAGATATAGGTGATGGGTAGGAAGGCAGCAAACCACATTACCATATATATACCTATACAACAATCTTACATGTTCTTCACATGCACCCCAAAACCTAAAATGCAATAAAATATATATTTAAAAAAAAAAAGAAAAAAAATTCCATTTTCTGAGGAGAAATTTAAGCTGGCTGCAGAAATTTGCATAAGTAACAAGCTGGGAGCTGAATGTTAATTATCAAGGCAATGGGGAAAATGTCTCCAGGGCATGTCAGAGACCTTTGTGGCAGCCCCTCCCATCACAGGCCCAGAGGTTTAGGAGGAAAAAATGATTTCTTGGGCCAGGCCTGGGGTCCCTCTGCTGTGTGCAGTTTAGGGACTTGGTGCCCTGTGTCCCAGCTGCTCCAGCTGTAACTAAAAAGACCAAGGTATAGCTCAGGCTATTTCTTCAGAGGGTGGAAGACCCAAGCCTTGGCAGCTTCCATGTGGTATTGAGCCTGCAGGTGCACGCAAGTCAAGAACTAAGGTTTGGGAACCTCTGCCTAGGTTTCAGGGGATGCATGGAAATGCCTGGATGTCCAGGTAGAAGTTTGCTGAAGGGATGGGACTCTCATGGAGAACCTCTGCTAGGGCAGTGCAGAAGGGAAATGTGGGATCAGAGCCCCCACATAGAGTCCTTACTGGGGCTCCACATAGTGGATCTGTGAGAAGACAGCCACTGTCCTCCAAACCCCAGAATGGTAGATCTACTGACCTGGAAGATTACACTGTATGTCTGGAAACGCTGCAGGCACTCAACGCCAGCCCATGAAAGCAGCCAGGAAGGAGGCTGTATCCTGCAAAGCTACAGGAGAGATGCCCAAGACCATGGGAACCCACCTCTTTTGCATCAGCATGACCTAGATATGAGACATGGAGTCAAAGGAGATCATTTTGGAGCTTTAAGATTTGACTGCCCCACTGGATTTAGGACTTCCATGGAGCCTGTAGCCCCTTTGTTTGGGCCAATTTCTCCCATTTGGAATGGCTTTTACCCATTGCCTGTACCCCCATTGTATCTAGGAAGTAACTAATTTGCTTTTGATTTCACAGGCTCATAGGTGGCAGAGACTTGCCTTTTCTAGGATGAGACTTTGGACTGTGGACTTTTGAGTTAATTCTAAAATGAATTAAGACTTTGGGAAGGCATGATTGCCTTTGAAATGTGAAGACATGAGATTTAGGAGGGACCAGGAGTGGAATTATATGGTTTGGATGTGTCCCCACCCAAATCTCATCCTGAATTGCAACTCCCACAATTCTCACATGTCATAGGAGGGACCCAGTGGGAGGTGATTGAATCATGGGAGTGGGTCTTGTGCTGTTCTCATGATAGTGAATAAGTCTCATGAGATCTGATGGTTTTATAAAGAGGAGTTCCCCTGCACAAGCTCTCTCTCTTTGCTGCCATCCATGTAAGATGTGACTTGCTCCTCCTCACCTTCTGCCATGATTGTGAGGCCTCCCCAGCCATTTGGAGCTATAAGTCTATTAAACCTTTTTTTCTTGCCAGTCTAGGTATGTTTTTATCAGCAGCATGAAAACAGACCAATATATATCCCCAAAGTTAGATACTTTATCATATTACAATTGTGTGGATTTGGGATTTGCAGGACTCAGCTGTTTGATTCTCTTGATGAATGTAGCTCCAACTGAGGTCACTCCATGATAATCAGCTTGTAGGTGTGCTGGGCTGGCCTAGAGAGCCCAGGATGGCTTCATTTACATGTCTGGTGGCATTGGCTGGTGGGGGCTGCCTGCAAGGCTGGGCTCAGTTGGGACCACTATCCAGAGTACCTGAACATAGCTTCTCCAACCTAGACTTATTGGTGCAGTTGATTCATTACATGGCAGCTCCAAGCTCCGAGAGAGAGTGTTGTAAGAGAGGCGAGGTGGGCTGACACCCTCTTAAGACCCAGACCTAGAAACTGACAAGCACTACTTCTGCAGTATTCTAGTGGTCAAGCAATCATAAGCCTGCCCAGAGCACCCCACCTCACCTCTCCATGTAGGGAGTGTCAAAGAATTTGGGACCATCTTCAATCTACCACAATCCCCATTCTTCACTTGCAGTCCCTTCCCACACAGGCAGTCTTTCTGTGCATCTTATGTGCATCCTTGAATTTAAACATAGTCTCTAACGTAAGTTATGTAAATCTGTGTGGACATCTCCCTTGCTTCTGACTGATAGATGCTTCTCCAAGGCGTGCACCCACCACGTTTACTTCTATCTTCCCACAGGGATGGGCTCCTGAGTAGCCAATGCCCCCGCCAGAAGCAATGCAGAATGAGCACCTCCCCACGTTTTGGACAGAGAGTATCTCTGAGCTGCATACCGAGGAGTGACATTGCATTTCTGGGTCATGGGCAGAAGATTTACACAGTCAACTTGAATCAGTACCGTCAGACGGCTCTCCGGAGTGGCTGCACATTCTCACACTCCCTTGCAGAGAATGAGGGTTCATCTTTCACCCACACTCCAGCCAACACTTGGCATTACCTGACTTTCTAATTTTTGCTAATCTGATGAGTATACAGAGTAAAGTTTCATGTTGCATCTTTAAACAAAGAGTGAAAATATAGAGGAAAAGGATAGGAAGGAAGGACGTTAGGAGGGAAGGAAAATGACCGCTGGCTAAGGGGGAAGGATTGGAAAGTCAAGTTTTCTGGACTGCACAGTACCCTACGGAATCCTAGGGGCCATCAGAGCTGCAGGTCACCTTGTGCAAAAGTGCAAAACATAGTTAGACATATGGAATTTGGCCTCCTGGCCTCCTGGCCAGAAGGTGTTCATTCCACAGGGCCAAAGCTGGCTGTGCCTGCCTCCCTCTGGGTTCCTGGAAGCCGAGGAAGGGTGGACCAGCCTCCAGCTCCCAGGTCCTTATGCTCATGAGATTTTGCTCCTCGTATTTCTCTCTCACTACTTTCCCAGTGGCCAGGGAGTCCATATTTAGGGGGGACCTGTACAGTATTGTTTTAATCTTCAGCTCTCTCTGCTTCCTCTCTGTTCCCTTCTTCTTCTCCTTCTTTACCACACAGAACAGATGTGGAAAAAGCCAAGCCTTTAGGAACATCTGCTGAGACACCCAGGCTGAGGAAACTGTGACCCCTTCTGACTGTTGGGTTTCATCCAAGGACCTCAGTTCTCTGGCCAGAGTATTTGCATCAAAGTCAGCAAGTTATTCTAGCTATTTAAGACAATTTGCTAAATCCCTGAAGACTTGTACACATAGAAGGAAGAGACAGATGCTATTTTTTAAATGTGGGCTGCAGTTGGAGCTGGCTTGCCCAGAAGTGCAGAATTCCCAGTGCTTCCCAGGGAGCATGCGTTACTCTTGGAAATACCTGGATACATAGGCAAGGTATAGGAAAAAAGTTGAATTCTTCTGATTAAGAAAGAAACTGCAATCTGGAACTTGATCAGCAGCTGCATGCTGACTGCTAGAGGAATAAGGGTTTGCTTCTGGTTTTGTTTCTTTGTTTTTTGGGGGAGGGGACAAAGTGATTTCTGAAAGAGAATGAGAGGACCCAGAAGTAAAAAGGTGGCAGAGGGAATTGGAGGAGGAAATGGGACAGTGATAAATTCCGCCTAGCAGGAGTTCCCTGCCCAGCTGAGGACTTCAGTTTAGAATCATTTACTTTGGGGATAACACCTCTTGTTAACTGCAGACCTGCAGGAAACATCTGCTAAACTTGACAGCTGTGTGCTGCTGGTGGTCATTGAAAGACCAGCATTAAGTTGACAGGCAGAAAGAAAAAGACAGTCCCAGAGGGAAGAAAGGAATGAGATGGAGTGCTCAGTGTGAACGGGAAATCAGAGCCAGGGATGACCAGTAAAATATAAGCCCTGGGGGAATCTAGAAACATCTTGGAAAGGGCCCAAGGCGTTTTCATAACATGTGGGCTGGGCGGCTCTCGGGAAGGACCCCAGACTGGCAAACTTGGAAATATGCAAACTGAAGGTATCTAGGTTACACATGAGTGGATGGATGCACACACAGGCACACACATGCACACACACGCACACACATGCCCACATACACATGCACACACACATGCACACACAGGCACACCCCCAGGTCCCCTAGGGTGGTAGTCCTCAACCTTAGCTGCACATTTGAATTGCCTGGGGGCTTTAAAAAATGCCAGAGCCTACCCTCACCCCAATGCCACCAACCCAATGACATCAGAATCTGTGAGAATCAGACCCACACATCAGGTTTTCAAAGCTCCCAGGGCTGAGCAGCACTGTTCTACAGGCTGACAGCTCCAGCTGCCTAGAGGGCAAAGGCCAGCTACAGTCTCCTGCAACCAAAGACTCACCTGAACTATCGTGCCCTTCCATCACACACTGTCCCCAGGCCTTCTCCCTTCCTTTCTCATCACTTCCCCTATCCCCTTCCCAACAGGTATCCTCCCACAGTCACAAGATAAGACACAGGCACCCAGTGGAATTTAAACCTGAGGCAAACCACAAATAATTTTGTTTAATATAAGTATGAGCTGTGTAAATTCGTATCTACCATGCAACATACTCATACTAAAAGTTATTTGTGATTTCTCTAAAATTCAAATTTAACCAGATGTCCTGCGTTTTTAGTTGCTAAATCTGACAACCCTAGATAGGGACAACTTAAGTAAAATATTTTCTTCCTCGACAAGGGACAGAAATCTGGCACCACCGCTAGCACCAGATCCAGAGTCAAAGCCTAGGGCTCCTGGGCTGAGCCCCTGGGAGAATCAGCAAAGCTTTCCGCCTTCCCCAGACCGTGCTGTGGGCACGCAGTTCTGCGAGTTATCACCACCAGAGGACGCACTCTGAGCAGGCAGGAGGAGCCAGCGAAGAAACGACCCCAACCCATGGATGCTTAGGGACAAAGTGAGGGCTCAATCCCCAAAGGAGCACTAGTAGGGTGGAGGGACATTTCTTCCTCTTCTAAACTAAATGATGTTGAAGACACCTGAGATTCAATGAGAGAGAAGGGTGAGCCCAGGGTAGAATGATAAGACTTAAAACCTGGCAGGTGTTTCTTTTCTAGTGATTTATTGCTTTGATTGTTAAAAATTGCATAAATGAAATAGTCAAACCATTCAGAATTAAACGTGAAAGTCCTCATTTTAATGTTCCCATCCCACCTGCCTTGCACATGTGTCATGGATCTTCCTTGATCTACTTCTGTGCACATAAAGTGTATGTATGTGTATGTGTCTGTATTTGGTTTTTATTGGTTAAATTCTTTACACAAATGCCATCATAATGTGTATGTAGATAGATAATTTCTAGAAAATTCTTTTTTTCATCATTTTCACATTTTGAGGAGGATCACTCTGTGCTATATGTAGTATTAATGTCATTTAATCTTCACAATGACCCTATGAGGTAGGGGCTAGTGTTATCCTCCATTATACAGATGGAGAAACAGTGGCACAGAGGCTACATGAGTTTCACAAGATCACACAGCAAGTAAGTAGTGAAGCTGGGATTTAAACATAGGCCATTTGGCTTTGGAGCATGAATGCTTAATCACTCTTCTGCAATGCTTGGCTTTAACCACTGCATCACAATCTAGCTTAGATATGGACCATAGTATATTTACAACCACTCCATTTTTGATCCATATGCAGGCTGTGTCCAGGATTCCACTAGTATAAAAAAGGATGCAGAGGGGAGCTTTGTGCAGCAGCCAGAGGGGTTCTTGCAGGGTAGTGGCCCAGCTGTGGAGTATGCTCAGGTTGCATTACAACAAATACTGTTACATTTTATTCCCAAGAGGTTGAAACATTCCCATTTCCAGCAGTTGTGTTAGTGTGCCCATCCCCCCTTGGTGCCATGGAGGGCATGCAGGCAGAAGGAACAGCCTGTGGAGAGGTGCATGGATATGGCTTCCTCAAACCATATCCACTGGAATGGCAAGAAGCCCAATGAGGCTGAAGGTTGGGTTGTACCTGCTGCTTGTGAATGTAATCTCCTTTATGCTCTGCAAATCTGATGCACAATACCACGATATTTCATTGCAGTTTTTGCTTGCATTTCCCCAATGACTGTACCAGGAAACAAAATCATCTTTTTGTATGTTTATGAGCCATTTGTGTTTTTTCTTCTGTAAACTTTATGTTCATATTTTTACTCTACTTTCCCAATGGGATATTTATCTTCTCGATTTGTGGGTGTGTAATATTATGGGATGTTAGTCTTCTGTCAGTTACATTTGCTGCAAATATTATCTCATGGTGTGTTGCTCTTACAAACACAAGTTTTAATGATAGGAACCAGGATTGTCAACTGTGACAAGAGGCTTTCTCAGACACCGTAGTGGGATGTACAGCAGAGACAACCTCTCTGAAGGCCCGCTTGATGACAGATAGCAAATGTGCTTTAAATCATGTACACTTGCTGCTGCCGGTATTCTAGTTCCATCCTAGGGAAAGATCAGGGATATAGACAGCAAGTTAACTCTCAAGATCTTCATGCCAGCTTTGCTAATGATGCAACAATTTGAGAACCCTTAAATGTCCATCAATAGGGCATTGGAAAAACCACTTACATCTTAATCGTAGGCAAGAACATAATGTTACCATTAGAAAAGATGTGATAAAAGTGTGTTTTTGACTATACTATTAAATGAAAACATTGATAGCATGAAAGATTTTGTCCAGTATTATTCCATTTTGGTAAAAATGTTTACAGTTCAGCTGATAAGATATGCCCCAAAATGTTCATAATGACTTTTCTCTGAGTGGGGCTATTATTGGACAGTTTTTACTCTCTTATTTTTATATATACATATACACACATATACATATATTTGTACCTAATTTTTTCTTTTAACTATTGGTGGTAGACAGCTACCAGATGGTCCACAGGCCCTCAATGAACCTCACCTCCTGATATTCATGCTTTTCTGTCCTCTTTTCTCAACTGAATCAGAGCTGGTCAGTGTTACCAGCAGAATACCGCAGAAGTGATGGTGTGTCACATCTAAGGCTAAATCATAAGGGCAATCCTTGCTCTTGGATCACTTGCCTTGGGGAAGCCAGCTACCATGTTGTAAGGCTGCTCAAGTAGCCTCATGGAGAGGCCCACATGGAGAGAAAACAGGCCTTCACCACAGCCAGTACCAACTTGCCAACCATCTGAGCCACCTTGAAAGTGGATCCTCCAGCCTCAAACTAGCCTTCAGATGACCACTTTCCCAGCTTATATCTAGACTGCACGTCATGGGAGACCTGGAGCCAGAGCACCTGGCTAAGCTATTCCTGAATTCCTGACTCACAGAGACTGTGAAAGATAATAAATGTTTACATCATTTTAAATCACTAAATTTTTGCTGTTATGTAACAGTAGATAGCTGATATAAAGTTTGGTACCAGAAGTGGGGTGCTGATGGACTATAAACCTATTAATGTGGGAGTGTCTTTGGAGCTGAGTAGAGGGCAGAAGATGAAAGGACTTTGAAGAAAGTGTCAGAAGAAGCCTAAAGGGCATTGGAGACACCAATGCTGGAGGAGGATGTTGGTGAGGGCTTATAGGAAAGTGAGAACAGTGTATTGGAGACTGGAAGAAAGGCAATTCTTGTTATGGAGAGGCAGAAATTAAGCAACGCTGCAGCCAGATGGAAAGCTCACAAATTGAATGATCTAGCTAAGAAGACTTTCAGGCAAACCCAGGTATTGGGCTCTTCCACTAAGGGTATCTTGCTACGAATACAAAAGAATCAGAAAATGCAGCCCTGCCCTTAGCCTCTGAGCAACATCTCACTCAGCAGCATGAACTGTGCCAACTGGACTCCTTGGAAATGACTGATGCAGAAGATGGAGAGTTGTGCTTGCTGGTTCCCAGGATGGGTCTCAGAAAGTTTGCAGCTGAGGTGGAAGCATGTTCATGTTCCTCCCAGAGTACAGAAAATCCCTCAGTACATTTCCGGAGAGAGGGGGGTGAAGAGTGCTCAAGGGAAGAATTGAATCAATACTCCCAGCACTCCACCCTGCCCGTGGGAAGTCAGGTTGCACAGAGGCTAACCTGAAAACTCAGTCACAAAGCTCGTCGGACCAAATAATATCTAGGGTACACTTTGGGGTGCCTGTGCCCCTCAGTGGATGGGTCTGGACAGAGGCTGCACACTGCAAGTTCCGCCTATGTTTTTCTTCCTAAGGACAGAACCACTCACATGTATGATACACACAATACCCACACACATGACACATATGATATACACATGACACACATGATAACCACACATATGACATGTACAGCATCCACACACATGGCACATGTATGACGCTCACATGTATAACATGGCACTTACATGACACACAAAGCACATGCATGACACTCACATGCATGGTGCCCACATGCCATCTCTCCTTGGGGTACCTGACGGCCTGAACTTTAAAGTAATTTACCTTTATTTACCTGTAATGAACATTTGTCCTTCTTTCTGCTTGTTCAGCGCTTTGAACCCCTTATTTTCTTTGCGGGAGCTCCTGCTTCCTGAGTCCCTGTCTAGAGGAGCCAGAAACTCTCTTTCTCAGAAAGGAGGATGCAGACATGTGACCAAACTCACCAGACAGATGCACCAGCACCAGGCTCAGATTAAGAATCAGGGGCTCTAGGACGAAGCAAGGTCCCAGGGATTCACCCTAGTGGGGAGGCGGCAAAGCTTCCACGGTATTGGAAGTCCCTTTGTGGTTGCTCTGCTCAGGGCAGGAAGCAGTGTGGTTTCCTGGAGCTGCTCTGCAGTGGGTGGTACATTTGGGTCGTATTCCAGAGCCCAGTTCCAAGGTCATTCAAGAGATGCTGGGGCCCCCCGGTAGCCTGTGATAAATCCCCTTTCTGCTTAAACTCAATACAAGTGGTTTCTGTTGTTTGCAACCAAGCCTGCCTGGGCCTTCAATTGGCACTGCACCTTTGCAAGGGAGACATTTGGTCTGATATATAACAGGAATTTTGAGATGAATTCTACCCTACCAGACATAGACGGGAGAACAATCTCAGATATCCCTTTGGGTAAACAGACCCCTAACTAGGGCAATGCATTTTTTAAAGTCCTTTTTAAATCACTTGGAATACCCTGACCTCCCCACGTCCTCCTCTGTCCCACTCAGGTCCACCATCCACATCATGGCCAGTATGATCTTTCTCCACAATGATCTGATGGTGCTACTGCTCATGTGACACCTGTGCTGGGTGTCTCTGTCCCCACCTATCTTCGTCCTCTCTGCTGTGCCCACCCAGCCATGCCATATGGACAGTCACTCTTGCTCTCTGGCTTCAAGTGGGGTTTGGCCAATGGAAGCATGGGCAGGCCCTCAGAGGGCAGGAAGAATGGCCTTGGGCGTCAGTTACCCCCACTCTTTCCCTGCCAGGTTGCCACGGGTGGGCTTTGTCCCTTTCCTGCAGACTCCTGTGTGCCTTCTCCACACAGCCACCCCCTCTGGGTCTGACAGCCGATCCCTGGCCTCCTCTCTTCAGGTCTTGGGGTGGACACAGCTCCCCAGAGAGGCATATTTGTCGTTCACAGTTGTGTCAGTCCCAGGCATGCTCCATGCCCTGTTAGCTTCTCTAACCCTGCCCACCCTTTTGCAGACAGCACCACACTTCAGTTACCCATGTAAGAGTGCCATCTGTGTCCGGCTGGGGCCCTGGCTGAGACAACAGCCTTCACTCGATGTTTAGATTTCAGACAAGACCCACTTCCTTCAGGACTAAGCTGAGCTTTCAAGGTCCTATGAGATCTGGCCCCTGCCCGACTTTCCTGCTCATCGGGCCTTCCCTGACTATGCCAGGCTTTCCCCCTCCCGCCCCTTGCCACCCCCCCAAGGCCCTCGCCCAGGAACACCATCACTCTTCTTACCTGCCACCGCAGAGCCACCTGCTGTAAGAAGCTGTGCAGGCCAAATAATACCCACCTCAAAGATGTCCACGACCCAATCCCTGGAACCCAGGCGTGCTACCTTCTATGACAAAAGGGACTTTGCAGGTGCAGGTAAGGATGTGGAGATGGGGAGATTGTCCTTGATTATCCAGATGGGCTGTAAATGTCATCACAAGTGTCCTCAACAAGGGAGGCTGAGGGGCATTTGAGTACAGCAGGGAAAGCCGTGTGATGTTGGATGCAGAGGTTGCAGGGGTGCATTTTGAAGATGGAGAAGGGGGCTGTAGGGAAGGAATACAGGCAGCCTCCCAAAGCTGAACAGGGCCAAGAAGCAGATTTTGGAGCCTCTGAAAGAGACCAACTCAGCTGACACACTTTGGCCAAGGAAACTGATTTCAGACTGCCCACCTTCAGTGTCGTAAGAGAATACATTTATGTTGCTTTCAGCCACTAAGGTAGTGGTAATCTGTTACAACAGCCATGAGAAACTAATCAGATTCTTTTCCCAATCCCAGACTGGGCAGGTGGCCCCCTTTGAGTTTCTGCCCCCCCTCACTCCGAGTGGCATCTGTCATTCCGTATCAGACCTGCCTGTTTTACCTGTTGGTCTTCCCCACCAGAGCCCAAGGCAGGGGTTGTACTTTTTCATGTCTGTTTCTCTAGCACCTGCAGAGAGCCTAGCACGCTGTGTGGCATAGATGAAGGTTGAAGGACGAATTGCATACCTAGCATTGTCACTGGCCAACTGAAACTCCACAAAGCAGGAAGGCTCACTTATGATATTCAGGAATCTAATCAACTCCTCCTGGTGATCCACTGGACACCAAAGCGGGCTCCTCAGACACTGGTTGGTTTTCTACGATGCTCCACTGGGACTGAGTCAGAGCCGAACTCCTGTCCTCCTGTGACTGAATTCCTCAGACACAGCCCCCATCCTCAGGGTCCCAGGGAGCATGAAATCTGAGAAGTGTCCCATGTATAATGGAAAGTGGAGCAAAGGGGCTGGGGGTGTGCACACCACCACTTTCTTTTCTCTCTGTCCCATTTTCTCCTTTCTGTCCGCCCTCCCCTCTGACATTCAAGGACAGGGACTGCAGCTTTGTCCCTGACCGTAGCTCCCCTGTCCTGCACTGGCTGAGGTGGAGGTTGCGCAGCCCTCTCTGCACACTCTGCTGTGTCGGTCCCAGCATGGGGCCTGGGCAGGAAGCCCACAGCTGCTCAAGGGACTGTGGTAAACTCACACAGACGCTCTTCCAGCCTCCCTGCACTCTTTTTCTGCACACCTCTCCTGCCCATCACCCCTATCCTGGAATCCAAGTCCCCAGTTCTGCCACCCCACTCAACTCCAGCGACCCCAGCCAACACTTCTACCAAGGATGGGGCTGGGACCTGCAGGGCTACCCGTTGATCCCCAGCTTGCAAACAGCAGGTCACGGGACTTCACAGTGTCTGCAAGCACATGAGCCAGTCTCTCAAAACAAACCTCTCTCTGTCCATCGATACATGGCCTATAATCTACACAGTAGCCGAATAATCTACACACTAGGCGAAACCTTGTGAGCTGAAAATCAGCTGTTAAATATTATATTTGTCATTCTATTTATCATTCATATGATTGTTACAATTATTGTTGTTGACATTGTCAGTAGTTTGAGTAGTTCTCGACTGACGGGATGGGCTGTCTTTGTGGTGGCCAAGCAGTTCATTTTCCCGCCTCTCCATCCTGGATCCCGGCGCCAGGCCTGCTCTTGGAAGGAGCCAAGGCCCAAGAGCGCTCCACGGTCCGCAGCTGGCGTTCGGCAGTGAGCTCCTCTCTCCACTAGAGGGCGCGCGCAACGTCTCTTACGCGCCGCCGGGCTCCACCGAGCCTGAGCTGCAGGCGCTGAGCGCGGACCATCCGCAGACCTGGGCTGCAGGGAACCTGGCAATTGCAGTGAAGACAGTCTGGGGTCTCTGGAACCAACTCGATTCTCTGCTCCCTTTTATCCCCCGCATAGTTGGCTGTTAGCTTGAGGATGGCATTGAAAATGCATACAATTCAATAATTAATTCCAGACTGGATCTGGGGAAGCGCAGTTAAGTTAACCAGTGCAGACCACGTAGACCACGCACTCCACGCCATCAAAGGAGGGATGCCCAGAAGCGTCAATGCGCAGCCTATGGGCCAGATTTTGCCCCTAGATATCCTTTGTTCAGCCTTCATGGTGCCTAACAAACAGAATTCGGAGAGTGTAACATTGAGAGTTTTTTAAACTTGGGAGAGTTTCCCATAAGACCCAGATTCCTGGGTTTTTTTCTTACAAAATGAGGTGAAAGACACCCACATGCCCCCATGGCAACACCTCCCTCTCTCTAGAGCTGCGGAGCCAGCAATCGCTCCCCTTGGACTGGGCATACATTCTCCAGCTCCCAGTCCTCACCCTGGCACCACCTTACTGGGTTATGTCTCCAGCCTGGCCCTGCAGGCATCTGGCTTTGCCACCCAGACCACAGGAAAGCCTGAATTACCCAGATGCCCCAAGAATGGGCCAGTTCCCAACAATTACATTTTCTGGTCAATTGCCATTTTGAATAAAAACCCTTGAGATTGCCAGGCTTTCTGGGAATAAATTTTTAAAACATTTCTGGGTAAAATGTTGCAATGCCTCCCTGTCATCATTATAACCACTGTGGAAAAGGAGGCACACTTTTGAGGCTGTGTGACCTTAAACGGTCACCCAACCTCTCTGTGCCTGCTCTCTTGCCTGTAAAATGGAGACTTTTAACAGCCTCATCAAATGCTTCGAGAATGAGGAAGATGCTCCACGTCAAAGCACTTAGCAGAGCCCCTGGCACACAGCAAGAGCCAAATAAGCATTCACTATTAGTAGTAGTAATTACAGGTTGAGCATCCCTAATCTGAAAATCCCAAACCTGAAACACTTCAGGTCCCAAGTGTTTTAGATAGGGTTTACTCAGCCTGTGTTAATCACATAGGGGAGCTGAGTACCTGGGGATATTAGGCCATGGCTCTCGAACTTGGGTGCATATCCGAGTCACCTGAAGGTCATGTTGGCACAGGGACTGCTGGGCCCATCTCAGAGTTTCTGATTCAGTAGGCATGGGCTGGAGCCTGAGGCTGTGCATTTTTATCAAGTGCACAGCTGACTGCTAATCTGCTGACCTGCATAGGCAAACTGAATGTCTGAGTCTATTTTGTAGACAGACTTAGTGCTATAAAGTCATACCTGAGCCTGGGTAATTTATAAAGAAAAAAGCTTTATTCAGCTCATGATTCTGACGTCTGGAGAAGTTCACAGTTGGGAATCTGCATCTAGCGAGGGTCACAGGCTGCTTCCATTCATGGTGGAAGGTGAAGGAGAGTCGGTGTGCAGAGATCACGTGGTAAGAGAAGCGGGTGGGGAGCCGGGTGCCTAGAGGGAATTAACCAAGCAAGAATCCACTCACAGGGAGGGCATTAATAGATTCTTAAGGGATCTGACCCCATGACCCAAACTCCTCCCGTTCACCCCACCTCCAATATTGGGGATCAAATTTCAACATGGGGTCTGGAGGGGACAGACATCCAAAGCACAGCACTTACCAATGTCAAAAGTGTACTTACACACTGACTTGGTTCTCTTTAAAAAGAGTCAAGGTAAGTATTCAAAGAGTTGACATGTATAAAGAACTTAGAACAGTGTCTAGCAAATAAGTTTTATAATGATTAGTAATAAAGTGGGGAATAATCAGGAAAATCTAAAAACGAAAATGAAAGAGAAGGACATGGGGAGAAGCAGCTTTGGGCCTTTGGACTAAGAGGTTGCAGGGGTCACCCTTATTTAATACCCTCTACAAGTCTCTGGAAGAAGAACACGTAGGAAAAGAGTTTTCAGAAATGAAGAGCCCTGCGCTAGGTTGCCCAGGTATGACGTACAAGCAACCTCCCCAAACCCAGGTCTCTCTGCCTCCATGGGGACTGGGGTCTTCCCACTCCCCCGTGTCCCTCTGAGCTGTAGCTAATCTGAGTTTCAACACTTGATTTGGAGGTGGCTCTGTCTGGAGTATTCTACAAAAGGCCTGGAACCCCTGGGGTCAAAGAGCAGAATTCAGGGTCACGATGCAGTCACAGGACGGGCATGAGGGCCCCATGGACAGGAAGGAAAGGAGGTGTGTAGGAGAGGTGAGGCCGCAGGAGGCGTGTCCCGAAGGAAGGCGACAAGCCAGAGCTGCACAACTGCAGCTGACCCTGTTCTGGGGCAGGCTCCCCGCATCATGAGTCCCTGACCCGCCCCAGCCCTTCACCTCCAGGGTTAGTGAAGGGCAGAGGCTGAATGGGCAAATAATCCCAAATCATCCCCAAATCTAAATGGACTCACGGTTTTGGAGGGGATCATCCTAGACTCCCAAAAGGCTCAAGCCCATTTCCAAGGACCACAGGATAGGATGTGCCCCAGGTTTGTTCTGCCCCCTGGCCTAGGATGGGAGCTCACAGCAGGTAAAAACAGAGCTTGGGTGTCACACATCATGCAAGGACTCCTCACAGCACGTGACGGAGCTGCCATGAGAAGAGAAGGGGGCTGCCCTTGGCCGAGTGACCTTCCCCACGGGGCCATGTTCCAACCAGAGATTCAAGACATCTAACAACTTGGAATTTGAACCTGGCCTTCCCAATGGTTGGAAAGGCATGTTTGTCAAGAGAGCCCTTAGGACCTATTTTACTTAACGGCTATTAGCTGGATTTGAACTCTGAACTGTTAAGACCTGTGATATGTGGTCCTCCCTTTGTACTTCCTCCTGGGCCCTGCATTTGCAGGGACAGAGCTTCCCACCAGCACCAAGAACTCTGCCAGTGTTCATATGTTCAGAAGATATTCACTGAGCAGATGAACTTGGGGGCTGCGGTTGGGGGATGGAGGGGCTGTAAAGTGTAGGGTTTCTTCCCAGGGTCATGAAAATGTTCTCGAATTGATTCTGATGATGGATGCACAGCTCTGAATACACTAAAGGTCACTGCATTGTACACTTTAAAGGGGTGAATTGTATGGTATGTGAATAAGAGCTTAATAAACTTGTTTGTTTTGTTTTGTTTTGTTTTGTTTGTTTCGTGACAGAGTCTCGTTCTGTCACCCAGGCTGGAGTGTAGTGGCGCAATCTCAGCTCACTGCAACCTCCGCCTCCCAGGTTCAAGCAATTCTCCTACCTCAGCCTCCCAAGTAACTGAGATTACAGGCGCCTACCACCACACCCAGCTAATTTTTGCATTTTTAGTGCAGATGGGGTTTCACCACATTGGTCACGCTGGTCTTGAACTCCTGACCTCAGGTGATCCGCCTGCCTCGGCCTCCCAAAGTGCTGGAATTACAGGCACGAACCACCACGCGTGACCTCTAAACTGTTAATAAAACACGACAACCCTGGGAGCCTCTGAAGCGTGCTGCCACACCACTGACGGTGCCATTTAATGTTAAGTGCTGTATGCATTCCTCCTGTCATATATACCTCTGATCCTTGTGACAGCTCTGTGATGCAGGTACGCTCCTCTTCACCTTTTTTTTTTTTAATTGCATTTAGGTTTTGGGTACATGTGAAGAACATGCAAGTTGGTTGCATAGGTACACACATGGCAGTGTGATTTGCTACCTTTCTCCCCTTCACCTATATCTGGCATTTCTCCCCATGCTATCTCTCCCCAACTCCCCACCCCCGCTGTCCCTCCCCTATTTCCCCCCAGCAGACCCCAGTGTGTGATGCTCCCCTCCCTGTGTCCATGTGTTCTCATTGTTCAACACCCGCCTATGAGTGAGAACATGCGGTGTTTGATTTTCTGCTCTTGTGTCAGTTTGGTGAGAATGACGGTTTCCAGATTCATCCATGTCCCTACAAAGGACACTAACTCATCATATTTTATGGCTGCATAGTATTTCATGGTGTATATGTGCCACATTTTCCCTGTCCAGTCTATCATCGATGGGCATTTGGATTGGTTCCAAGTCTTTGCTATTGTAAACAATGCTGCAATGAACATTCATGTGCATGTATCCTTATAATAGAATGATTTATAATCCTTTGGATATATACCCGTAATGGGATTGCTGGGTCAAATGGAATTTCTATTTCTAGGTCCTTGAGGAAACGCCACACTGTGTTCCACAATGGTTGAACTAATTTACACTCCCACCAGCAGTGTAAAAGTGTTCCTATTTCTCCACATCCTCTCCAGCATCTGTTGTCTCCAGACTTTTTAACGATCGCCATTCGAACTGGCGTGAGATGGTATCTCAATGTAGTTTTGATTTGCATTTCTCTGATGACCAGTGATGATGAGCATTTTTTCATGTTTGTTGGCCTCATGTATGTCTTCTTTTGTAAAGTGTCTGTTCATATCCTTTGCCCACTTTCGAATGGGCTTGTTTGTTTTTTTCTTGTAAATCTGTTTTAGTTCTTTGTAAATTCTGGATATCAGCCCTTTGACAGATGAGCAAACTGCAAAAATTTTTTCCCATTCTGCTCTTCACCTTCTAAAAGGGGCATCTGAGGCCCTCGGTGTTGGCCGACTTGCCCAGGCTCGTCCGGGAAGCTCAGTAGTGGAGCTAGAGCCAACCTAAGCACTTGTGGCATTGTGCCACCTCAGGGGACAGCCAGATGGGAAGGTTGTCCCTGTGCTCACAGGAAAAAGCCAAATGGTGGACTTTCACGAAGCTCCAGAATGTCTCAACCCCACAGGAGGAAGGCTGTCATCTTTACATCCCGCCGCAAAACACGGATATGGTTTTGCGTTGGTTAAATTTACAGATAGAATTCTGTAATGAAGCTTCTGCCCTGGGGAGAGTCCCAACTGTCCTGGGAAATGGCCCAGTGACCTGTCAGTCCTCCGGGAAGATGTTTACCTGGTGTCTGGGTGGGATGGTTTGGACACAAGTGTGCTTGTCACATGGCAGTGAACCAGCATTCACACCAGACCCTCATCACCAAGGAGGAGATAGCCCCCTGACCAGGTGCAGCTTCTGAGGACGCTCTCTGTTTACATCTGGCTGGGTCCTCTTTCTCTCCCAGCATCCAGATGCGACTGAACCTGACCTTCTTCTCTCTGCCCTCTCCCTGGGTTTCTCAGAGCTCTTGCCACTAATTGGAGAGGATTCTGGGCATCAACAGTGTCTCCCTGTGCTCATTTAAAAATCACAGAGTACTCAACTATCTATTTCTAAAGAAGCTCCATTTTCCTGCAATAGTCTTTGCAAAATGCCTGCCCAGATCTATTATAATTGCCTGGAAGGCTGCTTTTCTGTATTTGTGAGGCCTTGTTGCTCTTGCACCCTCTCTGTGATCTCCTGGAAATCACTCCAGGTTCTCATTAAGTACTATAAAGGATGCTCCTTTAAACGAGAATAGTCAGATGAAGCATCCCTTTGCCCTTTCCTCCTTCCTCCATTCTACAGCTGGGAATGCATAGGAGACAGCTGGAGCTCTAGCAGCCATCACAGCCATGAGGCAAACTAGAGGATGGAAGAAAAGGCTAAGCATGGTGAAGCAGAAATAGTGAAGGAACGTGATACCCCAGTCACCACAGAGCCGTGATACTAGACCTGGACTAACTACTTGTGGAACTGTTTTAAATGCAAGAAAAATCAGCACAATTGTGTACAAGCTGCTGTTCTTTTCAGCACTGCAATTTGTTTTGCTTGTTTTTAAACCTCTCATAAATGGAATGTGTGCCCTTTTTCGTGTCTGGCTTCTTTCACTTATTTTCATGTTTGTGGATTCTTCATATTGCTACATATAGTTCTTGATGGACACATGGGTTATTTCCAGCTTGAAGTTATTATAAACAATGCTGCCTTGAACATTTTCACACATGTTCCTTGATGCACAGATGTACACATTTCTTCTGAGAATATACCTAAGAATAAATGGCCAGGTCATGGGACAGACATAGGTGGAACCTTAGTAGCTACTGCAAAGAATTTTCCAAAGTTTAGTCATTTGACATTCCCACTTGCACAGTATGAGAATTCTATTGCTCCACTTCCTCACCAACACTTAGTATTGTTTGCCTGTTTCATTTTAGCCATTCTGGAAACTATGCTGTGGTATCACCTTATGGTCATTGGCCATTTGGATAACCTCTTTCGCAAAGGACCTACTCGAGTGTTCTAGCCAGTTTTCCATTGAGTTGTTGGCCACTCTTAGCCATTTTGTAGCTCTATTCGGGCTACGACTTCATTGATGAATATATGGATTGCCAATATTTCCTCTCATTCTGTGACTTGTCTTCTCACTCTCTTAAGAGTGTCTTTGATGAATCAATTTTCAAATAAGAAAATCCATAAATTTTTTTTTTATGGTTAATAAGTTTTAGTCCTGTCTAAAGTCATCTTTGCCTACTCCTTTGTGTCTTAAATGTCATAAATGTTATAATTTTACCTTTCATATTTTGATTTGCAATCCAACTCTCACACACTTTTGAATGATCCATCAGACACCCATGTAGGTGAGAAACCTGTTTATAATAGTCTGACTAGAATCTAACTCAGCCTTATGCACAAACACCAAGTAGTTTTTGCACTGTTTAATACACACTGTGTTTCCCAGAATGTAGCTCCGGTGTAAATTTAGAGAAGATTGCATTTTGTTTCATTTGGAACTTTATCAAGATTTGAATCACCATTTCAGAAAAAACACGTCACTGACCAAGAAGCTGCCCGAGGCCCATGAGTCCCCAATAACACACCTGTGCCGGGCCATATCCTAGGGAATTCTGTGCTTCATGCACACACACACACTTCATTGGCTCTCAAATTGCTTTTAAGGAAAACACGCAACAATCTTCCACTGATTTGTGCATAACTTCTCTTAAATCCAAGCGCATCCTTTGTAAATTGGAGCATGTATCTGATCAACTCAAATATATCCTCTCAGGTGGTCCTGCTCAGTGCCTAGGTATTGGTACACATATTATTTTATGATAAATCACCTATTTTAATGTCTCTTTTCTATTACAACAAGGGAATTATATGAATTTGGGAAGGGATGATATGTATAAATACATTTTATGTAGTGGCAAGATAGTAAAGGGATTTTACAAAATATTTGCTATACGAAGGAGCCATGTGGTCGATATCATCGGCTTCCAAATCTAATGGGCATATTGAGGTGTTTTCCTAGCCACATGAGCAGCTCTTTTCCAAAGTGGAATTCCCCTTGGGCCAATGAGAGAAGTATTTCTTCTCATTAAATTTGTCTCCCACAACCCCAAGACAAACAACAGGTGATTGCTCAAAGCCATTTTGCCCGGGTCCACCATCTACCTGCCTGAAATCACAGGTGGGCCTGCTCTGGTTCTTTGCTGGGTTTAGTTTCACAGTTACAAAGGTCTGAGATCAAGCCCCAGCTCTGCCCTAATTTAGCCATGTGGCTTTGGGTGGTGAATCAACCCTCTGCCAGCCCATAGCATGCACTTATTAAGTGAGTCAAAGAAAACGTACACGGCATAGTTGTGAAAGTCATAAGGTAGTAAAACCGCAGATGCATGCTGAGTGCTTCCTATCAGCCAACTGCTGCACCAGTGCCTCAGAAGGAGAATCTACTTTCACCCTCACAATCCTACCATGAGTGCAGGGACCAGGATTCATCCCCATTTTACAGATGAGGAAGGAGGAGTCACAGAGAGGATAAGTAAACTGCCCTGGGCCACACAGTTGGTAAATGGCACGGCAAGAGGTGAAACCAGGCATTCTGACTATCTCCCATTAAATGATAGCTTGGGCTGGGCGCAGTGCCTCATGCTGTAATCCTAGCACTTTGGGAGGCAGAGGCGGGTGGATCACCTGAGGTGGGAAGTTGGAGACCAGCCTGACCAACATGGTGAAATGCCATCCTACTGAAAATACAAAAATTAGCTGGGTATGGTGGTGGACGCCTGTAATCCCAGCTACTAGGAGATTCTCTAGGCTGAGGCAGGAGAATTTCTTGAACCCATGAGACTGAGGTTGCAGTGAGCAAAGATTGCATCATTGCACTCTAGCCTGGGCAAGAAGAGCAAAACTCTGTCTCAACCAATCAATGAATCAATCAATAAGAGAGCTTGTAGGGGAAGAAGAGCCCAGAAAGGAAAGACACTCAGAAAATGGCAGCTCTTGGCCATTATCATGTCCTCATTGTTGCATAGTTCTGAAACATCTACATCAATGGTTGTTCCCACTGCCCACCAAAAACAAGTTGCATGCCCTTGATTTAACTGCATTTAATATACACCACAGTGGCTGTTAAACAAGTTGATTTCTAATATCCCAACTACCGAAATTTGGCAGGCTTTGTCGATAGAACAAACACTAGTGAATGTGATGTTAATTTTAATTTCCTTGCCTATGCTACAGGCAAGTCTGTGTTTGCATTGGAATGCATGCTGATATTTACCTAAAATATCCAATCCCATAAACGACAGAAAGCATACCATGTTGAAAATATTTCCAAGCCCCAGGCCACTTATGCCTGGAAATACCTGACACAATGAAGCATATCTACTCCCCTGAAGGCCGGTTGTAACAGTCTCTAGATCCTGAAGAATGTTGTCTGATGTAGACCAAGGTCAGATATGGTAAATATAGTGGCTTCCAGCACAAAATAGACTCCACTTCCCAGGAGGTGTGGCTACTGAACTTTCCATTTTTGAAAATTTGCGGGCTGGGAGAATTTTAGGGAGCTTTGTGTAAGGTGGTGTCATGGTGGCCATCCAGAAAACAGCAGGACCCTGGAGTTTAAAGCTGACTTTCAAGTTGAGCCTCTGCTATCATGAAGTAGGCAAGAGGCCTCAGGCCCCTGGGTTTTTGCTTCCTTATCTGTCAAAGGAGAAGGTTGTACTAAGAGAATTTCTAAAGCACCCTCAGGTCTGGACTTCCAGGATGCCACAGCAGCTAAGAAGTCTCATGCTCCTCATGATTTTAAATCGGCTGGTGCTGGATCTCATTGTGAACAAGTAAGAACTTGCTTCCCTTCTAACCGTGAGTTAGGACCATCACCGCACTTCTCTGAGCCTCAGTTTCCTCCTTAGTATGATTAGGAATAATAATGCCATTCTCACAGGGTTGTTGTAGAGGTAACATTTGAAAGACCTAAATATAAAATACATGCTCAAAAAATGTCAGTTTCTTGCTGCCACGCATTTACCCACCTTCTATTTTCCCCATGTTCCCCACTCTGCAGTCAGATCCCCCGCAACCTGAGACCCCTGCCTGCCCATCCTCTCTTTCCCCAGCAGTCTGAAGAATCCAGATGCTCACTTCTTCTGCCCCAAACCTGCATCCACTCCTGTACCAGCGGTCATAATGGAAACCACCTGATAAACTGATGCAATTACTCATGTCACGTTTTCCCTAAGAATTCTAATGGTAGTATTTCAGAGCCCAGAACAGAGAGGAATCAGTCATTTAAAGATGGGAATGTTGGATGAAAAATTCCATTCTTTGATGATGCTAGAAAAAGAAGTGTTTGGACTGGTTTCTCTTCTCAGTGTGCGTCGTGCAAATGAGTAGCTGGTCCCCCAATGTGACTTATTTGATTCCATGATCTGTCTCTTTTTTCTCATGGCGAAATAACCCACTGTATTAAGTCCATCTCGGGAGCTTTACCAGTGGGTAAAGTCTTAAAGATGGGATTCTTGTTTTCTTTCTCCTGTCAGCCACCCCAAATTCTTTTGGGAAGTAGGTGGAGCATAAATGAAAAATTGGTAAACAGAATCCTTTCTTTGGTCTCCTACAGACAGACCTTGGTCTCTTTGGGCTACTTCATGGCTCCCGAGCTGTAATTATTGGTTGCTTTTTTCAGTGTCCTCTGAACTGAGAGTCTTTAGTTGTTCTAAATTCATTTGGGCTCTTTCTGGACCCAGGAATTAAAGGTGACTCTTTGTTCCTGTAAGTAAGAGACAGCCCAGTCTAAGGAAACATTCCAGGGCTGTTTGCACCGCGTGTGGCAAGGAGGGCCAATTAAAGCTACCCCCAGCATCCTCTGAGTGAAGTTTGAGATGGCCTTGGGAGACAGGAAGCATCTTTATGAGTCCCATCTCCAGCCTGGAGGACATTTCTTTCCTGTAGCCTTGAGCCCTGGGGCCCTGGAGTCATAAAAATTAAGACAGAGCCCACTGGGCCAGAAGAATGGGGGATGGTTTTATTGGCCCCCAAGTATCCCTAATATTATGAGATTTGGGTAAAGCCCTGAACTACTCCGGACTTTTGAAAGCAAGAGAGCCTTTCCCCAAAGTCTCCACAAGCTCCATTTCATCATAGTTGATTCCCAAACCCCTTTCACAATTTTCCCCTACCTTGTGGGGAATTGAGTGGAGTGAGAATCTGATTGAAAGACATTGCAATCTTTGGTCTTTAATAACAATAATGAAAACAAATAATATCTATTGAGCACTTTGCATGCATTACTTCACTTCATCCTCACAACTCTCTGAGGTCAATGCCATTATTATTCTCACTTCACAGAAGAGGGGACCAAGACTGAGAAGGAAAAAAATAAGTTCCTCAGGGTTAGTTAGTGACGGAGATTCAAACCCAGCCCTGACTTGTCCCCAGAAGCCTCACTTTTAACCATCGCATGAGTTTTCTGCCTGCTTTGCCCTAGGCAAAGGTTGATACTTCAGGTCCTTGTACCTGCACCAAACCTGGAATACCCTAAGTGCATGTGCCAGAGGGAGGGGACACAGAAAGCCCAGTGGCTAGAAAGGCAGGCTCTGGGGCCACATGGCTCAGGTTGAAACCAGCCCCAGTGCTTACCAACCATGTGGCCGTGGGCAAGCTACTTTACTTTCCATGCCTTTGTGTTCCTGGCATGCATAGGAAGAATCGTCTCTTATCAGGTTGTCGTGGTGATGGAGATGGGATGAGTTACACAGATAAAACACACATCAGCATTTGGCCCACTGGACAAGCTCCATGAACACTGGGTGTTTTCGTCAGCTCTACGCTCTCTATCCCCCTCACCTTCAGCACCCTATTTGGATATCCAGTAGGCAATGCAAATTTGGCAGAGCCAAACTGGAGCTCCAGATCTTCCCTTCCAAGCCTGCTTTTCTCCCAGCCTTGCCCATCTCAACATCTGACAACTGTGTTCTTCAGGTGGCTGAAGTCAAGAATTTTGGAATCATCCTGGATATGTCTCTTTCCCTCACACCTCATATCTAACTTATCTGTAAATCTTTTCAGCTTTACCTTCAAATACATCCAAAGTCCAACCCTATCTCACCAGCTCCACTGGTACCACTTGGTCCAGGCCAATACCATCAAGAGAAGCATCTCCCCTGGATGCTTCCAGAAGCCCTCTGGCTAGGCTCTCTGCTTGTGCTCTTGCCCATGACACAGGAGGCGTCACGCCACCCTACTCCAGACCGCATGTGGCTCCGCACCTCACCCAGAGAAACTGTCAATGGTCCAATCATGCCTGCCTGCCAACAGCCAATCCCTACTTCAAGGCCCCTCTTGTTTAGTCCTCTCCAGCCCCATGGGCCTCCTGCTTCTTTCCCTTCTAGAGGCTTCAGCCCTGTCCTTCTTACTCCTGAAAACTCTTCCCCAGATAGCTGCATGCCTCATTCCTTTGCCTCCTGTGGTCTCTGCTCTCACAGCACTGCATCAAAACAGGTTTTCTGCCCATCCTAAGGGAAACAAGCCCTAAGTTGTCTTTTGACTGTGTGTGTCACAAACCAATGAATAATCAAACCTCCTCCCACCCCGACTCTGCTTTCTTCACTTCTTCCCAGTAGCACCTGTGGAATGGGCTATCCTCAGACCAAAAGCAGGAAAGGTAGAAAGGAGTGGGTAGGGTGATTGAGAAACTCATCTGATGGAAATATAATTCCTTTGGTTAAATAGGAAGACATTATATAGATAAATATATTGTATGGCTTTTGCTGAATTGCATATGATTGGTCAGGTCCAAATGCTGTTTTGGATGAAGTAATGCTGAGAAAGGCATTTTGGAATAAACTCGAGAAGCGTTCAACCTCCTTTCTAAAATAGCACCTGAGATAAGGTTGGAAACACAAACTAGGGCCTCTGAATGAAGAGGTCAGCTTGAACACAAATACCTGGTTGCAATCCCCCAGGAAACCTTGCTACAACCATCTTTATGGGATTCTCTTTAAAGGCATGAACTTACAAGGAGAAATGAAAGACGTGAACACAACAAAACTCTAGGAACTGGAAAGCTCATGGATGAGAATTAACTGACTGAGCAGCCCTGCCAGAGGTGAATCCCAACCCAATAGGCAGGAAAATCCATGAACCCTGGATTTTAACCAACCTCCATTCGTTTATACTCTTTCTCTTCAGCTTTGCTCTCAGTCCCAGAAGTACCTGTTGCCACAGATTCCTGGGTTTTTCTGAGCATTTGCTGCATGAAACCACTGGCATCAGAACAACTCAGGAATCTGTAGCAACAGGTACTTCTGGGACTGAGAGCAAAGCTGTGGGGAAAGAGTATAAAATAACGGAGGTTGGTTGAAATTTGTTTAGAAGTAGTTAAATGCCTGGATCCCCACCACAACTCCAAACTGCTAGGTGTCTGCTCCTTTTCTACCCTGACAAAAGACTGACGATTTCCTTTCCAGGGAGGGTAAAACATAGGAATGCTGGACTGTGTGACATCAGATCTAATTAAGATCAGGGGTATCATACGTATTGGAAACAGAAGTATTCAGTGACTATGGACATATTGGATGTTAAGACTCCTCCTTCCCCAACTCTCCCTCCCCTACTGGACTTCCAGAATGCTTGCAGCCATGCCTCTACCCTCTAGACAGTAGGTTGGAAGGGTCTTCTCTGCAAAGTCTGGCAAGCCCAAGTAGAAAGATCTGAAGATACTCACTGAGACTCCCCCCAAAATTGGCAAAACATAACACCTACAATAAAGCTCACAGTAAAAAAAACTCCACCCATTCAGACAATCACAGATGAATAAACACATGAGGAAAATCTCTGTTAGAAAAGTCAGAGAACGAAGCAAACAAATGAGAGCAACTTAGGGAAAACAGAAATTATACAAAAAGAAAACTTCCAAGAATAATCACTGATAACATTTGAGAGGTAAGAAAAGACACTGTACCTGTGGGAAAACAAAACAAAACAACAGACTGCTATAAAACAAGAACACTTATGAAACAAAAACTATTTCTTGAAATTGAAAATGTAAAAAGAGAAAAAAACTTTATAAAAAAGATTGAAAGATAAAACCGAGGAACATTTTCAGAAAGGAACTCAGAAAAACAAAGAGATAGAAAGAAAAGAGGAAATAGCTCGAAGATCAGCCCAAGAAGTCCAACATGCATGTAAGAAGAGTATCAAAAAGAAAAAACAGTAAACATAGGGCAGAAGGGAGATTCATCAAAAACAGCAACAAAACAAGAATATTTTCCAAACTTGAAGAACATTAATCTGCAGATTGAAGAGGAACTCTAAGAGTGCAGCATACTGGATGAAAATATACTCACACCAAGGTACAATATTATATAAAACTTCCAGAACACTGGGAATACAGAAAGGACCCTACCAAGCATCTGAAGGGAAGGAGAAAGACAAATCACATGCCACAGTCAGGAATTAGAATAAATTCAGAATTCTCAATGACACACAGGGAGAAAATTCCACAAACAAACAAAACCAGGGCAGTGACTTCAACATTTTAAAGAAAATTATTTTCAACCTAGAATTCTATATCCAGCCCAATTATCACTCTAACGTAAGAGTGGAATAAAAATAATTCAGACATGCAAACTTTCAAGCAAAATTTTAACTTCTACATGCTTTTTCCAAGAAAGCCATTGCAGGGTGTGCTCTACCAAATGAGGGAATAAACCAAGGAAGAAAAAAAAGAAAAAAGACAAGCCATATGTATTAATTTCCTAGGGGTTTTTTGTTTTTCATAATCAAGTCCCACAAACTGAGTGGTTTAAAACAATAGAAATTATTTATTATGTCACATACTGTTCTGGAGACTAGAAATCTGAAATCATGGTGGCAGCCAGGCCACACTCATCTGTGACCTCTAGGGAAAGATCCTTTCTTGTCTCTTCCAGCCTCTGTGGGCCCCAGGCATTCCTTGGCTTGTGGCAACAGAACTGCAGTCCCTGCCTTCTCTCTTCACATGGCTGTCTTCCCTCTGTGTCTTCACATGGTGTTCCCTCTGTGTGTATCTGGCTCTCTGTCTCTGTGTCTCTTTTCTTCTTGTAAAGACACCAATCATACTGGATTAAGGGCCCACCCTACAATTGCATGACCTCATTTTATTCAATTACATTGACAATGATTCTATTTCCAAATAATGTCACATTCTGATCTTCTGGGAAGGATATGAATTCTTGGGAGAAAATATTTCACCCAATACATCATTCAGAAACAAGAAGTTAGAGTAGTGCTAGGATAAGGGTGAAGGACTAGCCCAGGCTGACAGCTGTGCAGGGGTAGAGACGAACTCGCCCAGACAGAGCAGGTAAGATTTCTTCAGGAAGGTGAAATTGAGAGAATTTATGAGAATGGGAACACTGAAAGAAGATTTAGGAGTTGAATTAATAAGTACAGAAAAATCTGAGCAGACAAAAATAACAACAATAAAAGGGCAATTTTTAATTCCAGGGAAAACAAAAGACTGGCTCAGGCATACTTCTGCCAGGCATGTATAAAGCTACGTAAGAAACAATGACTACTTCTCAAGCCAAAATTACAATATCAATATAAAGAGAAGGTGGGGGGATGGAAAGTCTTAACATAGACATGGAGGGAAGAGTAATAAGCCTTATCTTCCACAGTGGCAAGTTAATGGGTAATACAAAATCTGAAAAAGCTGGAAGCAGCAATTCAAGCATAAATAGAGATAGGGAGTAAATACTAAAAGAGTTGTCAACATTGTTCCTGGAGATGGGAAAATGGGAGGGAGGAACACTGAGAAATGTAATTTGTCTTAACAAACCTTGTAAAACTAGCTGAGCTATGCATCTTTAAAAAAAATCAAAATGAGAACAAAAGGCACATATTAGACCAAATTATCGACAGCATTGTGCATGACACCCTACACCCTAAGTATGTTTTATTATTGAAATAGTCTATGGTGAAACTCTAGAGTGGGCTAACATGGTTCTCAATCAAAGACAATTTTGCCACTGCCTTTCTCCCACCCCCAACTCAGGGGACATTTGCCAATGTCTAGAGGCATTTTTCATAGTCACAGCTGGGGATGGGGCTGCCCCTGGTTTCTTCTGGATAGAGACCAGGGATGCTGATCTTACAAGGCATCTTACAAGGCACAGGACAGCCCCCACAATAAAGAATTATGTGCGCAAAATGTCAATAGTGCCAAACTTGAGAAACTCTTGCTTAATGGATGTGTGCCCTGCAGACTGCTGGGAAGATAAATCTTAAAACCCTGAAAGTGAAGAAACCATGGAAATGCTGACTAACCTGGATTTGGGTATGGTTTTTAAATGCCTACAGATTCTTTGATACTCCTCTCCACAAACGATGGATTCTAATTTCACTCCCCTCCAGTGTGGGCTAGACTAAGTAACTTACTCCTTTTTCTTTTGAGACAAATCCCACTCTGTCGCCCAGGCTAGAGTGCAGTGGCATGATCTCAGCTCACTACAACCTCCATCTCCTGGGTTCAAGTGATTCTCCTGTCTCAGCCTCCTGAGTAGCTGGGATTACAGGCATCCATCATCATGTCCAGTTAATTTTTGTATTTTTAGTAGAGACAGGGTTTCATTCTGTTGGCCAGGCTGGTCTCGAACTCCTGATCTCAGGTGATCCACCCACCTCAGCCTCTCAAAGTGCTAGGATTATAGGCGTGAGCCACTGCGCCCAGCCAAAACTTAGTAACTTATTTCTAATAAACAGAAGAAAGTGGGAGTGACCATGCAGACTAGGGGACTAGCTGCTGAAAAGCCAGGTGAGGTCGATTTCAAAATCCACACTGATCATCCTGCCCCATGCCATGTCCCTTTGTAGAACATTTATTTACATTCCTCAAGATTACTTGAATTCTCCCCCCTCTGTCTTCTCACTAAGAACTCTGCCAGTCTTCCCCTGTTCCCCCATACTTGCACACTCTTTTAAAAATATCTTTTAATAATTGTTCATTACTGAAATTCAGTGTCTATGTATTTCACTAGGGAGACTCAGAAAGCCCTCAGAGGGGTTGAATGCAAGAACTGCGAATTTAAAGCTTCTTCAAGGCTCTTCCTCTTTCTCTTTTCCCAGGGTCTAGATGTGCAGCAATTCCGCCTTGTAACCTTCCCTCTCTCTCCGCATCCCCCAGCCCTCCGGATCTCCATCTCTTCTGGCCTGAGCACAGCATTCTCTCAGCCCCATTCCCCCTGGAAAATGTAGAGTCAGCCTTGACATTGACATCTGTTATGGAGCTGTGCAGCTGTTTCCATGCAGCCATCCTGAAGGTTTTCTAGACACTTCTTGCATTTACCCACCCTCTGCATGGTACAGCCTGGCAGCTCCACAGGGCCTGGCACCCCAGGACTGTGGCTGAGGGTGGGGGTGTAAACTGGCATCTATGCTTCTTCCCCCCACCCCCACCCCGACTCCAGACTCCCTGAATGTCTAGTCCTTGACAGTTAATAGCTAAGAAAGACAAGAACTTCCTTCCTGTGATCTAGAATAAGCTGGGGGTGAGGGTGGGAAGATATTACATCTTTTTGTCATTGTTCTTTGTGGTTGTAGATAACTATTCTCATCATATTATTTAGGTCTTATTTGGTTTAAGTGGCATAAATCCAATTCCAACTAGATTTGGCAAAAAGGGGAGCTTAATAACAAGGTATCAGGGTAAGCACTAAGTAAGCTGAAGAAAGGGCAGGGATGCTGCCAGATGGGGTTGTCGTGTTGTGCAGGCACAACCCCAGTGGCCACTATCACACAGTGGCCAGATGAAGGGACTTCCTGGAGCTATGCAGGACACAACTTGTCTTGCTATTCCGTGTTTCTACCCCAGGTTTCAGAAATAACTGAAAGCAGGGTCTCAGATGCTACCAAGACCCTGTCTACAGCTCTGAAATCAGCTTCTCCCTGAGTACTGACTAAATCCCTCTCCATAAAGAATGGTTTCATTTGGTGTAGCCTGAATCCAGTTCCCACCCTGGGCCCCTCATTTCTGCTTAGCAGGTGGCAGGAGGTATAAGGGCCTGGCCTCTGGGAATTTAAAGCTTTCAACTTCTACTTACTCGTCTTTATTTTTGGAACCTCCAGGGCCTTTCAGGAGCTAAGTGTCCAATGGTAGGTACAATGTGGAAACAAAATTGTTCCAACTCAGGAGTACGTATGAATTCAGCTAACCTCCTCCAGGACGTTCATCTGATGGGGACTGAAGAATTTTGGCGAAGCGGGAGCTATATGCATATTTTGAATATTTGGGGGGAACTTGTGATGCTTGCACAGATGTCTCCCAAGTTTCCTGTCTTGAAAGCAAAAGACACCAATTATCTTCCCAAAGGAAGTGCCCACTGATGCTTGGGAACTGCCTCTTTCAAGGGGTCAGAGAGAAGAAACAGCACTCTGGTTATGTTAAAGTTATCTTTCTTCTGCCCCCCTCTGTTTTGTTTTTCCCGCAACGCAAGTTGGGAGGGTGCACCCCTCTTGGCGTTTCTAGCCCTGATAGGACCCTCTTCATATCCTTTTAGAACTCCCTGCCTTTCACCCTAACTCTGATCAGTCACCAAAGCTCAGTAGTTTGGACATTAAAGCCAGGGTGGGGCTCTCTGGGTGTCATGAAATCAAGGGGTTACCCTGAAAGGGCCAGGGGCGGGGAGGTATGTGGAATGAGGGAAAACAAATACAGCTGCCACGTGCCCTACATATTCTTGGATCATTTAATCCACACGTAACAAGGGAGTGCACGACTATTAATGACCAAAATAAATAGTAATCAATTATGATGATGGTAATTATGCTTTTGAAATTAGCCTGGGAAAGGATGACCGAGGCAATTTTTTATTCCAGCTCGGGAAAAACGGGACACCAGCTGGGGTTAATAAGAGCTTTCACTAAGGCGCTGAGATTCATCCAGGGCTGCGAAGAAAGCCCTCTCTGTCCCGAGGCCCGGCCCTGACATTCCTTCTGCTTTTTAACAAGAACTGAAAGGTGGCGAGACAGTTCTTGCCTTGGCACGGGGTGAAGTCGGCCTCTGAAAAGGCAGTGATCATTCTTGACAGTGTGGCGTGGGGAGTTTCGTTTCCTTGCCCGCCCCTGGCACCCCCACCCCTGGTCTCCACGCTCCTGGGTTCCAGCACCGGTGATGTGTGCCTGGAGCCGACGGCAGATGACAGGGGCAGAGGGTCTGGCAGGGCAGGACACACCAGGGAGTTCACAGGGACTGGATGGGCAGAGAGACAGGAAGAAAAAAAAATGCGGTTTCTGTAAAAGGGGCTGTGTGTCCTTCCCCGCCTCAAGTTGCCCCAGGAGCTGCTGCCGAGATGGTCACTAATATTTACCTGCCAGCCCTTCCATCCCAGAGAGCATATTTACCCAGGCACAGGCAGCCCCGCCTCTTCCTCTGCTCCTGCATGCTCAGAAATCTTGGGACTTTGATGGAAGTCTTCTGCTGCTAGCTCCTGCCTCAGTTTCCCTCTCTGCCTCACTCCTCTTCTCTGTCTGCCTCTTTCTTCTGTTTCTCTCTTGCTATATAGAAACTAAAGAAGGCCTCTTACTTAGCCTAGCACAGTCAAGAGTTTAAGCGTTGGTGGGAGTAAAATTCCCTTCTCCCTCTTTTTAGTTCTGACAGCGACAATGAACAGGAGACTCATCACCTGAACGTCAATCCCAGTCTCAGCTTCATTCAAAGGCTCTCAGTCAAGAGTGAGTCCCCCCTCCTCGGTCCCTCTACCGAGGGATGTGTCACAACTGGGGGGGCAGATGCTCCTGGCATCTAGTGGATAGAGAGAGATGATGCTAAATGCCCCACAATGCACACAGCGAAGTATTAGCCCATCCAGAATGTCAATAGCACAGGCTTAAGGGCTAAGCAAGCATCTAATCACCCCTCACAGGCTGGCCTGCTGGAAGACTGTGTTAGGGGTGTGAGCTCCTGAAAGCAACTTCTACAGCAGAGATCTCAGGCAGAAAACAGGGCCAGCCAGAGCCCCCCCACCACCGCCCCCCGGGGTCAGCTCTGGCCAATCAGATTAGTGGCTCCAGGGAAACTAAGGGAAGAAGAGAACATTGCAGAAGCTCTCTTCCTAACACCTCTGCCAGAAAGAGGAAACTCCTCCTGTGTGGCAGAGAGGGACTTGGGGAGAGGAGAAAAGGGTGTTGGTTTCTAAGGCAGTTCAGGTTGATGGATGTTCAGATTCTGGTGGACTCAGGAGATCCTCCCACGTGGCTCACCATGGCCTAGAGTTGGGAGCAATCCTGAAAACATTGCCCTGTTCTCAACATGTATTTGGCAGCAGTGTGTAAGGCTTGCACCAGGTGGTCTGCCAGCTCTAATTCCATCCATAGGACAGGCTGCAAGATTTTCATTTCCACTTTACAGATGAGGCAACCATGGCTCAAGAAGATTAAGTGTCTTGACTGAGGCCACACAGCAAGCCATGGAGAAGCTGGGGTAGGGACTGAGTCTTAACTGAGATCACTTGCAGCCTCCCTGGAATCTGTATCTAAGGACTAAAGACCCAGAGGGCATCAGACAACAATGTTGATGAGTGAACTAAAGCGTGAGGCAGCAAAGTGAGCTCTAAAAGAGCCTAGATGCTCTGGTCCAGGAAGATCTGGGCTGAGAGCAGTGAGGCCCAAGGCATGAACTACATGAGGGTGGTGGAGAAAATGAACATGAACTCCATCACTAAATCTCCCATACCACAAATCTAAGTTGTGCCCATCTTTGATGAGGTCTCTGAGGGAGTCATCTTGTAGAACTCTTCAACTCAAAATAACTGTCAAAAACAGAGTTTCTTGGCCAGGTGCAGTGGCTCACGCATGTAACCCCAGCACTTTTGGAGGCTGAGGTGGGTGGATCCCCTGAGCTCAGGAGTTCAAGAGCAACCTGGCCAACATGGTGAAACCCCATCTCTGCTAAAAATAC
The DNA here is from genome assembly GCF_001604975.1 of Cebus imitator. Classification (NCBI taxonomy): domain Eukaryota; kingdom Metazoa; phylum Chordata; class Mammalia; order Primates; family Cebidae; genus Cebus; species Cebus imitator. Next base: position 465,919 of record NW_016107406.1, on the reverse strand, counting down.
AAAAATTAGCTGGTCTTGGTGGCAGGTGCTTATAATCCCAGCTACTCGGAAGGCTGAGGCAGCAGAATCGCTTGAACCTGGGAGGTAGAGATTGCAGAGAACTGAGATTGTGCCATTGCATTCCAATCTGGGTGACAAGAGTGAAAATCCATCTCAAAAAAAAAAAAAAAAAAAAAAAAAAAAAAAAAAAAAAAAAAAAAAAAAAAAAGAAGAAAAGAAAAAGAAAGAAAATGGAGTTTATTTAGACTGCACTTAAATCCTAGAGATTTGGGTAATGAAGACAGGGTTGATCCTGTACTGAGTGCCAACTATGTGAGAGGTAGTCTGTAGACCAACACACAGATAACTTCATTACCTCTTCCCCAGAATCCCATCAGGTACTCTCAATCCCAGTTTTTCAGACCAGGAAATTGAGCTTCATAGAAGTTATATAATTTGTCCAGTGTTTCCTAGCCAGTGGCACAGCCGGTGACACAGACATTTACCCAAGCATAATCCCCTGGTGCGGGGTCCATCATTATCAAGGGGTATTGGGCTGTAATGGAGGCATAGCCCCATTGGAGCTCCTGTCAGGGAAGATCTTGAGGGATCCACAGCACTCCCCCTCCAACCCTGTGTGCTTCTGTCAGAGACAAAATCCTGAGGTACACACCCAGTAAGCCCTGTTAGTAAGGCAGATATTGGCTTCTAAAAAGCCCACACACACCAAGATGATGACGGTGTCCGTTTGGTGTCCTCAGAAGAAAGGCCTGTCCTATTTTGTTTTCTGCATTGACCCATTCCAGGGTCAGGAATTCTTCCATATAGACACCCTCAGGCTGCTGCCTAAGCCAATTTCCTCTCTCCAGTCCAGAGGGGAGATGAAGAACAGCTGGTGGCCACCGTCCCTAAAAATCTTTTATAAACCTGAAGACTTATTATATAATCAGTCTTCTCCAAGTGAAATCATCTCAGTTCTTCTAAACTTTTCTCAGGGATTATTTATTCTCCAAGTTTCCTTTACAAGTTAGTTGATTGCTTTGGAAGTTCTCTCTGTTCCTCTTATGGTACGGAGTCCACAGCCAACCGTAATGTAGAACCTGTCACTCTGCAGAACAAGTGTTTTCTCACAAATGTTGGCAGAGGGTGATTTCTTAATAAAGCCAACACGGAAGGAACTGTGATGGGGTGAAAACCTCAAAGAGGCCTGAATGCGAATCTTGGCTCCCCTACTCCTCATACTAGCTGTGTGAATTCAGGACAATCAGCTGGGCTTGCAAAGCAGAGGGAATGACTTTCCTTAAGACTCTAATGACACGGTGTAAGTTGACACCTAGCAGGAATGCTCTATCCAGTAGCTATTGTGACTTTACTATGAATTTACTATTACACCCTCCGTTCGCTACTATGAAGTATAGTTGCTTAGTTATTTACAATCCTTCAGAATCAAACAAGCAAACCCAATACTGGAAGTTCCTCCATGACCCTGATTACATCCTGAAGAAGTAAGCCCTCCATTCTGGATGTATTTGAACAAGACTGCTCATATCTCCAAGGGTTGTCTGGGAGAGGGTTCCTAATTTTATTGGGGACGGGCTTGGTAGCCTCTTAAAATTCCTTCCAACTCCAAGATTCTATTTAGATTCCAAGTCGACCCAGCCTCTTATCTCTAATTCATTTTTCCACAAAGAAATCCAAGCAGATTTTCAGTGAGGGAAATGCAGAATAGATGTTATCTTGTATCCCTCATAGCACAATTCCTCCAGCTCTTATTGGGCATGCCTGTTCCCCAAGCCCCCCTCTCTCATGCTTCCTCTGACGGCCTTCCTCTTCCAAACTTCCCCACAAATGCTCCCTCTCCTTTCTGTTGGGTCAAGCAATGCAGCTTTTCCCCCAAACAAGTCTTCCCCATCCAGGTCAACTGTGGCTAGCTAACAGAATCCACGTCCTCAATAGTCAGTCTAGAGACTGGAGAATGCCCTCTGTGGTCTGACTGCACAACCACAGGGACGTACCTGTGAATTCATTTCCTCAACACACAATTGTTTTCTGAGGGAAATTTCTATAAGATAATTTTCTCCATCTTCTTGCAGACAATTTAATGACCCCTGTCTCCATTTCCAAGAGCTTTTATTTCCTCCCTGTAAAAAAAAAAATATGCTACCAAATATTCATATTTGTATAATATTTTTGAAGTTCTCTCACACTTTTGATCTACTGACTTTATGATACTTTTCGTCTGGACATTTGTAGCATCTCATGTTAATGCTGTGGCATTACAGTTGGCCCATATCAAAAAGCTCACACAGCTCTGGAAAAATCAACATGAAACGTATTTTAAGATTGAGGTTTCAGGTTATAAGGAATGAATTGGCTGCGTACTTCTCTGCTTTGAGAAACTCAAAATTTACTGAACATCCTGCTAGTGAGAAAGTAGCTGAACTAGACGCCCTCTTTCCAAGGCTCTGGTTGACAACACACTTTCACAGTTGATTTACAAGGTGGGGATTTCTCAGAGAGGTCCCTTCCCCACAACACAATTTAGCTTCTTTCAGTCATTCCTGCCAGGTTGCAGTCAGCAAGTGTTCCCAACTGCTCTTGGGTCACATATCAGGGAAACCGCCAAGGGCAGCGAGACCCTGGATGCAGCAATTTTGTTATTGAAACACAGGTGTGGCCCCCTCTGTTGAAGGAAGTTGGCCGCCTGCTTTGGGAATGCCGCATGATTCCTTCTCAGCCAGGACACAACTGCCTGAGCCGGACGTTGCCCTCCGGTGTTGTCCAGGTAGGCAAGCTCCTGGCTCTTTGTAAATCCTCCTTCAGGGTTAGACTTCTTAACAGCAATTGCAAAGCAGCTTTGGGGCCAGTCAAGTAAACTGGCATTGGACAGCACTTGAAAAATCACCCTGGCCAACAGACTGCCTCCATTCAGGACTGAGACTTTCATGAAGGTGCGTGGATTTCACCAGGAGCAATCTCTTCCCCAACCCTGGCAGCTGGGTGGAAACGTGGGCTGTAGCGACTTAGAGGAGTGGTGTGCGAACAGCCTCTTTAGTGTGCTTTGTTAGTGGCCTGCCTTGTAAAGCTGCTACACAGGACTTTATTTTGGTAGAAAATACCATGCTACAACATAGCTTGCTGAGTGTGAAAATCCCTTCCCTTCGTATTTCCTTTCTGTGTACCTTTCACATTTACCCATTTGCATTAGCAGCAATCTTCTCATTCCTACCAAATTTCCCAAACCAGAGAAGTTGTGTGTGAGAGGAAATCATGTCAGAGGCCCCTTGAAAAAGAGATGCCGTTTCATGGTTCTGGGGCATCTAGGCACCACAAAAACGTTGGTGCCCTGTCTGTTCATGTAGTCACACTGTAAGAGGATAGAAGGGGCCCTGAAGGAAACCAAGCCCACATATGAGCAGAGCTTTAAAGGTGCATGCTGGGTTGGGCACGGCAGCTCAGACCTGTAATACCAACTGCTAAGGAGACTGAGAGAGATGGATCGCTTGAGGCCCGCAGTATGAGGCCAGCCTGGGCGACACAGCAAGACACCCATTTTCACACACAAAAAAATAAATAACAAAATAAAATAAATAAAACATAAAAAATAAAAGTGCATGCTGATTCATTTCAGTATTCCCTCCCCATTTACTCAATGGCTCTTACTGAGCTCCTGCTTGGTTTCAGGCTTGTTGCTGTGAGCCGAGGATTCTAAGCTGAGGAGCACCAGTTGCTGTGTTTCAGACACTAATCGCTGCATAACGAACTACGCCTACACTTAGTGGCTGAAAACAGCCATTTCATATGTTCCTATGGGTCTGGAATTCAGGCAGGGTACTGCAGGATTGATTCCTGGACATCTGGAACCTCACTTGGGGAGACTTGAAGACTGGAGGAGAGCTGACAGCTGGAAACTGGAATTGTCGGAAAGTCTGCATTGGGGTGACCTAAAGCTAAGCCTGCAGAACAGAACATCTACATGCAGTTGCTCCTTACAGCTTGGCTTGTCTTTAATGGAGTAGCCATTCACTGAAAGAGTGAATGTCCCAGAATGAGGAAGCCATATTATCCTTTGGTCAGTACGTATAATCACTTCACTGTATTCTATTGGTCAAAGCCATCACAAGCTTACACACACTTAAGGGAAGGAGACGTGGACACCGCCTCTCAATGGAAGGAGAGTCAAGGTCACATTGTGGAAGAGCATGGGCAACGAAGCATCTTGGAACACCCACTTTTGAATAATAAGATCTGCCACCCACTGTTCATGGCCACAGCAAAAATGTCTCTGGGTGCATCACACTCCGTGTGCGTTAGTCACTGTGCATTCATTCATTCACTCACTCGCTCCTGTGTAACCCAGGAAGCAGCCACAGCCTCATCAATTCTTGAAATCACAATAGAACTACCTACAGTTCCACAGCCCTGGGAAACCCGAGCCTCCCCAAGATTTCTGCAATCCTCCTTTCTCCCTTGCTGAGTAGGAGCTGGGCTGTGCAAATGGAAGTGTGAAACTCAACTATTGGTGGTGGGGGTGAGGCAGGGTGGATTTCCGTTGCATACGTCTTGCAAATAGCTTTAAAACTCATATTAGATATGTCTGTTCTCCATTATCCTTTCCCAAATCCCCCACAACACACACACACTCACACACTCACACACACACACACACACACACACACACACACACACACACCACATGGGACTTCTTTTTTCCATCTGGCCAGCAGCCCCCAGCATCTGTGGCTCCTCTCCCCATTTTCCAATTCCCAGTCCCCACAAGCAACACTGCAAACTCCTCACTTTCTTCCCCTCTGTTTGCAGAGCTCTGCCTCTTCTCCCAGATGTGCCCACAGAAACTTTTCAACATGCTGAGCAGAGCCGACATCTTTCTAAGACTGTGGCCCACCCATCTAGGAGAGCATTTCAATCTTACCAAGTCCTACTCACTGATCACTCACTTAACAAACATTGGCTGGGCACCTACTGTGCGTCCGGCACTGGGCGGTATAGTGGACATAGGACTATGCTATATGCCTCTCTGAATTATACTGTGAGATGGCTGCTTTTACCTTGTTGTTGGAAGGTTGTCTGGAAATATTATTAATGTTATGTTGTTGTTACTGTTGTACTTTTGCCTTGACAGAATGCTTTCACTTCCGCAAGAGATGCTGCCGTATGCTTTGAGCTCTACACCCCTGGCTTCAGTCATTTGCAAGCAAAAATATGATTTTTGCTGTACGTGTGCACCACCTGCGTTTTATTGGCTTTATGTAAGCCTTTAAAATAATTCACTTTCTCTACTTACAATGTTAAAAATTTTACATCATTACTGTAAATGGAAAACTATAATTCCTCACCATAAATGGAAGGCAACCCTAACATTAAATTCCATTTTAAAACTACCCTATGAAATTTTAGCTAAATACAGACACTTGAACCTGTGCCCACTCTCTGCTTGTTAAAAAGGGAGCATAGGATGTATTGGAAAGGCATGAAAGACAACCTAGCACCACACTGAAACGTACTCCTTGGTGCAATCCACATAGCTATAAAGGGAAATGTGTTCTCCCTGGGGGATATAGTACAATTTAATGTCATCTCTGTGTACCATCGTCTCAGGTAGTATCAGTGATTTCCACCTAAATCAGTTCTGCTGCAGTAACAAACAATCCTCAAATCTCAGTGGCTCAAAACACAAAAATCATCTCTTTTCCATATCCACTGTGGGTTGGTGAGGTTCCAGCTCCTTCTGGTTGCCCCAGGTCCCAGGATGGCAACTACAGTCCTGAAAGCTGGGGTCCACTGTGTCAGAGGGAAAGGGGAGAGTGCCATCACTGGCTCTGAATGCTGCCCAGTAGTGAGTACATGCTCCTGCTCATTCTTCCATGGCTAGGGAGAGTCACATGGCCAGTCCTGTTTTACTTGAGCAGGAAGTATAACCTACTACATCCCGGAAGGACAGAGAGCTGGCATATCTTGTGAACAGCCATACTGACTTCCATCCCACCCTTTGCACTGAAAACACTACCCCATCTAGTTGGGCCCCAGCCTCTCCAGGGACAGCGATCTCTGCATAGCTCCCATACCCAGACAAACCAGACCACTCCCAATTCCCAGGCCAGAGCTTGCACTGTGCTTCTCTCCACCTCTATCCACTGCCTGCCCCATCTCGACCAGAATGCCTTCTCCTTGCCTCCCATTCTACTTACTCTTCCAGGTTCCACCTGCTCCCAAGGCTTTGAAAGCCCCCAAAACTGAAAGCCACCTGGGACTGGATAATTCTTTGTTATGAGGGGCTGCCCTGTATATTGCAGTAGGTTTAGCAATATCCCTGGCCTTTGCCCTCTAGATGCCCATGGCAGCTCCTCCCTCCAACCGACCAGCTGTGACAACCAGAAATGCCTCAAGACATTGAATGTCTGCAGAGGGGGGCAGGACTTCCCTCAGTCAAGAACCATTGTTTTACAAAGTAACCAAGAGAAACTAAATACCAAATACTGTGCCCGAGGTGACATGGTGAGTTAATGACCGAAGGGACTGGAGGAATCTGAGCTCTGGTGCATGGAGGGCAGGCTGGGCAAATAACTGAGGAAAATAGGCTGGGCTTATATTCCTTTGACACATTTGTTGTGTCTATTAAGCACTTTTAGAAAGACATATGCTCTTTCGCTTAAAAAAAAAAACAATGGCCTAGACTTCATGGTTTCAGGTTTTGATATAGGCGAGAGGATAAGAAATATCTCATTTTCCTGGAGGTCTACCATAAGAAAAAGTGTGTTGTTAATCCACTGGCAACAGGGCAAATGACAAACGTGAAGAGAGGGAGACTAGAGAATGCTGAGCCTGTGAAACTGGAGAGGAAGTGCCCCATCTGATAGGCCAAGAACTGTAGCTAGTTGTTAGTATCTTTCTAATGAGGCGAAATCTGGATTTGAATGAGAGATCCCTTGATTTTCAGAAGCTGGAAAATAATTTTTTTTTTTAATCTTCAAGCCCAAACTATGGATTACGCAAAATACCAGATTCAACACTTGGGTCATGCAGGTCTGCTGCCTCTACTTTGCACAAGCAACTGTGTTGTATGCTGGTGTAGACATCTGTCGCAGCCACAGCTCATAACCCACCCTGGGTGTCAGGGGCATCTTAGGGGCGTTGAATACTCCTGAGATGTAGATCTGTTGAACTGAAAGCCCCCAGGGTGGGCCCCAGGGCTGCATGTCTTTGAAAACCTACCAGATGATTCTGCTATACAGGTTTAGCAACCACTTCCCCGAATCTCTTCAGCATTCCTCCCTGAACCAGGAGCTCCTTGCGAGAAAAGGGGAGGGGGTAGCATCTCATTCATTCATGTTCAGCACCAGCATGAATCTGGCACAGAGAAGATGCTCCTTAAACCTTCACTCACTCAAACTGCTTCCCTGAGAAGGCTGAAGCAGTCATTGTTTCCAATTGAATCTTATCAGGAAAAAAAAAAAAAAAAAGGCCCTTTGGTATTTGATTGCTACATTCTTATATTAACGCCAAGGTTCCTTGGAAGAAAGACGGTCGTGGTGGGCAGGAAAGGTGACGGTGGGCAAGTGGCATTATTGCCACTTAGAATAATTTAAAGGGAGAAAGTATTTTTAAAATACTTATAATATTTTTAAATATTTAAAAAGGAGAAATAATTTTAAAAGAAAAAGTCTACAGCGTGGCTTCAGTTCCCGGAAGGCCGGATGGACTTACCTCCTCCCAAGCCCTCACTCCTGGACAAGACTTCCTCTGGTTCCTTAGAGGGCAACAAGCCGTGGCTACTTCTCATGCAGGCCTCTCTGGGGAGAAACACTCCTTCACCGTCATTTATTGAATCCGGCACATTTTAAATCCCACCACAGTTCTAGCAGTTCTGTACCGGGAGCTTCCTTTCAAGATATATTAAGATGAAGGCACAAAGATGTAGGTGCAAGAATGTCTGTCGCAGCATTCTTTGAAGTAGCAAAGCCATGGACAAGACCTGGGTGTCCATCAATGGGGCACTGGGTGAAATTGACTACAGACCACCTGTATGACTGGAGACTGGCCAGCCTTTACCAGAGCCAGGCAGGAGTCACCACTCTGGTTAAGTAGGTCAGCCCTGCTAGTCTCTGTCATTGCAACTCACTCATGTCTCCCAGAGCCCTTGCTACCATCTGCATTTGCCAACACATTCATGTCTTTACCCGGTCACTGTTTCTTTTCAGTCTCAAACTCTAGATTATGATTTTTGCAGACACGAGCACCATGTTTGCTCTGTGAGCAGATCTGGAGGCACTATTATGGAAAGGTGCTCTTGATGTAGTTCTAAAGGACAGAGAAGTTTCAGAGTGGTACATGTGTCAGAGAATCCCTGCAGCAAGCAGAGAGCACCCTGAGCCCTGTAGAGAGATGTGAAAATGACATCATGTTGGCGCCAGGCCAGGTGCTGAGGCAGGGGTAAAGGAACCAGTGGAGCTATGCACACCCAAGAAGCAGCAACCTCAGGAAGCCCCTGCCATGCCTCAGCCTCAGGGGCCTGGGAAAAGACAAGGAGTCTGGAGCCCAGCGGGAGCTGGGGCCGTGGTCTCCAGGGAGTCCCACCACTTTGAGAACCACAGGCAGGTGGGGAAGAAGCAGGATGGGGAGAAGGCAGAGTACATACCTTGGCCTCTCTCTCCGCCTGCCCTTCCATCTCCCAGCAGTACCTCCCACCAGCCAACACACCCAGAAGCCAGAGGCCATGGGGACAGGGTGCTGCCATCTGTAGGGGTTGGCCTCCCGAACACAGGACAGGGCAGGAAAAACAGAGAATACTTCCAGAGCCAGGGGAGGGGAGGCAAAGGGAGAAAGATCACGGTAAGTGTGGTTTCTGTAAAAAATATGTACGTGTCTTTTCATGGTCTTGAAAACAACTGGAGACATGCAGCAAACCACTCACCCCCAGCAGCATCCGCTGGGGAGTGGAATTTGGAGGTGGAGGAGGTGTGAGAAGGAAAGGCGGATGTGACTTTGTGTACTTTTGTACTCTGGGAATCACTAACAATGAGCAGATACTTTTAGAATAAAAAGTGTCAGCCTTGACTCTGCAGTGCTAGCACCTGGAAATGCCAAGAAATGGACTTCTTTGCTAACTTTGTAAACCAAGAAGAGTCCGTCTGTGAGGTGCTCCCAGAGCTCCTCAGGAGAACAACCGGGGCACAGGTGTGGAGGCTGGAAGTGGGTGTGGCATCTGAGAAGGGCCAGCAGAGTGTCATGGCAGTGCTGCAGGCATGGGGGCAGGGGCTGAGGCCAGATGGGAAGGTCACCACATGCCCCTGCAGGGCCCTGAACACCAGGAGGAGGAGAAGATTCACTCTGGTTTAGAAGGTTCTGTACTTCTGAATTCAGATCACTGGAGCTTTGTTCCCAGCTCCGTCCCTCAGTTGTAGCCTTTGGGCAATTCACATCACTTTTCTGAGCCTCAGCTTCCTCATCAGGAAGATCTCTACCTTGTAGAATTGCTATAGGATTAAATGAGATATATGCATGTACCTAGTACCTAACACCTTCACTAGATCACTGGCATTGCTGTCACTGTGGTTGCAGTAATTACAGGCCAGGCTCACAGTGGATGCTAACCTGAGGTCCATCTGCTCAAGTGGGATCCCGGGGTGACAGAGGTAAAGGCCCTGGGGTGAGGCAGTTGAAGTTGTACATCCAATGGTCACATAGTGTCACCCTCACCTCAGCCAGCTGTCTTTCAGCTTGTAAACAGATGGTGGGCGGGGTGGCCAGTGAGATTGTGCACAGATGGCACTGAGCAAATCAAGCTGCACTTTTGGGAAAACAGAGGCAGGACTTGCTGATGGGGGCCCCATGGACAGCGCTGTCTATGATAGACAGTACAGCCAAGGACGCCTCCAAGAAAAATCATGAGATGTACCAGATCACAGCGTGCCTTGCCAAGAACTATCTCCACCCTCAATTTCCATGGCCCGTTGCCATGGAGATGTTGCAGATGGATGGAAGTCACCCTGCCAGAGCTCACAGCATAGGCTGTGTAGGCCCTCAAGGTCTGGAGCAGGAAGGGCACCTGAAGGAAAACACCCTCCAAAAAGCACTGTCTTCTCCACTCCCTCCCCTGAGTGCTTGCCTGGCTTTAGGGCTCCTTCACTGCTTCCTTCACTTGTATGCTCCTCACTTCCAAAGTCCTTGGGACAGACACATAGCCAGGAAAACCTGAATGTTTGGACATGGAGCTTCTGCTCACGTGATGTGGCTGGGAGGGTGGAGGCTGGGTCTAACCATGGCAGCATGTCCAATAGGGCCTTGTGGTAAGGAGCCAGACTCTGGCTTGGACCACCTTCGCAGCCCCTTGTCCTGCCACTTCCTTTAAACTTCCTGTCTCTGCTCCCTCTAAACTTGTTCCTTGAACAAGCCAAACTCTGCCAAGACCACGCCTTGGCACTTCTCTCTCTTCATTACCCAGATGATTCCTTCCTATCTGCCAGGAGCTAATGCAGAGGTCACATCTTTGAAAGCTTTCTCTGCTCCTTCACAGAGATAGTAACTCCCTCCTGTGTGCTGTGCTGTACTGGGTACAGACCTGCTCCATGGCACTTACCGTGTTCTTCAGTCATGCTGAAACTGCTCACACCTCTGCAACATGCACATACACGTGCACACATGCACATACACACATGTGCATGCATACACATGCATGCATGCACACACACACACATGAACACACAGCAACTTTCTTCACCTTCCACTCTAAGACTGGCTCCAAAGCTTTTACTAAAAATGTGGGCATTCTTGATTTTCACCAAGAATCAGCAGGGCCATTCAAAACCTAGGCTTTTACTAATACTTATGCTAATATTGATACTCATATTAATACCTCTCAACTTCTACTAAAAACAAAACCAACATACATATCTACGGCGGAAGCATCTGTCATTTGTGTTATCCCTAACGATGGGAATAATCCCACTGGGTAGCCACTATTATTATCCTTATTTTACAGAGAAGAAATCTGCAGGCCAGAGAGGAAAGGTGATTTTCTCAGTCACCCAGCTAGTGGCGGCTGATCTGGCTCCAAGGGATGATATCAGCCCCCAGTGCCTCTTTCTTTCTTTCCTTCCTTCCTTCCTTTCTTTCCTTCTCTTTCTTTTTCTTTCTTTTTCTTCTTTCTTTGTTTCTCTCTCTGCTTCTTTCTTCCTTCCTTTTTCTATCCTTCTTTTTCCTTCCCTCCTTCCTTCCTTCCTCTTTCTTTCTTTCCTTCCTTCTTTCCTTCATTTTCTTTCTTTCCCTCCCTCCTTCCTTCCTTCCTTCCCTCTTTCTTCTTTCCTTCATTTTCTTTCTTTCCCTCCCTCCTTCCTTCCTTCCCTCCCTCCCTCCCTCCTTCTTTCCTTCCCTCCTTCCTTCCTTCCTTCTTTCTTCTTTCCTTCAGGTGCCCTTCCTGCTCCTGGTCATGCCCACACCTTAGCTGCTGCGCTTACGCAAAGCCAGTGCTCCCCACCTTTTGTGATAGAGCAAAAGCTTCTCTGGAAAGGTAGTTTCCCATGATACAAACTTCCTCAGTCTTCCTACTTCTGCTGCTTTAAATGTTTATAGCAATTTATTGTCACAGGGAAGCTCTGGGTCTCCACGTCTCTATGGTCATCCAGGCCTTCAGTGCACATGTGCCCAGCAGTCTCCCATTGTCTTCTTGGAATCTTCAGCATCTGTGCAGGCCCCCACTAACCTTGCTTCCATCCTACTGCACCCAGTAGGCATGCAGAAGGAAATGAGCCAGTAGGGTATGAGTTTTTTTTCCCAGCATCTCCCCATCCCCACCCCTAGTCCCTGGTAACCACCATTCTACTCTCTGCTTCCATGAGTTCGATTTGTTTTAGATGCCACATGTGACATCATGCAGTATTTGTCTTTCAGTGAACGCCTTATTTTACTTAACATAATGTCCTTCAGATTCATCCATGTTGTTATAAATGACAGGATTTCCTTCTTTTTTATGGCTGAATAGGATTCCATTGTGTATACATATACCACAGTTTCTTTATCCATTCATCTCTCAGTAAACACTTAGGTTGTTTCTATATCATCTTGGCTCTTGCAAGTAATGCTGCAATAAACATAAGCATGCAGACATCTTTCAAGATATTGATTTTATTTCCTTTGAATATTGTATTAGTCCATTCTCGCACTGCTATAAACAATTACCCAAGACTGGGCAATTTATAAAGAAAGGATGTTTAATTGGCTCATGGTTCTGCAAGCTGTGCAGGCAGCATGGCTGGGAAGGTCTCAGGAAACTTTAAATCATGGTGGAAGGCAAAGGGGAAGCAGGCTCCTCTTGCATATGCAGAGCAGGAGAAAGAGAGAGTGAAGGAGGAGGCGCTACACACTTTTAAACAACCAGATCTCATGAGAACTCACTCACTGTCATGAGAACAATGAGGGGAAATTCTGCTCCCACGATCTGGTCAGTCCGACCGGGTCCCTCCTCCAACACTGGGGTTTGCAATTCAGCATGAGATTTAGGTGTGGACATAAATTCAAACCATGTCAGACATATATCCAGAAGTGGATTGCTGGATAATGTGATCGTTGTATTTTCAATTTTTTGAGGAACCTCCATACTGTTCTCTATAATGGCTGTATTAATTTACATTCCCATTATCAGTGTTACAAGGGTCCCCTCTTCTCTACATCCTCTCCAACACTGGTTTTCTCTCTCTTTTTTTCTAATAAAAGCTATTCTTACAGGTGTGAGGTGGTAGATCATTATAGCTTAAATTTGCTTTTCCCTGATTATCAGTGATGTTGAGCATTTCTTCATATACTGTGTCTGTTGGACATTTGTAGGTCTATGTCTTCTTTTGGGAAATGTGTCTTCAGATCCTTTGCCCATTTTTTTCATTAGATTATTTGTTTTCTTGCTATTGAGCTGTTTGAGTTCTTTATATGTTTTGGTGAGTAATTCCCTAACAGACGTATGGTTTGCAAAGGGTCTGAAATTCTGGTCAGTGCCTCAGAAATCTGGCTTCCTGGCTGAAAGGCAACACCAGTTTCCAACATGGCTGTTTCAGCCGGTGCAGTGGGTCTCCATACAAAAACACACACAAATCTGGGTGGCCATTTCAACTGGTGCCTGGAATGCCCGGGAGACAGAGCTGCCCATTCAACTGAAAAAAAGGCTGAAACAGGGAGCCAGGTGATCTGGCTCAGTGGGTCCCACCCCCATAAAGACTAGCAATCTGAAATGATCTGGATTGAGAGTTTCACTGCAAGCACAGCTGGACCCAGGATGGTCCTGCTCTGCTGGGGGAAAGGCGTCCGCCATTACTGAGGCAGTCCACCATTACCGAGACAGTCCTCCATTACCAAATCAGTCTGCCATTATAGAGGCAGCCCACCATTACTGAGGCAGACCGCCATTACTGAGGCAGTTCTAACTATACCTCTATAAACAAAACCACAAGGAAGTTCACACAGCAGCTTGGCAGAGCCCACGGCAGCTCAGCAATGCCACTGCTGGTAGACTGTGACTAGGCTACCTCCTTGCTGTGCAGGGAAGCTCTGAAAAAAGGCAACAGCACGTCAGAAACATATAAATAAAGCCACACCTTCCCAGGACAGAGCACCTAGGAAAAAAGGCAGTTATGAGTTCCGCTGCAGCAGACTTAAATGTACCTGCCCAGCAGCTCTGAGGAGAACAGTGGAGCTCACAGCTCAGCACTTGAGCTCCTATAAAGGACAGACTATCACCTCAAGCAGCTCCCTGACCCTCATATATCCAAAGAGTCACCTCATAAAGAAGAACTCAGGCTGACATCTGGCAGGTATTGGATGAAGATAACAGAAGAAGAAACTATCAGCAACCCTTACTGTTCTGCAGCCACTGCAGGTGATCCCCAGGCAAGCAGGGTCTGGAGTGCACCTCCAGCAGTCCTACAACAGAGGGGCCTGACTGTTAGAAGGAAAACTAGAAAACAGAAAGAAATAACTTTGTCATCAACAAAAAGGACATCCACTCAGAGATCCCATCCGAAAGTCCCCAACTGCAAAGACCACAGGTAGATAAATCCATAAACATGGGAAGAAACCAGTGCAAAAAGGATGAAAATACCCAAAACCAGAACATGTCTCCTCCTCCAAGGGATCACAACTCCTCACCAGCAAAGGAACAAAGCTGGATGAAGCATGAGTCTGATGAATTCACAAAAATAGTCTTCAGAAGGTGGATAATAACAAACTTCTCTGGGCTAAAAGAACATGTTCTAACATAATGCAAAGAAACTAAGAACCTTGAAAAAAGGTTTGATGAAATGCTAATGAGAATAAACAGCTTAGAGAAGAATATAAATGGCTTAATGGAGCTGAAAAACACAATACGAGAGCTTTGCGAAGCATGCACAAGTTTCGATAGCCGAACTGATCAAGCAGAAGAAAGGATATCAGAGATTGAAGGTCGACTCAATGAAATAAAACTAGAAGGCAAGATTAGAGAAAAAAGTGAAAGGAAATGAACAAAGTCTCCAAGAAATATAGGATTATGTGAAAAGACCTAATCTACATTTGATAGGTATGCCTGAATGTGACTGAGAATGAATCCAGGCTGGAAAACACTCTTCAGGATATTATCCAAGAGAACTTCCCCAACCTAGCAAGGCAGGCCAGTAGTCAAGTCCAGGAAATACAGAGAACACCACAAAGATATTCCTCAAGAAGAGCAACCCCAAGGCACATAATTGTCAGATTCACCAGGGTTAAAATAGAGGAAAAAATGCTAAGGGAAGCCAGAGGGAAATGTTGGGTTACCCACAATGTGAAGCCCATCAGACTCACAGTGGATCTCTCATCAGAAACCCAACAAGCCAGAAAAGAGTGGGGGCCAATATTCAACATCCTTAAAGGAAAGAACTTTCAACCTAGAATTTCATATCCAGTCAAACTAAACTTCGTAAGAGAAGGAGAAATAAAATCCTTTATGATCAAGTAATTGCTGAGAGATTTCCTCATCACCAGGCCTGATTTACCAGAGCTCCTGAATGATGCACTAAACATAGAAAGGAACAACCAGTACCAGCCACTCCAAAAATGTACCAAATGGTAAAGAGCATCGACACAGTGAAGAAACTGCATCAACTAATGGGCAAAACAACCAGCTAGCATCAAAATGGCAGGATCAAATTCACACAGAGCAATATTAACCCTAAATGTAAATGGGCTAAATGACCGAATCAAATGACACAGACTGGCAAATTGGATAAAAAGTCAAAATCCATCAGTGTGCTGTACCCAGGAAACCCATCTCACATGCAAGGACACACATAGGCTCAAAATAAAGGGATGGAGGAAGATTTACCAAGCATATGGAGAGCAAAAAAAAGCAGGAGTTGCAATCCTTGTCTCTGATAAAATGGACTTTAAACCAATAAAGATCAATAGAGACAAAGAAGGACGTTACATAATGGTAAAAGGATCAATGCAACAAGAAGAACTAATGATCCTAAATATATTCACACCCAATACAGGAGCACCCAGATACATAAAGCAAGTTCTTAATGGCCTACAAAGAGACATAGACTCCCACACAATAATAGTGGAAGACATTAACACTCCATTGTCAATATTAGACAGATCAACAAGACAGAAAATTAACAAGGATATCCAGGACTTGAACTCAGATCTGGACCAAGCAAACCTAATAGACATATACAGAACTCTTCACCCCAAATCCAAAGAATATACATTCTTCTCAGCACCACATCACACCTAATCTGAAATTGACCACATAATTGGAAGTAAATCACTCCTCAGCAAATGCAAAAGAATGGAAATCATAACAGTCTCTCAGACCACCATGCAATCAAATTAGAACCCAGGACTAAGAAACTAACTCAGAACCACACAACTACACGGAAACTGAACAATTGGCTCTTGAATGTTGACTGGATAAACCATGAAATGAAGGCAGAAATAAAGATGTTTCTCAAAACCAACGAGAATGAAGACACAACATACCAGAATCTTTGGGACACATTTAAAGCAGTGTCTAGAGGAAAATTTTTAGCAATAAATGACCAGATGATAAGCAAGGAAAGATCAAATTCAACACCCTGTCATCAAAATTGAGAGAGCTAGAGGAGCAAGATAAAAAGAAAAAAACTTAAAAGCTGGCAGAAGACAAGAAAAAACTAAGATCAGAGCAGAACTGAAGGAGATAGAGACACCAAAAAAAACTTCAAAAAATCAATAAATCCAGGAGGTGGTTTTTTGAAAAGATCAACAAAATAGAGAGACAGCTAGCCAGATTTTTTAAAAAAGAGAGAAGAATCAAATAAATGCAATAAAAAATGAAAAAGGGGATATAACCACCGATTTCACAGAAATGCCACTACCATCAGAGATTACTACAAACAACTCTATGCACATAAACTAGTAAACCTGGAAGAAATGAATAAGTTCCTGGACACCTGCACCCTCCCAAGCCTAAACCAGGAAGAAGTCAAAACGCTGAATAGACCAATAACAAGGGCTGAATTTGAGGTAGAAATTAATAGCCTACCAGCCAAAAAAAGCCCAGGTCCAGATGGGTTCACAGCCGAATTCTACCAGACATACAAAGAGGAGCTGGTACCACTCCTTTCGAAACTATTCCAAACCATCCAAAAGGAGGAAATCCTTCCCAAATCATTTTATGAGACCAACATCATCCTGATTACAAAACCTGGCAGAGACTCAACAAAAAAAGAAAACTTCAGGCCAATATCCATGATGAACATACATGCAAAAATCTTCAATAAAATACTGGTAAACCAATTGCAACAGCACATCAAAAAGCTTATCCATCACAATCAAGTAGGCTTCATCCTGGGGATGCAAGGCTGGTTCAAATACACAAATCTACAAATGTAATCCACCACATAAACAGAACCAAAGGCAAAAACCACATGATTATCTCTAGAAGGACATTGACAAAATCCAACAGCCGTTTATGCTAAAGGTTCTCAATAAACTAGGTATTGACGAAATGTATCTCAAAATAATAAAAGCTATTTATGACAAATCCACAGCCAATATCATACTGAATGGGCAAAAACTGGAAGCATTCCCTTTGAAATCTGGCACTAGACAAGGATGCCCTCTCTCACCACTCCTATTCAATATAGTATTGGAAGTTCTAGCCAGAGCAATCAGGCAAGAAAAAGAAATAAAGTGTAATCAATTAGGAAAGGAGGAAGTCAAATTTGCAGGAACTCACTTTGCAGATGACATGATTGTATATTTAGAAGACCTCATTTTCTCAGCCCAAAATCTCCTTAAACTGATAAGCAACTTCAGCAAAGTCTCAGGATACAAAATCAATGTGCAGAAATTACAAGCATTCCTATACACCAATAATAGACTAAAAGCCAAATGAAGAACAAACTGCCATTCACAATTGCTACAAAGAGAATAAAATACCTAGCAAAGGATGTGAAGGATCTCTTCAAGGAAAACTACAAACCACTGCTCAAGGAAATAAGAGAGGACACAAACAGATGGAAAAACATTTCATGCTCATGGTTAGGAAGAATCAATATTGTGAAAATGGCCATACTGCTCAAAGTAATTTATAGATTCAATGCTATCCCCATCAAGCTACCTATGACCCTCTTCACAGGACCGGGAAGAAAAAACACCTTAAACTTCATATAGAACCAAAAGAGAGCCTGCATAGCCAAGACAATTCTAAGCAAAAAGAACAAAGCTGGAGGCATCATGCTACCTGACTTCAGACTATACTACAAGGCTACAGTAATCAAAACAGCATTGTACTGATACCAAAACAGATATAGACCAATAGAACAGAACAGAGGCCTCAGAGGCAACACCACTCTTCAACCATCTGATCTTTGACAAACCTGACAAAAACAAGCAATGGGGAAAGGATTCACTGTTTAATAAATGGTGCTGGGAAAACAGGCTAGACATGCAGAAAGCAGAAACTGGACACCTTTCTGACACTTTACACTGAAAGTGACTCCAAATGGATTAAAGATATAAACATAAGGCCTAATACCATAAAAACCATAGAAGAAAACCTAGGCAAAACCATTCAGGACATAGGCATAGGAAAGGATTTCATGACTAAAACACCAAAAGCATTGGCAACAAAAGCCAAAATAGACAAACGAGAACTAATTAAACTCCAGAGCTTCTGTACAGCAAAAGAAACAATCATTAGAGTGAACCGGTAACCAACAGGATGGGAGAAAATTTTTGCAATCTACCCATCTGACAAGGGGCTACTATTCAGAATCTACAAAGAACTAAAACAGATTTACAAGAAAAAAAAAACAAACAAACCCATTCAAAAGTGGGCAAAGGACATGAACAGACACTTTTCAAAAGAAGATATTTATGAGGCCAACAAACATGAAAAAATGCGATCATCACTTGTCATTAGAAAAATGCAAATCAAAACTACATTGACATACCATCTCACTCCAGTTAGAATGGCAATCATTAAAAAATCTGGAGACAACAGATGCTGGAGAGGATGTGGAGAAAAAGGAACACTTTTACACTGTTGGTGGGAGTGTAAATTAGTTCAGCCATTATGGAAGACAGTGTGGCATTTCCTCAAGGACCTAGAAATAGAAATTCCATTTGACCCAGCAATCCCATTACTGGGTATATATCCAAAGGATTAGAAATCATTCTATTATAAAGCCACATGCACACCTATGTTCATTGCAGCACTGTTTACAATAGCAAAGACCTAGATGCCCAAATGCCCATCTATGGTAGACTGAACAAGGAAAATGTGGCACATATACACCATGGAATACCATGCAGCCATAAAAAGCAATGAGTTTGTGTCCTTTGTAAGGACATGGATGAATCTGGAAATCATCATTCTCAGCAAACTGACACAAGAACAGAAAAACAAACACCACATCTTCTCACTCATAGGCAGGTGTTAACAAAGAGAACACATGGACACAGGGAAGGGAGCATAACACACTAGGGTTTGTTGTCAGGGAATAGGGGAGGGACAGCACGGGGTAGGGAGGTTGGGGAGGGAGGACAGGGGGAGAAATGCCAAATATAAGTGATGGGGGGATGGAGGCAGGAAACCACATTGCCACGTATGTACCTATGCAACAATCCTGCGTGTTTTGCACATGTGAAGTGCAATTACATATATATATATATATATATATAAAATAAAATAAACACTTTTCCATGGAACATAGGAGACCCAGCCCTCAAAAACAAAATATAGATGTATTAATGCCCCCTCATAGTTTTGGAATAAAGAAAGGTGCATATTCAGAGTAAACAGAAGAAAGACATGAACAAACCATTTTCTTTTCCTTTTTCTTTCTTTCTTTCTTTTTTTTTTTTT
>NW_016107406.1:411140-446390 GCF_001604975.1 Cebus imitator | reverse complement strand
GCTCACTGTAACCTCCACCTCCCTGGTTCAAGCGATTCTCTAGCCTTAGCCTTCTGAGTAGCTGTGATTACAGGCATGTGCCACCATGCCTAGCTAATTTTTGTATTTTTAGTAGGGTTGGGTTTCACCATGTTAGCCAGGCTGCTCTCAAACTCCTGATCTCCTAAAGTGCTGGGATTACAGGCAGTAGAGCCACTGTGCCTGGCCAATGTTTTCAACACATCAAGGGGCTAAGATTTAATATCAGAGAAAGACAACCAACCACACACACAAAAAAGTGTTTATATGCAGGGCAGTCTTCACAGTAGGTTGGAGGTGGGAGGCCCAGACTTACAATTAGACCATTTTGATGTGGTGTCAGTGCTGGGATGGAAAGCCTGCTGGGACGGAGTGGCATTCACCCATCGTGGGTTTCAGATGAGGCTATCCAGGGCAGAGGGTGCCAGCTGAGACCAAAGGAGGGAGTACCTGCGTCATGCTGCACACTGTTTTGAGTCATTCTAAAATTGTTTCTCCCATGGATTTATTTTTTTTTTAATTTTACTTTAAGTTCTAGGATACATGTGCAGAACTTACAGGCTTGTTACATAGGTATACATGGGCCATGGTGGTTTGCTGCACCTATCAACCCATCATCTAGGTTTTAAGCCCCACATGCATTAGCTATTTGTCCTGATGTTCTCCCTCCCCTTCCCCCAAACCACCCAACAGGCCCCGGTGTGTGCTGGTCCCCTCCCTGTGTCCATGTGTTCTCATTGTTCAACTTCCACTTATGAGTGAGAACATGCAGTATTTGGTTTTCTGTTCCTGTGTTAGTCTGCTGAGAATGATGGTGTCCAGCTTCATCCATGTTCCTGCAAAGGACATGAACTCATTCTTTTTTATGGCTGCATAGTATTCCATGGTGTATATGTGCCACATTTTCTTTATCCAGTCTATCTTTGATGGGCATTTGGGTTGGTTCCAAGTCTTTGCTATTGTAAAGAGTTCTGCAGTAAACATATGTGTGCCTGTGTCTTTATAGTAGAATGATTTATGGATTTATTTTATCTTTTCCAACTTGAAGTCCTGAAGCCATCTCAATCACAGGTATTCACTGTGTCTTACTCCTTTGCTTTCTCATGGCAGCCCACCATTGGGAGTGGGTATCACTGATAGCTATGCCTTATGACGTTCAGCTAAAGGCCTATTTTCCCTTTAATATTCGGAAGAGAAAGAAGGAGAAAGAGATCAAACTTCACTTGAAGGAGCACCTCCAAGTGCCAGGCATCTCAGCTACATCGGTTTCAAGCCACATGGTAGTTCTCCGAGGTAACTGTGCTATCATCTCCATTTTACAGATGAGAAAACTGAGAGTCAGGGAGGAAATGGACCCAAGCTGCCATAAACAGAGATAATGCAGCTGGGGCCTGTTCTCAGGTTCATCGTAGCCCTAGGCGTCCCACAAATGCCAAAAATACCATTTTCACATCATTATGAAATCTAAAAAGAAGATCATGCTTTGTCACAGAGTAAAATTAGGTTCAGCCCACAGTGGTTTCTACAGTCATTTTCATCTGATTCAGTTCCCTGTAACTCCTCTGATCATCTCTGATCCCAGTAATTAGTGAATATGTGAATGATGCCCTTTCTATGAGCCAAATGGCATTATATTTGCTTCTCTAAATTCCATTCAAGAAGCTGAACTTGCTTCCCGTTATTTTTCCCTCCTCGGTTTGTGTCTGGCCTGGATGTAGTGCCTGAGTGCTGGAAATCATACCACAGTTCTTGGCAGCATCTCCACTTTGGCCTTCCCAAAACCCTTCTCACCTAGCATCTGCCAAACCAGGGACGTGCACCCAAAGGGGCAGAGCTGACTGGTCAGCCCCACCAGGCCCAAGTCAATAGAACTTAGAACCTAAGACTTAATTTAGAACCCCCTCCCCACAACCATGTGCCTTGGCACACATGTTTGTGGCTATCTTTCTGGTGGAGGGATCTCTGCCAAGGTTATTTTCATGCTGACTGACACCTCTGTCTATTCTGGGAGAATATCTCTGGAGAGAAGCGGCTCATGCCCAGGTCCCAAGACCTCTGGAATGTAATGTTGGATCATCTATGGCACATTGGTTTTCTGGGTCAGAGCCTCTCTATCATGTACTCTGTAGAGACCTGGAGAAGTTTTCTGCCTCTCATATGTTAGCAGGACCTTGATGCTCCAAGCTTTTGCTGACCCACATTTTGAACCAGCCGATCCATCAACACAAACTATAAAAAGAAATGAGGGCCAGGCAAGGTGGCTTATGCCCATAAGCCCAGCACTTTGGGAGGCCGAGGCAAGTGGATCACTTGAGGTCAGGAGTTCGAGACCAGCCAGGCCAACATGGTGCAACCCCGTCTCTACTGAAATACAAAAATTAGCCAGGCATAGTACCACATGCCTGAAATCCTAGCTACTCGGGAGGCTGAAACAGAAGAATTGCTTGAACCCAGGAGGTAGAGGTTGCAGTGAGCCAAGATTGTGCCACTGTACTCCAGACTGGGTGACAGAGTAAGACTCTGTATCGAAAAAAAAAAAAAAAGAGGAATGAAGTACTGATGCATGCCTCAACATGGATGAACCTCAAAACATTACGGCAAATGAAAGAAGCTAGGCAGAGAAGGCCACATATCATATATTCCACTTAGACAAAATATCCAGAATAGGCAAATCTATAGAAACAGAATGCAGATTGGTGGTTGCAGGGGCTGAGGCAGAGGGGAGTGACTCTTAAGGGGTATAGGGTTTTCCTGTGGAGTGATGAAAATGTTTTGAAATGAGATAGAGGTGGTGGTTTCACAGCATTGCGAATGCACTAAATGTCTCTGAATTACATACTTTAAAATGGCTCATTTTACGTTATGTGAATTTCACTGCAATTTAAAAAGTACCTGAATCACTGCAGAAAAAACAATGATATGACCAGCAGTGTTACAGACAAGCATCAGGATGTGGAATAAGTACAGTAAGAAGTCGGAATAAAAGGAGAATGGGGGTAAGAAAGGAAAATGAATCCTGGGTGTGGTTAACACCCAAGCTGGAAGCCTTTAGCTCTTATTCGGTTGTGAGAAACGGCTACAAATCCAGCTTGAGATTCCCAGCGGCTGAAGCAAAACAGAAAATATAAGATCTTCCAAAATTTGCAATGTCTAAAAATAAAATGTGTTGAGTGTTCAGGAAATGCTCTACTGAAGGTTGGAAGAACTTTCTCCCAGAGGTGCCTAAATGGTCCCCTGTGGAGTGTGCGAGTTCCAGGCTCCTGCTGACAGTAGGCCCTCTTGCCGGCTCCTGTGTCTGGCCACTCACATGCTAAGGCTGAAAAAAACCAATTCTCTCTAGGAAGAAGCAGGCTTGGCCATCTTTTCAAGCCCAATCCTTCCAAACCCATGAAGGAAGCAATCTCATTCAGAAAATTTGGGGATCCCTGGACCCCAAAAATAACAAAAATGTTGTCTAGACCGCATTATGCACCAGTTCCTTCACCCGATATCTGGTGGGCAACTATGGATGTGCTCAGCCCCTTTTAGGCCCCAGGGATGCCATGGTCAGCAAAGCACATCTCATGAAGCTTCCCTCCTAGGAATGGGAGCTAGACATTATTTTTAAAAGATCAGTAAAGTATAACGTGGTTAATAGTGTTTAGTAGAAAAAAAAAAGCAGAGGAAGCTGTACAGAGGAGCGACTCGTCATGGCAGTGCTTAGAGAAGGCTTCTCTTAAGATCCTGACATTTGAGATGAGACTTGAAGGAAAAGTGGGACCAGCAAAGAGAAGGGAAGGCTTTCAGACACAAGGCAAGAGCTCTGAGGGTGCCAGGAGTGAAAGAGGGAAGGGGCAGTGTCTCTGAGACAGAGAGTGACAGGGAGAGTGAAGGGTAAAAAAGGTAAAGAGGTGAGCAGGGGCCAGGTTACAGTGGATGGAAGAGGAGGAGAGGAATGTGGAGTCTGGCTGCACATCCACCTACCCTGGGGTGCAGAGGATTACAGACAGATGGCCACCATGATGGGGAAGGAAGCCAGCTTCGAGGACCGAGGAATGTTAGGATGTCGGTTCATGCATCAGTCCCCAGGTGCAGGAAGGAAGATTCCAGAATGAACAAGCCCCTTGTCCTACTGGTAACATTGGGATGGAGAGTTCTTTCCTGGCTTTATCTCTATGCACCTTTGGAATATGTACCCAAAGGGTTGTTAACTTTTCTTTAATGTTTACCTCCAATATCCATAATGTTTACCTCCAACATCTGTAGGATTTGTCCTTACATCCAAGGTAGCTTGGAGAATGCTGTTGGCTTCCACAGCAATCATTTACTGGCCCTTTGAAACATGTTTGACCCTTGAGACATCACAAGTACTGTGTGAGATAGGCATTATTAGCCACATTTTAAAGATGAGAAACCTGAGGCTGAGAGCATTTGGAATGTGTGTTTATGTGACTCAGGTATGCAGAAAATCCAGATTTGAACCCAGGTCTTCTTGACCCCTCTCACTGTTGCCTGTCAACCACAGTTCACTGATCATCTGTCTGATGACCCATGAGGTCTCCCATGGTACACCTTCAAGGACTCTCAATCTTAGGTCCCATCTACTCCTCCAATCAGCTCGGAAACCTTAAGAAAGACACTAGATGATTCTTTCTTTTAAAATTGAATGAGTGTCTGACTTTGGGTGTCCAAAATGCATTCCTCTACACTTTAGCCCCTTGAGGGTCTCCATGAAAATGAGATCCCATGGTCAAATCCACTGGGACAAGCCTGAGTACTCAATCTCCCACTTGGTGATTCATAAGTGGTTAGGGCTTGAGAAACCTGGCAATAGAGACCTGTGGCCTTGTGCATCCTGGCATCCCTACACCTGTTTGACCATGGAATCCTGTTGGTGCGTAGTTTCTACAATCTTCCCAGGAAACCGCATTCTCATGCACACACTTTGAGCAGCACTAGATTTGAACATTTAAGCCCTGATTTCTGTCTTCCATGTTCCACACTGGGCTCTGGAAAAAAAACCTAAGTGATCATGATAAATTGACCTTGTCCTGAAAGAAATCCTGCTCTGGTGGGTAAGATAAATGTGCCTACACTACAATGAATTACAGTATCATGTGCTATCAACTGCATATCCTGGTATTCCAAGGAACAGGCACTTGTCAGATGAAGGAGGGCTAGAAAAGATGTGAGAGTAGAGTTCTGATATGATCTAGTGGAAGGAACAATACATCCTGTCTGGGTGGGGACACATGGGGGTGATCAGGAGGAGCTGACAGAAGAGATCACCAAGTAGGGTCTTGAAGGATGAGCCAAAAAAGGGAGTGGAAGAAGGGATGATGAAAGCTTTGGAGCCAAGGGGATGGCTTAGCCAAGGCACAGGATGTTCAGGAAATGGTGAGTAATTTGACATAGCTGAATGGGAACCCAAGGAGAGGAGGAGAGATGAGGATCTGGGTGCTCTCTGAGGACATCCTCCCCTGAAAAGCTATGAGTATATGACACAGGGACCCTCACTGCTTTTTCTAGATGTGTCTTGTCTGTGACTTATCCAAACTTCCTGATCTAGATTTTCTGAATACATTCTGCTGCTTTCTGAGGGTGATTTAGCCAATCTCTAACTCAGGAGGAGTGGAAAGACCATGATCAAAGAGGAAAATCCAGCCCTGAATTTACTCCCCAGTTTGCTCTTCCTGGGTTTTCAAAGGTTACATGCTGCTTTGCTTACCAGTTAGGAATACTTTAGGCTGCAAGTAATAAAAAAATCCAACTAAAGTGACTTAAACAAGTTTTTCCCCTGTGGGACGTGAAAGGCCCAGAGTTAGATGGGGATACTCTTACCTGGGGGTTCCCCTGTCCCACAGTGGCCTCACTTCATGTATCTGCCCCAGTGCAATTTAGCCATCTAGGCAACCCAACTCCCACCACAGCCGGGAGGGAGTTTGCTTTTCTCACATTAGCCTGCAGCTGGAAGCAGGAAGTGCTGGGATAGTCCAGCAGCTCAGGGATGTCAGTACCACTTCTCTTCCATCCTCTGTAGCCTTTCATCTTCTTTTCAGTATGGCGGCTTTGGTTCCGCACCTCATGTCTGTGTTCAAGGTAGAAACAAGGGAGAAAGTGCACACCTTCCAAAGAGCTCCAAAGCTCTCCCATGTGCATGTCTCATTGTCCATGAGATGTTACAAGACTGCCCCTAGTTGCAAGGGTGTCTGGGGAAGTGAGTACACCACTGGGAACTGAGTTTGTTGCTGCTCTAAACAAAATCAGAGTGCCGTCAGCAAGAAAGTGGGCCGTGGATACTGTATCAGTCATAAACAGTGTCTGCCGTCCTCAGCTGATATAATTGGGCTGCCCTCTTGGGTGGAATTCTTGGTGATATAGACTCAAAAGCAGAGTTCAGCCCCTGTAAAATGATTGATTCTTAGACATTTCTACAAACCACTCAGTTTATTTAAAGTTAATGCAAAAAGAATTTACTGTTTAGCTGATTTAAAGAGACTCTGTGGGAATTTAAGAATTTTTTTAAAGCCTCAGGAAAAAGGCAGAGCTAATTATGTGCCTTTAACATAACACACAGCACACTGTGACCAGGGCACTTAGAGTTCAGGACAGCCCGTGCTCTTGGCAATGTGATGCTCTGCCTTTCTCTGCAGAAGCTAGACATCACAGCATCTTTAGAATCTCTCACATGTCCCTCTGGTGAAGTGGGGAAGGGACTTCTTGCTTTACTTGAGAAAAGGTTAGATACATTTAAAAGGATGGGTCAAAGTAGATACACAAGGAAGAAGAACACGAAGGCCAGGGAGTCCCTGCTGCATGTCAAATTATAGTTGGGTCTTTCTTATTTGACTTTTGCCTTTCTATGCCCTAGAAAATGTTCATAATGAGGGCTCTCTTCCCCACCCTTGTTTTGCCTGCTGCCTGGAGCCTTCAGGGTAGGATGATAAGGCTCCCCTCTGCTCAGTGTTTACTATATGCCAGATGTGATGCTAAGAGCTCAATATGCTCCATCTCATGCTCTGAAGAATAAGAACTATCATGGCCTCATCTGAAGATGAGGAAACTGTCTCAAAAGGGCAAACTAACCTGCCCAGAGCTATCCCATCGCAGGTGCCAAGCTTCTCACCACCAAACACTCAGCTCTGGCAGCTTCCTGTTCAAGCCTAAGAAAACTAAAGCTGCTCAGAGGAGTGTTGAAGGCCCATATCTCAGGAAACCAGCCTGAATCTGGCACTGGTGCTTGTGGGAGCTGGGCCCCTCTGAGCTCCCTGCCAACTCTGATCCTCAGTACCCAGTGCCACGGTCTGCTGTTCTGACGTCTCTACCCAGGTGATGGGCACATGGCAAGGGAACTAGAGAGCATGGAGCTGCAGCTCAAATCACACCTTAAACCAGGCTCCTTAAACAGTAACATCTGACACTTACAATGGTTCAACAGAAAACCTAAGGGACTGTCAGTATAATGGTCACCCCTAAAGTCCAGTGGATTTGAATCCTGCCAGCTGTGTGACCTTGGGACACATTCCCAATGGCTCTGAGCCTCATTTGCTCTTCTATAAAACAGTGCCTATGTCATAGGAACCTTGAGAATGCTGAATTAAATAATCCACAGGAGTAGTTTAGCACAGTGACTGAAGCTCTCAATCAATAAGAGCTACCTCAATCAATAACTATCTACCAGTAGCTATTTGATTGCTACTCTAGACAGTAGGCTCTACTCACCCTATTTTAAGGGAAGAGAAAACAAAGTGGTTTGCCCAGGTAGCTCACAGTGGCAGAGCCAAAATGGGAACCCAGTCCTGAGTTGGCTCTGTTCATGAGCACGGATGTGTCCTTCAACAGGGAGTGCCCACAGAACGTCTCTATTGAAGCCACAGCAGTGCTGGAGGGAAGCAGCGTGTGCAGCCAGGAGAGGACTTGCTCTTTCCTTTGAATGCCAAAACCTCAAGGAATGGGCCTGGGCATGGCCTGGGCCTGGGCAAAGGTGGCAGTTCCTCACAGATTTCCTTTTTGTTTTCAGCAGGAAGCACGGCGGGGGGGCTGCATTCCTGGAGCATGGAGAAGAGAAAGCCATAAACTCACATGCTCCGGAGATGGCACCCGGTGCACCCTGTGACATCTCCTCGAGGTGTCAGCACATCATAAAACATTCCTGCTTGGCCCGGAGAAGCTGCTCTTAATTTTGCCAAAGGTTCAGAAACAACAAGACACGTGAGCCTGCCGCTGACTATTCCTGTTCAACTCTAGGGAGCCTCCAAGGCCTCCATCAGAAAGCATTCAGGAACATTTTTCCAGGCCAGTGCAAATGTGATTCCAGGAGACTTTTTCCGAGTGCTCCTGCCTTCTTCAAATGGTCCAAGAGTCCCCATGCCCCTTTGAGCACCAGAAGAGTACAGTGTGTATTGCAAATCGATGCAAACAGCAAGTTGAAGTGGCCAGAATGGTTTGTTTATGAATTTTTCATTAGAACATTGGAATAGATAAATAGGGATCTGGAGAAATAATCCTTTACAGATGCAAAGAGCCTCTACACATGATAAGGCAAACACGGCATTCTGATCTCCATTCTCCAGAGAGACCATCAGGCTCAAGGGGGGCAGGGGACATGGCTGCAGCTACAAAAACCGGGATTGGACTCAGCTCTTCTTTTCCAGACTCTATGTTATTTCTGCCACAATCAGTTGCTTTCTCTCCACATCCTGGGTGGGACCAGGACCATCCTTCTTGGCCTCTGACTGGCATGTCTGGCATCTGACCAGGAAGGGGTGCCTCATGCTGATAGTATGTGTCCTGGGTCCCGTGGCAGAGTAGAGGATTCTCTGCCATAATGCTAACACTCAGTGGAGAGACAGCATGTGCTTGGCAGGGCTTTGTGGTGTGTTTTATGAATCCCTATTTGTGCTGCTTCTCTTCGCCTACTCCCTGATTGCATCTCATGCTGCTTCTCCTTGCTCCCCCATCTCCAGCCAGTCTGACTCTCTGAGCTTTGACCATACCCAGCTCATCTCCACCTCTTGCCACTTCTTGTTTCATCTGTGGAGTTTGTTGTGAATTGCTCCCTCTCCCCATTGCTTTGTGACTTCTCTCAACTTAAGAGTCACCTGCTCAGAGAGGGTTTTCATGGCCTCCTGTATAAGGCAGCCACCTGTGTTTCTTACATAGATTCTTTTTTTTTCTTTTTTTAAATTGCATTTTAGGTTTTGGGGTACATGTGAAGAACATGTAAGATGGTTGCATAGGTACACACATGGCAGTGTGGTTTGCTGCCTTCCTCCCCATCACCTATATCTGACATATCTCCCCATGTTATCCCTCCCCAACTCGCCGCCCCCCACTGTCCCTCCGCTATTTCCCCCCAACAGACCCCAGTGTGTGATACTCCCCTTCCTGTGTCCATGTGTTCTCATTGTTCAACACCGCCTATGAGTGAGAACATGCAGTGTTTGATTTTCTGCTCTTGTGTCAGTTTGCTGAGAATGACGGTTTCCAGGTTCATCCATGTCCCTACAAAGGACATGAACTCATCGTTTTTGATGGCTGCATAATATTCCATGGTGTATATGTGCCACATTTTCCCTGTCCAGTCTATCATCAATGGGCATTTGGGTTGGTTCCCAGTCTTTGCTACTGTAAACAGTGCTGCAGTGAACATTCGTGCACATGTGTCCTTATAACAGAATGATTTACATAGATTCTATGACATCTGAGCTTGTTTTCCTCAATTGTTCACTCGTTCTTTGTGTAGTCACTTGTCTGTGAGCTCCAGGAGTGCAGGAGCAATATCTACCTGTGCTCACCATTAAATCTCTTGCCCATGAAGTTCCTGGAATGCGGTAGGTACTCCATAAGTACTTCTCTTTCTTTGTCTCTTCCCCTTGGCGCTTAGCCTTCATTCTTTCTGTGGGTTGACAATGAATATAAGGGCAGTTCCCGCTGAACACTGAAAAGCCCTGGTGGTGGCAGGGTGGAGGGGAGAAGGTCAGGGCTGGCTTCACTCTAATACCCAAGTATTCCCTAAGCCAGTGGCTCTCAAAGGGTGGTCCCTGAACCAGCAGCATCAGCATCACCTGGGAGCTTGCCAGAAGTGCAAATTATTAGGTTGTTCCTCAGATGTACTGAATCAGAAACTCTGACAGTGAGGCCCAACAATCTGTTCATAACAAGCCATCTAAGAGATTCTGATGATCAGCTGAAAATTATTTCTCTGGGTCATGGTGGCAGCTCCTTATGCTCAGTGTAACAAATATCTACGTGGACTTGTAAGGCCTCTTAGAAGCACTCGCTGTGACTTCATTTGCTGCAGACTCCAATGGAGAGGTTCTCCATTCAAGCCAGACCTGCTGAGAAGCTGGGACTCAAACTGCTAGATCATCAGGAGCTGCTGCCAACTCTGGATAGGGGAAGTGATGTGACTGAGGCCTTATTCCAGAAACAGAATTTTGCTACCTATATAGAATGGATTTTAAAGGGTTAGAGGCAGACATGGTTGTATTAGCCTGGATACCCTGTGCAGCAGTTAGCATTCTTCCAGCTACAAGTAATGGATTACCAAACGGAGGGTGGCTGGAACAATACAGACCCTATTATGTCAATTTGCAAGAAGCTCAGAGGCAGGCAGGGCTGTACAGAGGTACACCTATGATGCTAAGGTCTCAGGACTTCCCGTCTGGATGCAGGTCATCCTTCACGGTTGCAAGGTGGCTGTTGCAGCCTCAAATATCACACGGTCACTTGGCAGCATCCTAAGCATGAAGGAAACACATGGAACAAAAGGTCTTCCCTTTTATGAGGCCTGGACTCTATCTTGTTACTAGGGAGAAAAAAAAAAAATCCTGAAGTCTTCTAGCAGACTTGTCACATCTCATTGGTCAGATTTGGTAAGCACACCTGCCCTCAGACCAATTAGTGACAAAGGAGGATGGGATTGTCCCAATTACCTTTGAACCATCATCAACAAAACCGGAGTTCTTAATGAAGGGGGAGGAGGAGGAGGGAGTGAATGAGGGCAGTGTATCTGGAAGCAACTATGAGAAATTTCTTTAGAAACGAATGCGAAGTGAAACAACCAGGCACAGAAAGGCAAAGATTGCATGTTCTCATTCATATGTTCGAGCTAAAAATCATAATAAAATGAGTGGATCTCATGGAAGTAGAAAATAGAATGGTTACCAGAGACCAGGAACAAAGGAGGTGTGAGGGGACGAGGAGAAATTAGTTAACAGGGACAAAAATACAATTAGAAGGAATAGTTCATAGTATGTGCTAGAACAGTAGGGAAATCGTAGTTAACAATAATTTCGGCCGGGTGCAGTGGCTCACGCCTGTAATCCCACCACTTTGGGAGGCCAAGGCAGGCATATCACCTGAGGTCAGGAGTTCGAGACCAGCCTGGCCAACATGGCAAAACCCCATCTCTACTAAAAATGTAAAAATTAGCCAGATGTGGTGGTGGACACCTGTAATATCAGCTATTTAGGTGGCTGTGGCAGGAGAATCAGTTGAACCCATGTGGCGGAGGTTGCAGTGAGCTGAAATCATGCCATTGCACTCCAGCCTAGGTGACAGAGCAAGACTGCCTCAAAAAAAATTATAATAATAATTATTTATTATATATTTCAAAATAGCTAGAGGAGAAGAATTCAAATGTTCCCAACACAAAGAAAAGATAATAGCTTGATGTGGTGGATATCCCAATTAGCCTGATTTGATCCTTACACATTGTATATATTAATCAAAATATCACATATATTCCCCAAAACGTGTACAACTATTATATATTAATAAAAAATACCAAGAAAAAGAGAAACAAGTTCAAAATCCAAAAGCCAAGTTACAGATGCCAGCATAAGGAAGATGCCTGGTAGAAATGGAAGAACCTATATAAAGAGATGTTACTGTTACTATAATTTGAATGTCTGTCCCCTCCAAAACTTATGTTGAGCTTTAATTGCCATTGTCACAGTATTAAGGTGTAGGACTGGCCAGGCCCAGTGGCGCACTGTAATCCCAGTGCTTTGGAAGACCAAGGCAGGAGGTTCGCTTGAGGCCAGGAGTTTGAGATCAGCCTGGGTAACATACTGAGGCCGCATCTCTACGAAAACTTTTAAAAATTAGCCAGAGGTGATGGTGTGCACTTGTAGTCTCAGCTACTTGGGAAGCTGAGGTAAAAGGATCACTTAGGCCCAGAAGGTCAAGGTTACAGTAAGCTATGATCATACCACTGCACTCCAGCCTAGATCCTGTCTCTAAAAACAAAGAAAAGGAAAAGGAAAAGAAGGTAGGGCACTTAAGAGGTGATGGGGTAGGAGGACTCCACTTTCACGGGTGGGACTTGTGCTGTTGTAAAAGGGTGAGTTTGGCTCCCTCTTGCCCTCTGCCATGTGATGATGCAGCAAAAAGGCCTTCACCAGATGCCAGACCCTCAACCCTGGACTCCCCAGCCTCCAGAACTATTAGTCAAAATATTTCTGTTCTGTTGACTATAAATTACTCAGTCTTGGGTATTCTTTTTTTTTTTTTTTTGAGATGGAGTTTCACTCTTGTTGCCCAGACAGGAGTGCAATGGCACAAGATCTCGGCTCACTGCAACTTCTGCCTGCCAGGTTCAAGCGATTCTCCTGCCTTAGCCTCCTGAATAGCTGGAATTACAGGTGCCTGCCATCACGCTTGGCTAGTTTTTGTATTTTTAGTAGAGACGGGGTTTCACCATGCTGGCCAGACTGGTCTTGAACTGCTGGTCTTAAGTGATCCACCTGCCTCAGCCTCTCAAAGTGCTGGGATTACAGGTGTGAGCCACCTCACCCAACCCAGTCTTGGGTATTCTGATACGGCAACACAAAACAGGCTGAAATAGACAGGAAACCTCAAAGGGGAAGATATTAGGATAGGCGCTAAACCCATGTTAGAAAATAAACTCCAGGGAGAAGCAAAGCTCTAGGGGAAAAGGCAGAAGGAGAGGTTTGGGCCTGAGAAAATGTCCTTACTTTATAGGCACCGTTAGAGGAGGACAAGGAGAAGCAAGCAGGGTGCTGTGGGCACCAGGCTACATAGCACTGGGAGCCGTTTCCCTACTGAAAGCTTTTCAGAGGCAAGGCAGTGGTGGAGCAAATGCCAGAGGCAGCTCAGCCTCTGAGGAGCTCTCAGATGTCCAGCTGGGCATGTGCTGATTTGACAGCCGCCTCACATCATGGTCCTTTGGTCCTAATCTAATAGTTGATCTTCAGGAACCAAGAGTAAACTCAACAGGCAGGGAGTTGGTGTGGAGAGCATGTTAGGAAAACCCAGGGGCTGTGCACTCCAATAGCTTCCTGTCTCAGTCCATTTGGGCTGCTGTAACAAAAATGCCATAGCCTGGGTGGCTTAAGCCAGCTGATTGGGTTTTTGGAGAGGGCTCTCTTTATGGTTAGGAGACAGCCACCCTCCTGCTATGCCCTCACATGGCAGACAGAGATCATCTCTTTGGCGTCTCTTCTTATAAGGGCACTAATCCCATTCTTAAGGGCTCCATCCACATGACCTCCCAAAGGCCTCCCCTCCTATTACCATCACATTCAGAATTAGGTTCCAGCATATGGATTTTGAAGGGATGCAAACATTCAGTTCACAGCACTTCCTTTCCAGCATGTGATTCCATGGCTGTGAGCACTCTGTTTCCCTTATAGCAGTGGGGTGGCTTTTCACCCCGCTTTCTGGGCGTGCACACATCCAGCTAGGTGGGCCTCGCCCTGTAGGGCAAGTGGTGAGCAGGCACTCAGGGCCCAAGAAGGAAAGAACCCAGGCAGGGAGTGGGCTGGGAGGAAGTCAGGCTTGCAGATACCCTCCACCCTAACCCTGCCCAGCTCATCACAGGCTCCACTCTGGAGGAAATGGATTCCAGAGAGGCTTGGGGTGGAGACCTGCTGGGAGCCATGAGTAGGAGAGCAGCACAAGAGAGTCCCCAAGGAGAAGGGTTGCATCCTACAGTGACTGAAAGGGTGTGGTTCAGAGAAGTTTCCAGCCCCTGAACAGCGAACCAGCTGGAAGCCAGGGAAACAGGGTGAAGCCACTGGGCCTGTGGCGCCTGTCCTGGGAGTGTAAGGTAAGGGGTTGGACCACATGAATAAGTTCTGTGATGAGAGGACTAAGCAAACTAAAAGCCTGCTTTTCCCTTCACCATCCACAAGCTAGTGCTGGAGTCACGGAAGTGTCTGCCAGGACGAAGAGAAGAGGGGAGGATTTTTAGCAAGCTGAAGACAGGACAAGTTTTGTGCAACCTTCTACAAACTAGTGTTCGATTTCACTGGAAGCCTTTCTGTTGAAGTCGTGCGTCTGCAGGATTTACTGTTCTACAGGGTCCGTGTCAGCAGGGCCACCTGCTCTGCTCCCAAGGCCCTGGAATTGCCTCAGTCAACAGCTGCCAGCATAAGCCCCAGTGCCTCTCTCTTCCTGCCACTCTGCCTGCCCAGCCACCTTGAGGCTCAGCCGTGCCTGCAGTCCCACCACTGGCCAGCATCCCCCAACCCTCCCCAGCCTCTCATCATCATTTACAGAGAAGGCCTGGAGCCCTGACGCAGCATGCATAACCTTTCCACTTAGAAATCACAAGTCCGCTGCGCTAGGTGGCTTGCGCCTATAATCCCAGAACTTTGGGAGGCCAAGGTGGGCATCTCACCTGAGGTCAGGAGTGTGAGACCAGCCTGACCAACATGGAGAAATCCCATTTCTATTAAAAATAAAAAAATTGGTCAGGCATGGTAATGCATGTCTGTAATCCCAGCTATTTGGGAGGCTGAAACAGGATAATCGCTTGAACCCGGGAGACAGAGGTTGCAGTGAACCAGGATTGCACCATTGCACTCCGGCTTGGGCAACAAGAGTGAGACTCTGTCTCCAAAAAACAAAAAAAAGAAAGAAATATCACCTCCCTTTGATACTGGAGAGGATGCGGAGAAACAGGAACACTTTTACACTGTTGGTGGGAGTGTAAATTAGTTCAACCATTGTGGAAGACAGTGTGGCAATTCCTCAAGGTCCTAGAAATAGAAATTCCATTTGACCCAGCAATCCCATTACTGGGTATATATCCAAAGGATTATAAACCATTATATCATAAAGACGTGTGCACACATATGTTCATTGTGGCACTGTTTACAATAGCAAAGACCTGGAACCAACCCAAATGCCCATCAATGATAGACTGGGCAAGGAAAATGTGGCACATATACACCATGGAAAACTATGCAGCCATAAAAAACGATGAGTTCATGTCGTTTGTAGAGCATGGATGAATCTGGAAACCATCATTCTCAGCAAACTGACACAAGAACAGAAAATCAAACACTGCATGTTCTCACTCATAAGCTGGTGTTGAGCAATGAGAACACATGGACACAGGGAGGGGAGCATCACACACTAGAGTCTGTTGAGGGGGAACTAGGGGAGGGACAGTGGGGGTAGGGAGTTGAGGAGGCATAACATGGGGAGAAATGCCAGATATAGGTGATGGGGATGGAGGCAGCAAACCACATAGCCATGTATGTACCTATGCAACAATCCTGCATGTTCTTCACATGAACCCCAGAACCTAAAGTGCAATAAAATATAAATAAAATAAAAAATAGAATAAAATAAAAAAAACGGTAGATGTCGGCATGGATGCAGCAATCAGGGAACACTTCTACACTGCTGATGGGAATGTAAACTAGTACAGCTGCTAAGGAAAACAGTGTGGAGATTCCTTAAAGAACTAAAAGTAGAACTACCATTTGATCCAGCAATCCCACTACTGGGTATCTACTCAGAGGAAAAGAAGTCATTATTCAAAAAAGATACTTGCACAAGCGTAGTATCTTATAGAAGCACAATTCACAATTGCAAAAGAGTGGAACCAACCCAAACGCCCATCAATTAATGATTGGATAAAGAAACTGCGAGATGGAGATATATATAGATATATAGATATCAAGAAATCAGAAATATATGTGTGTGTGTGTATCTGTGACATATACATATACACACATATATATATATACACATATATATATGTGTGTATATATATATGAGTGATGGAATACTACTCAGCTATAAAAAGGAATTAATTAATAGTATTTTCAATGACCTGGATGAGATTGAAGACCATTATTCTAAGTGAAGTAACTCAGGAATGGAAAACCAAACATTGTATTTTCTCACTGATATGTAGGCACTAAGCTATGAGGATGCAAAGGCATGAGAATGATACAGTGGACTTTGAGGACTTGGGGGAAAGGGTGGGAGGAAGGTGAGGGATAAAAGACAACATATATGGCGCAGTGTATACTGCTCTGGTGATGGGTGCATCAGGATCTCACAAATCACCACTAAAGAACTTATGTAACCAAATGCCACCTATACTCCAGTAACTTATGGAAAAGTAAAATAAAATAATAATAACAAAGTATTGGCACAATTAAAAATAAAATAAAATAAAATAAATTCATTGAGTATTTTTTATGACTCTCTTGTATCTCTCTTGCTGGTTTATTAGCTCTGACTCTGTTTTTAAATATTTGTGATTGTCATAAATTTACAATAAATGTATCACAGTCTACCTTCAAGTGATATTATACTATATCACATACAGTGTATACTTGCAAAAGTATACTTCCATTTCTCTCCTCCTGACCTTTATGCTACTGATATTAGACATTTTACTTTTCCACGTGTTATAAACAGAATGTTATTATAATTTTTCTGTAAATGCTCCACTATCTTCTAAAAGACTTCAATAGTAAGAAAAAGAATCTTTAGTTTTTATACATGTAATTACCATAGTTGGTGTTCGTCAATGCCGTGTATTGATCTAGGTTTTCACCTTGTGTTGTTTTATTGCCTGAAGGACTTCCTGTAGTATTTTTTATAGAACACACCTGCTGATGATGAACTCTATTTTTCAATGTCTGGGAAAGTCTTTCGCTTATATTTTTTTAAAGAAGAATCTTGTTGAAAGTACACTGTGCTTTTTTCTAGTTGCTTTTTAACATTTTCTCTTTTATGCTGATTTTAAGCCACTTGCAGCAACATGGTGTCATTTTCTTCATGTTTCTTGTGCTTGGGGTTCACTGAACTTGGATCTGTGGGTTAATGGTTTTTGTCATACATGACAAACTTATTTCTTCAAATATTATTTATGTCCCTCCTTCTTTTTTAGAGACACCAACACCATGAACCTGGTTGCTCACAGTTCACTGATGCTCTATTGATTTTTTTTTCAGTTTTATTTTTCTGTATGTTTCATTTTGTCCAGTTGATTGTTGGGCATTCACATTCATTAATCTTTTCTTCTGCAATATCTACTCTGCCAATAATCCCATCCAGTGTATTTTCCATTTTATGGTATGACCTACATTTGAAAGTATCACACTGGCTGCTGGATGGAGAATGAACTATAGGAAGATTAGTTTAGAGCAATAGGTATCAACATCCATTGCTGTGAAGCAGGGTTTTCCAAAATTTAGCAGCTTAAGACAATAGTATATATTTATTATGTCTTCCAGTTGCTACAGCTCAGGAATTTTGGAGTTTCTTAGCTTAATGGACCTGGCTTGGGCATTTCATAAGGTTGAAATACATAACCTTATGATGTTACAGTCTCAAAATAAACAGACTTTACCAAGGTTGGAGGATTTGCTTCCAAAAATGGTTCACTTATGACTGACAAATCAGCGCTGGTGTTGACAGGGATATTTCTGTTTCTTGCCACATGGATCTCTCCACGGGACTGCTTGAATGTTCTCACAACATGGTGGCTGGCTTCCCCAGCATGAGTGATTCAAAAGTGCAAGGCAGAAGAGGTTATATCTTTTATGATCTAGCTTCGGAAGTCACATACCATCACTTCCAAATTCTACTGGCCCCGCAAACCAGCTCAGATTGGATATGGGAGATTATAGAAGAGCATGAATATCGGAAAATAAGAATCTTTGGATCTTGCAGGCCGGCTTCCACAATAGGTGAGAGATGATGGTGGCTAGACTCTCTAAACAAGACTGGTGAAGATGGTGAAAAGGGGTCATATTTGGCATATATTTTTAAAGTATAGCTGACAGTATTTAGACTTAGATTATAAGTGAGTTGGGGAAAAAACAGGTAATTAAGGATGACTCCAAGGGTTTTGGTCTGAGCAACTAGAGGCATGAAGGTGCTTTTATTAAAATGGCAACAACCATGGGAAAAGGATTTAGGGGAAAATCTGGAACTCAGTTTTGGCGTTAAGAAGAGACATCAGGGAGGCAGTTGGATATAGAAAGCCTTAGTATAGGAGAGGGGCTATGAATAGTACTGAAGCTATGAAGTTAAGAGAGAAAACCAGGTCCTGAGTATACTTAGTAAAGGAGAAGAGGCTAGGCATTTGAGTCATGCAGCAGTCTTCAGAAGACTAAAAGAGTCACCCAATGGTGGAGGCAGAACTTCAGGAGAGGAAGCCAAGAGGGAAAGTGTTTCTGGGGGAGGGGTCAGCTGGGTAAAGCGCTGCTTTCAGGCTAACAGACAAGGACTGAGCATTGATGGATGGAGTTAGCAACACTGAGGTCAAGGGAGAAATGGACGAAGTGATTTTGGTGGTGTGGTGATGGACAAAAGCCTGATTGGAAGAACTAAAAGGGAATATGAGAAGCGAAAGTGGATACTGGGAGTGTATTAGTCCATTTTCACATTGCTATAAAGAGCTTCCCTGAGACTGGGTAATTTATAAAGAAAAGAGGGTTAATGACTAACAGTTCCACATGGCTGGGGAGGCCTCAAGAAACTTAGAATCATGCTGGAAGGCTAAGGAAGGGGAAGCAAGCAACTTCTTCATAAGGCGGCAGGGGAGAGAAGAGCACAGAGGAAGCTGTCCTTTGTAAAACCATCAGATCTCAGGAGACTTACTCACTCTCATGAGGACAGCAAGGGGAAAACCACTCCCATGGTCTAATCACCTCCCACAAGGTCCCTCCTGCTACACCTGGGGATTACAATTTAGACTACAATTCAAGATGAGATTTGGGTGGGGACACAGAGCCAAAACCATATCAGGGAGTTTTGAGTTTTGTTTTCTAGAGGATCAGAGATATGGGAAAGAAGCTAAGTGGGGATCAGAAACCAAATGCAATTTGCTTTAAGATGGGAGGGGAGCAACATGTTTTTATACTGATGTGATGCATGTTCACTGTTTCCATTTAAAGTTATTTAGTTCATTGCCTCTATTATTCCAGAATATATGTTTAGTCATTTTTCCTTGCTTTATTGACTCTAAATAATATCTCAAGGACACGTGCACACGAATGTTCATTGCAACACAGTGTACAATAGCAAAGACCTGGAACCAACCCAAATGCCCATCAATGATAAACTGGACAGGGAAAATGTGGCACATATACACTATGGAATATTATGCAGCCATCAAAAATGATGAGTTCGTGTCCTTTGTAGGGACATGAACGAACCTGGAAACCATCATTCTCAGCAAACTGACACAAGAACAGAAAATCAAACACCGCATGTTCTCACTCATAGGCACGTGTTGAACAATGAGAACACATGGACACAGGGAGGGGAACATCACACACTAGGGTCTATTGGGGGGAAATAGGGGAGGGACAGTGGGGGGTGGGGAGTTGGGGAGAGATAACATGGAGAAAAATGCCAGATATAGGTGATGGGGAGGAAGGCAGCAAATCACACTGCCATGTGTGTACCTATGCAATAATCTTGCATGTTCTTCACATGTACCCCAAAACCTAAAATGCAATTTAGAAAAAAAACACAAAAGTCAGCCGGGCATGGTGGTGCCCACCTGTAATCCCAGCTACTTGGGAGACTGCTGAGGCAGGAGAATTACTTGAACCCAGAGGCAGAGGTTGTAGTGGGCGGAGGTCACAATGAGTCGAGATCGCACTCCAGCCTGGGCAACAAGAGTAAAACTCTGTCTCAAAAAACCAAAACAAACAACAACAAAAAACCAGAAGCTAGAGCAATCATAGTGTAGGATTCCATTCATGTAAAACTTAAAAGCAAGCAAGCAAAAAAAAAAAAAAATCTCTATGACTTTAAGTCAGAAAAGTAGGTAGTTACTCTAGGGGAGCAAGGGTTAAAGACTGATTAAAAGTGACCTGAGGCTTCTAAGGGGCTGGTGTGTGTTCAGTTTCTTTCCTGAGAGCCAGCTAAATGGGTACTTGGTGAAAACTCATTGGGCTATGCATTGTGGTTTGTGCATTTTCTGTTTAAATATTATATTTCACTAAGAAAAATTGCCTAAATAAACAAGATTGTGATACAAAAATAAATAAATAAATAAAATCTCTTAACCCTAATATAAAAAAATGAACATGTGGCTACATTCTGCTATCCTTTTGCTATCCCTCTCTGCCTCCCAAAGTTCAATTTTGTGTTTGTGTATATGTGTATTTCATCAATGGAGTACCTTTACAACTTTAAATAACCTACTTAAACCTCTATTTCTTGTCCCATCTCTTTTCATTTACAGCTCAGCTACCCACTTTGCAAGTTGAGGCTGTCAATAGTCTTCTCTTTCCCCAAGCTTTGCTTTCCCACTTCCCATTCCAACTTTGATTTGCTCTACTTCTCTATAGATGGAAACAGATTAGCTAAAAATAACATTTACATTAACATGATTATATTAATGCTATTCATGTTGGCCCAAGTAGTGTATTAAAATTAAATTGTCTTCTCTAGAAGTCATTTATCCACTTATTTACTTATTTGTTCATTTACTTATTTATTCAACAGTTATTTACTGTGTGCTCCCACCTGACAAGCACTGTTCTAGCCACTAGACATACAGCATAATGAAGAAGACAGCTGATATCGTTGCCTGTACAGCCGACACTCTGGTAGGGAGGCAGACATGAAACACATGAACGCACATAACTCAAGTTGGGGATAAGTACTACAAAGGAAAATAAAGCAAGGTAGGAATTTAGACAGCAACAAATGAGGAGTATTTCAGGTTGAGTGGTTAAGGTTTCTGAGCAGATACCTATGGGAGTGAAGGGAAAGTCATCCATTGGCTGTTGATTTGAGTACCTTACATCACAACCTTTGGGATGCCAGAAGGAAATTGCCACAAACATCATAGTCAAATGGATTTTCTTTTCATGTTTACCTTACTTTTTTCTGTACATTTGAACCGTGACATAGGGTTTCAGATATTCCCATCTCCCTCCAACTCAGAATCATGACATCTCTTAACAAAAAGTGTTGCAAAGATAAGTTGCCAATGGCAGAACATCAAAAAATTTAAATTCTAAGAAGTTTCATTGCCACTCACTAAATGTCACTCATTAAATATGTAAATATTTAAATGGCAATAATGGTATCTTACCTTTATCAAAACTTTTTTCTGTTATGCCCAAAAACTAAAGGTGGGTGACCCTGTTCATCTTAACACACTCAAGAAACAGGAAAATGTCTCCATTTGTAAAAAAAAAAAAAGTTCAGGATGTCCCATTTCTCTAAAAGACTCTTACTTTGACAAGTTTAATGTAGTCCTGGTTGTTTTTGATGTCATTGTGGGTAAAGCAGTGCACTCAGTGAGAGCAGAGTGGCCTTGATGAACTAAGACCTCCAGCAGCCCTGGATAATGGAATCAGTGTGCAGCAATGAGGTGGAACTGCTGGATTTCTCATAGATTGATTGGGTCTGCAGATTACCATGATAAGAAAGACTCCAAGCCTTCTGAAACAGTTTCCACTTCCAAAGAACTTTTCAAGCTTTTTCTAGTTAGCTCCAAGCCCATCTGCAAAAAAGATGAGGTAAACTAAAGCATGCAATGCCACCGAATCAATCTAGTATTCCATATACAAAACTCTCTCCACCACGACGACTGCGCGGTGCCTAAGATGAGAAACAGACATTCCAGAGGTTCCTCCATCCCAGGCTGAAGAGCCTGGTGCTAAGTACTCACTGATTAGGAGGACAGAAGTTTCATGC
This sequence comes from Cebus imitator, assembly GCF_001604975.1. Taxonomy (NCBI): domain Eukaryota; kingdom Metazoa; phylum Chordata; class Mammalia; order Primates; family Cebidae; genus Cebus; species Cebus imitator. Next base: position 424,445 of record NW_016107406.1, on the reverse strand, counting down.
AATGAAGTGGACAGCAGAGGATAGAGGGGGACAGGGGACAATTTCTTACACACCAAGTTTATTGAAGAGCCAATGGTCTTTAAAAACAGAATGCACCCATAAATTACTCACTTCAGCAATTCAGTAATGATAGAAAAATGTTTCAAGGATTTCATCATAATGACTTTTGTTGGGCAGTAAGATTTTGTGGGGGTCAGAGGAGAGTTTTCACTTTTAATTTCCACTTTTTTAAAGGTTTTTACAATGGTTCTGTAGTCCTTTGGTCATTTAAAAACTTTTAAAACCAGTTTAGTTTTTATTATTAAAGTAAGTTCTAAGATCAGAAATCTATCTCCTTCTCATGACAAAGCTTCATTAGAGCATTTATTGGCCTGGAGCTGTATCTCCCTCAGGGCCCCATGAAACCATTGTACTTTGGAAATGCTTTTAAAATGCTTAAATAATTATAATAAGTAGTTAAAGTAAAAGGGCTTTCTTCTCACTTTTGAAGTATTTGTGAGCATTGTGAACTCTTATTTTGACCATCAGGAGCTTTACATGTCCCCAGAGTTGAACAGTAATCCAGATAGAATAAGAATCCAAAGAATAAAATATGCATCAGTAGACTTTTACTTCTGGCCATGAGGCAGGGAAGGGGACCAGATTAACCTTCCTGCCTGGAACAACTACAAAACTGGACAAAATGTATGAAACAATGGTCTTTAAGACATTGCACACTGTCTCGGTCTGTTTCTGCTGCTATAACAAAATGCACTAGACTTGGTAATTTATGAATATTAGAACTTTATTTCTCACAGTTATGGAGACTGGGAAGTCCAAGATCAAGGTGTCAGCCAATCTGGTGTCTGCTGAAGGTTCACTCTCTGCTTCATAGATGGTGCCTCTTACTGCATTCTTACATGGAAGATAACAAAAATGGCCCAACAGACTTCCTCAAGCCCTTGTATAAGAGCACTGGACCCATTCATGAGAGTGGAGTCCTCATGACCTAATCACCTCCTAAAAACCCCACCTCTTAATACTGTTGCACTGGGAATCAAGTTTCAATATGAATTTTGGAGGAGCGAAAACATTCAAACCATAGAAGACACCGTGCAATAAATGACAGTGACCTCTGCAAGACTGAAAACACAGGGTCTAGCTCTATATTTCCTCACCCTATTGCCTCGAGAGCATTTCCAGGATATGGCATAGTTGTGGGGAGAACCAGGCAGAACCTAGAGGACTTCCTGAGTTAGGGAGATAAAGCCAAGAGTCCAAGGAAATGAAGGCAGCTAGAGTTTACAGGGCACAATACAACACCAGAGGGGAGAAAGCTGCACAGAGAAAACTCCAGGGACCTGTAGAAGGTCTCTTTAAGTATTTAGAAGAATACTATTCAGGGTATATGTGTGAAGAAACTACACAAAGCTGAGGAAAGAACCACTCAAAAAATTAGTGGGAACAATGCCTGTTATAATTAGCCACACTGGAAAATGTCATATTTCATGGGGCATTCGTTACAGCACTAGGAAGGGTTTTACCTAAGTGGTGAAGAATGATTAGCCCTAGACAAAATGCTGCTTTAGTCTAACCTAAAAAAAATTAAACCAAGACCTCAAAGGATCAAACTGTGTCCAGATAACTTCATCTCAAAGTAAAGCTCAAAAATACGTATAAAACATAAAAATATCTAGCAACCAAGATGGTAAAGTTCATAACGTCTGATATCTGATCACAAATTACCAGGCATGGAAAGGAGTAGAAAAACATGACACTGAAGGAGAAGAAAAATCCATTTAAACTCACTCCGAAATGACACAGATGCTAGAATTATTAGAGAAGAACATGTCAATAGTTATAATTGTATTCCATGTATTCAAAAACTATGGGAAATATTAAACATGCTAAGTAGACACATGGAAGACATAAAAAAGGCATAAACATCAAAGGATGAAAACTACAATGTCTAAAATAAAAAATATACTGAATAGAATAAACGGAAGTTTAGACATTGCAGAAAAAAATGTTAGTGAACTTGAAGATACAGCAATAGAAATTATGCAAAGTGAAACACAGAGGGAAAAATACTTTAAAAAATCAAAGAGGATTTTTCATTTGAACAACTTAAAGTAGTCTATGTGTCATTTGAATTCCAATAGAGGAGGAGGAGGGCAGAAAACTATGTGAGAAAATAATGGTCAAAAATTCTCCAAATTTGATTAAAACTAAAACTCACAAATCTAAAAAGCACAACAAACCCAAGCACAAGAAATACGAAGAAAACTTTAAGGTGTTTCATATCTAAATTTTCTTTTTTACTATGGTAAATTACATTGATTTTATTTATATATAATATTAGATTCAATTTGCTAATATTTTATTGAGGATTATTTCATCTATACTCATGAGAGCTATTAGTCTCTAGTTTATTATAAAGTCTTTGGTTTTATATCAGGGTAAATCCGGCTTCATATTAAAATTCTCAAAAAAGTTATGACAAATGAAAGAAACTAGAAAAATAAGATATATACTGTACCATGTCATGTATATAAAACTCTAGAAAATGAAAACTAATGTATGGTGACAGAAAGCAGATGAGTAGTTGCCTGGGGATGGGACAGAGACAGGTATGGAGAGGTGGGGAGGGGTGTGAAGGTGGGATTCCAAAGGGCATAAGGAAACTTTTAGCAGAAGTAGGTTATATTTATTATCTTGATCGTGGTGATAGTTTCACAGGTGTATACATGTGTCAAAGCTTATCAAGGTATACATTTTATATATGCATGGTTTATTATGCATTGATTATACTTCAACAAAACTGTTCAAATATGCAAGTTGGATTTTTATAATACATTTTTTTCTTTAATCATCAAAGGCATTTTAGTTCTTTAAATGTAACTCTATACAGTTACCCACACAAACAAAAGGAGTATAACCCCTGCGCTACTAACACACATGCACATGTATGTAAAACACCCTCATCCGCAATTATTTGATTTTGAAATATGTTATGCTAATAATTGTCAACTCTTTGAATATGTGTATCCCTTTTTAATGCCAAAACATTTGAAGACTTCACTCAGGATGATGATTATTATGTTAATTTGCATTAATTGAGAAATACATAATAACAATAAGCTTGTAGGACTTTAATAGTACTTACAGATAAAAATGTATTTTCTTAACTTCAAGGCATAACATATATTTGTAAAATGAGAGTACGTCTATTTTTTTTCTAATGTTTTCTCTCACATTGATCCTTCTCTCTGTCTAGGCATTAAGACTACAAGCATTCTCTGCAGCCAGGTAGTGTTGATTAGCAATGAAGAAATTAATTCTTAGTTTATGAGTTTCAAAGGAGATTCAGACCCTTCAAGTAAAAGGGCCACAGAAAGGACTCAGAACACAAATTCAGAAAGTGCATAATGATGGAAAAGCCCAGCACAGCAAGGTTTCCCATCACAGAAAGAGGCAGCATGTTTGGACTGGGGTTAAGGACTCAGAAAGAGACCTTGGATGAAACTGGATGTGAAAGAAGACGCCCTCAACCCTCCCCACCATCCAGGGTGAGTCCAGAAACAAGGTCGAGAAAACTGTTTGATGAATGGGCTATGTGATCTGAGCGCTCAGGGTACCTGTGTCCCCTTCCCTAGTGAAGAGCCCAGGGTCTGGCAGGACCCTAAGGTGGCCCTTGCCAGCATGGAGCTGGAGCCAAAGAGGTTTCTGAGTGTGTAGATCTAGGCAGAGGAGATCAAGACCAAGTCACTAAGTTTCCCACAGCCCAGAGGGATGAAGGGGTGTTATCTAATTCCTAGATAACTAGGCCCCCAAGAGGGGCATGGAAATATCCCACATTGTTGGCATGTGGGATCAAGCTGTGTGGTATAAACCAGGAGACCGCATAATGACTGCATGAACTGACACCTAAGGAGTGGGTACGGATGCGCTTGTCTCAAGGGCTGCTGCATGGTACAGAAGCACTTAGGGATGGTCCCCTCTTGATGCTAGGACACAACCTTCAGCTCCTCGGAATGAGATGCAACCCTGGGAGAACCAGAGGGAGACCCCAAAATGACTAAGATTGTTTCTAATCCTAATAAAATAGGAAAATTTTTAAAAGAAATCAGTCATTATAGGAAAACAGCCTCATATCTCTGCCAACTGATTTTGTGTGTTGAGAAATATAAAAATGCTACCCTTAAGTGTTGACATGGGTTATTTAGAAATAATCTGTGCATATATGGAATTACGAACTTCTTTAAAATAATGAAAGATCTGTCCTGTAAGTTGGGAAGAGCTAGATTCTAATTTGGGTGTAAACACTGCACAGAAGCTACATGACAGAGTGATGTATACATGATAGACCCAAAGACCACTAGAAGGGAATAGAGAGTCCAGAAATAGGCCTATGCTAATATGGCCAATTGATTCTTAACAAAGATACCAAGGCAATTTATTAAAGAAAAGTTCATCCTTCTAAACAAATATTACTAAAACAATGGAACATTCATGTGCCCAAAAAAGAAAATAAGAAATCTGACTCATACCTCATACCTGTTCAAAAGTTAACTCAAAATAAATCATAGACCTGAATGCAAAACCTAAAACAATAAAACTTTGAGAAGATAGCATAGAAAGAAACCTTTGGAATCTTGGATTGGACAGAGTCCTTAAATATGACACCAAAAGCACAATCCATGCAGAAAAAAATAACATATTGGACTTCCTCACTTTTAAAAACTTTTGCTCTTCAAAGTCACACACTGTCTCTTAGAGAGTGATAGTGGTAGTTATACCTTTCTCTCCCTCTCTCTCTCTCTCTCTCTCTCTCTCTCTCTCCCTATTGGTTCTGTTTCTCCCAGGAACCTTGACTAATACACAACTCAAATATGTTTCAGTAGGCAGATAAACAAACTATGGTACATCCAATAATGGAATAATGGAATACTACTCAATGATATAACAACGGAACAATGGACTACTGCCACACACAACATGGATGAATCTAAAATGCATTATGCTAAGTGAGAGAAGCCAGACTCAAAGCTTACACACAGTATGATTTCACTTATATGACATTCTTGAGCTACAGAGATGCAGAACAGATTAGTGGCTGCTGGCAGGGAGGAGAGTTAATACAAAGATAGTCTTTGTGGATGACGGGACAGTTCTGTATTTTGATTGAGGTGGTGATGGTTACACGTCTCTATGCACTTATCAAAACTAATAAAACACCAAAAATGTGAATTTTGCTGTATATTAAGATAAAATGGAGTGTGAATCCTGGACTAATATAAGAGGGCAGAAACCTAGAGCAAAGGTACTCTCCATGTCATAAGGATGCTTTATGTCTCCCCCACCTCATCAATCCCAGAAACGCTCTGCCTCTAGCACCACTGCCCAGCAGAAATACAATGCAAGCTGCATGTTTAATTTTAAGCTTTATATTGGCTACGTTAGAAAGTATAAAAAAAAGCAAAAATAATATATTGTATTTTTGTTTAACCCAATATTCCAAAATATTATAATTTTAGCACGTAATCAATATGAAGAAATTAGTGAGATAGTCCAGTTTTTTGTACAAAAGTCTTTGGAAGCAGTCTGAGGCCATTGCTAGAAGCAGATGTTGGGGCCACGCTTCTTGTACAATCTATAGAACCCCAAATAAGCCTCTTTTCTTTATAAATTTCTCAGCCTCAGGTATTACACGATAGCAACACAAAACCAACTACTACACTGAGGGACGAAGAGAGTTACAAAAAGAAAGAAAGAAACGGATTGTTGGTTTCAGATGCTAGATCAAGCTATTCCTAAAGTAAGCCCTACCTCTGGACCGATCAGTAATATGAACCAATAAAATCCTTTTACTGTTTTAGTCAGTTTACATTTTCTGTAAATTATTATCAAAATATTCATAACAGATGCGTTACTCAAGAAAGACTTTCCAGGTACCATCTTTACCAGTAACTCTCTAATCAGTCTTTGATCACATGGGACAACACAGGCAATCAGAGTTCAGGGTTTCAGCTTCCAGTCTAACCCTGCCACTTACCGCGAGCTATACAATAACTGTAACAATAGTAACCACAATACACTCTTCATTAACTATGAGGCCCTCTACATATAGCATTTTAATCTACAACAAGGAAAGCAGAGACTTGTTTCTTATTTTACAGAGGAAAACTGAGGCTTAGGGAGGTAAACACAACTTGGACAAATTCTCAGCTAATAAGCGAGTTACTTTTCTTTATAGCACAGAAGTGATCCTATTTATTTCTTTGTTTAGCTGTTTATTGTTGATCTCCTGCACTAAAATGAAAGCACCAATAGAGCAGAGCCTTTGTCTTTTTCAACCCTGGATCCTGGGTGCCTAGAACAGTTGCTGGCACAGAGGAAGCCCTTAATAAAGATTGGCTGAGGATTAAATGAACAAGATTGAAACCTAGATCTGCCTCCAAAACTAACTCTTTTCACAGCTCCAGGTTGTCCCTCATTATCCCCTTGTAAAATAGATGGTGGACCCTTTCACATGCTTAAAAACAAGTGTTGTTTGTTTACATGTTGCTGTTTGTGTGCTGCCGTGGAATGGGCCTCCTCTAAGCTAGTGGAATGTCTTGAGTAACTTTTTGGTCTTTCTTCATAGGCCCTATCATGTAAGCCCTTCATTAGTCATCCTGGGGCTCCTCAAGGCATTTAATGATACATTTTGTCAGTATCATGAGTAAACAAACATTTAATTGAAACCATCTTGGTGGCAGAGACAGAGCTAGATTCTTTACGGGACATGAATCACCTCATTCAGTCCTTATCGTGCATCTGACACACAGGAAGCAGCATCCCTGTTTGGCAAATCAGAGTTGAGGTCCAGAAGATGACATGCTTTTAAGGTGGCAAACAGAGTAAGGATTATCTGAATCCAAAGATTTGACATCTTTCTTTAAAAGTCACATGTTATAATTATTCTAAGATTGTGAAACTTAGAATTGGATTTGGGATTTTCATCAGAATATGCCACAAATGGAAAAATGGACATTTAATCATGATCATTTCAATATACATATTTGAGCACCTACTACAGTGCTAGGTGCCATGCCAGGCACTGGGGACAGTGTAGAACGAAAGAGTCCTGACCTCTTCTCTTGGTTCTTGTACAATGGCTGATACCTTTGCAGTCCAGTGTCAAAGCTAATGCTCTCAAATTTTGGTGTTGGGTCTATTTGAACACTTGGTGCATTAGTTAAAGTAAGCTTAAATGCAGCAATACATAGACCTTGTATTAGTCAGGATGGGCTAACTGCTTTAGAAGAACCTTAAATATCAGAAGCTAAAACTAATAAAAACTGATTTATCTCTGTGAAAAGTCTGATGTCATATTCCTAGGTGTCTCTTCTCTAAGAGCTAATCCAGGGACACAGATTCCCTTCACACTGTGTCTCTGCCATCTGTGGCTTCAGAATTGCCTGGTATCAACTGGCTGGAGAATAAATGGCTTTACATAGGAGACTTTTATGGTCGAGGCTTCAAAGTGTCATCTTTCTTTTTCCCATGACCCATTTGCCCAAACTGAGTCACCTGACAAGTCCAACTTCAAGGGAGGCTGGGAAATGTAGAGGAGCTCATAGTATTTAGTGCATACCAAGAGTCTGTTTCATAGACTCCAAAAAGTCTATAGAATTTTTAAAAAGAATTTCAAAACTTCCAGATTTCTAAATGTAATCCCTCTGTGTAGCCGGGATTCAGGTCAGCAACAACTCTACTCCATACAGTCATTCAGGGTCCCAGACTAGTGGCAGCTCTGCCATACTAAAAAGTTCTCACAAGAGGTTTTAAGGTCCAGACCTGAAGTTGCACTCATCGCTTCCCCTCACATTCTACTGGTTAGAACTCATTCACATAACCATATCTCACTGCAAAGGTGTGACCTCAATCACATCAGGGTCACCACCTGACACACCACTCACCACCTGCAGAAGTCTGACTTGCAGACCCTGAATCAATGACAGATGAATGAATGCACTCTCGCACCATTACAGTGATACAAGTGGGCTAGAGATGGCCGTTGGCTGCTTTCAGAAGGTGAAATGCAACCAATCTACTAAGACCTTCTGTCCATCCACACATTTATTCATAACAGAGGTTCTAAGTAAATATGTGGAAAATTAACATGGTTAAAAGAGTGGCTTTACAAAGGATAAAAGCTTTAGGTTCCAGGCCCAGAGTAAACTATTAACAAGTAATTCCCCTTTGATCTCCCACTGAGGGGGCCATGCAGCACAAAGTTAACACAAGTAAACAGTTAGAGTAGAGACAAAGGGATGTGGGGTAAATAGACTTAAGCTGGGAAAAGCTTCTTCCCTATCTTCTCCCTAACTTAATGGACCAGCCAGCAGCCTTCAGGCTGCCCCAATAAAACCTTTCAGCCTTTCAAAAGGTTTGAGACTATAATCTATAACTTTACCTAAATATTTTCTGTAATATTTTGCAAACCACCCCAAGTGAATTCCAACACAAAGGAAGCTAAGAAATGTAGCTTACATGCCAAGCACAAGGAAAGAAGAATGGATTTTTCTAGGCAGTGTTAGAGCTCATTCACATGACCATGTCTTACTGCAAAGGAAGCTAAGAAATGTAGTTTATATGCCAAGCACAAGGAAAGAAGAATGGATTTTTCTAGATAGTGTTAGAACTCATTCACATGACTATGTTTTACTGCAAAGGAAGCTAATAAATGCAGTTTATATGCCAAGCACAAGGAAAGAAGAATGGATTTTTCTACATAGCTAGAAGATGCTACCTCATCTGGATTTTTTAAATTAGACCTGCCAAATACCAGTTGCTGTGCATCTCTCTCACTGATATCTTTCCTTTCCTTTTCTTTTTCTGTTTTGTTTTGTTTTCAGACAGTCTCACTCCGTCGCCCAAGCTGGAGTACAGTGGGGCTTTCACTTCCCGGGTTCAAGTGATACTCCTGCCTCAGCGTTCTGAGTAGTTGCAATTACAGGCATGCACTACACCTGGCTAATTTTTGCATTTTTAGTAGAGATGGGGTTTCGCCATGTTGGCCAGGCTAGTCTCAAACTCCTGACCTCAGGTGATCCATCTGCCTCAACCTCCCAAAGTGCTAGGATTACAGGCATGAGCCACCGTGCCTAGCTCTGATACCATTTTCTTATCCTCCCCTTCTGTGACTTGGCATATGTATTTCTAGCTATATCTCCAACCTGACATATTAGATGGTTTCCTAATTCCGGCCTCTAAGTAGAAGTCCTTTATTTTCACAAAGAGGTAATCTGAGAAATTACTGAATGTGCTCTCTACAGCAAATGCCATGTTCTTTTGAAATTCATTCATCCAGTGATAACTAACTTAGACTTTATTTTTCCCCATTAGAGGAGGGCAAAGCCCTGTCTGTTTTGTTCAGCACTCTGTTCCCACTGCTTAGCAGAGTATTCCTGATACCATTGCAGGTAACCCAATAAATATTTTCTCAAATTTTCCTTTTATCTCAGAATCTTAAAAAGTTCATATTTGATATTGGGGGGAAAAATCTTCCCTGATGATTCATTATATGGGATGCCACCTCCCAGAACCCTGGGAGGGAATCCCTGACCATAAAGCTCAGCTTTACCAAATTCATTCACTCAGATCCCACTTCTTTTTTTTAACCGTAGCAAATTTTGAGGAAATCACATACATTGAAAGGTCTTTAATTTTTGTTTTCTTTTTGAGGATAACTGATCTATGTGGAAACTGGAACAAAAGAAATGTGAGAGTCTGCCTGCCTGATCCTCACTTTCCAATTTTTGTCATCTTTGGCTGTCAAGATGGAATCCACCACGGCTGAGATGTGTATTGCTGTGAAATGAGCCCCTAACTGAGCTGAAAAGATTTGTTTGACTTTCAGCTAAGCCACTTAACAGCTGTTTGGTTTCTGTAAATCACTCAAGGCTCTGAGTTTCAGCCTCCTTTTCAGGAAGTGGATAACAGCACCTTCCCTGTCAATATCACAGGATTGCTGTAAAAATGGCTTTCATTTATTTAATAGATATTTATTAGTGGCTAACTATATGCCAGATATTGACGTAGGTTCTGGAGATATATCAGTGAATAAAACAAAGTTTATGTGACTCAGAGAAGGGAAACAGTGCAAATCAATCAATGTATATATAATATACCATGGGTAGATAAGGTTATGGGGGAAAATGGTACACAGTAAAAAAGATGAGGGCCATGGAGGAAAGGTGCTTTCATATTTTATATAAGGTGGTTCAGACTGGGACATTAGAACAGAGACCTGAAGGAAGCGAGTTAGTGTGTCATGCAAAGATATGAAGGAAGAGGAGGCGCAACATGGTCAAGGGCCCTGAAGTGACAGTATCCTTGATGTTTATGAAGAATTGCAAGGAGAGCAGTTGGCTTAAGCAGAGGGAATGGGAGATGGGCAGACCGTGAGATCAGGAAGGTAACATGAAGCTAGATCAATCAGGGCTCCAAAGGCCATGATAGAGACTTAGCCTTTACCCTGACTACGATAGAAAGCCATTTCTGTGTTGAGCATAGAAGTGATGAATTTGTATCATATGTCCTTTAAAGATCATTCCAGCAGCTGTGTGGAGAAAAGGCTGCATGGAAGCTAGACTGGAGGCAAGGATGCCAGTTAGGAAGCCACTGCAATACAGCAGGTGAGAGATAGCAGAGGCTAGGCTCAAGCCAATACCAAAGGAAGTGGTGGAAAGTGGTCATATTACAAATATATTCTGAAGGTAACATAAACAAATCTTGCTGATGGATTGGATGTTGCTCTAAGAGAAAAAAAAGAGTAATCAAAAATGACCTTAAAGTTTTGGCATGATGAGTGGGAATATGGAGTTGCTCTTTCTTGAGATGGGGAAGACTGCAGGAAGAACACAGAAGTTCTCACTATACTAAGACCTCTGTTTTTGAAACATTAATTTGAGATGTCTCCTGACTTAGGCATCCCAAAATGGCACCATATTGTGGTGGCTATATGTACCTGGAGTTCAGGGATGAGGTCCAGGATGGAGCCATCACCTTGGGAGTTGGCAGCCTATTTAATCCTTGAAAAGGAGCGAGATCACTTAAAGAGTGAATTAAGAACTAATTCTGAAGACTGAGAGGAAACTTCAACATTTAGAAGTCTAGGAAAAGAGAGAGGCTCAGCAAAGAAAAATGAAGATAAGAAGAAGCCAATGAGGCAGGAAAAGGAACAAGATAGAGGACAGTGAAGAAAGTGGGAACAGAAGGAGGGACTGACCCATTTCTATTTATGATGCAGTAGTTTGGTCAAATAGCATGATGGTAGCTACATACCCAAATATCTCAGTAATCACATTAAATGTAAATGGATTAAGTAGTCCAATTAAACATCTGTAATTATCAAACTAGATTAAAAAACAGAATCTAATTATATGCTACTTACTAGATACACACCTCAAATATAAGGATATGAAGTAATTAAAAATTAAGAGATGATATTAAGATTTACCATGCAAACACTCTCCAAAAGAAAGCTGGTATAGGTATACAGGTAGCAAAATAGACTCGGGGCAAAAAGCCTAATTAAGATAAAAAGTTTCAAGTTTCATAACAATAAAAGGGTTAATCCCCCAAGAAATTCTCAATTTCTACGTACAGAAAAAACACAACCTCAACATACAAAAAACAAAAATTGACAGAATTAGAATAAAATCTAGTCAAATCCACACTCAGTGAGAGACTTTAACAAACTTTTCTCTATAAAATGTACAAGCAGGAAAAAAATTAGTAAGAATATATAAGATCTAAACAACACAATTAACAAATTTGATATATTGACATGTACAGAACACTGTGCCCAAAAAAAGTATACTTTTTTTTTCAAGTGTACATGGAACATTTATGCTTGTCATAAAAGAAGTTTCAACAAACTTCAAAGGATTAAAATCATACAAAATATGTTCTCTGACCATGGAAGAATTAAGCTGGAAATCAATAACAAAATAAGTAGAAATTCTTCAAATACTTGGAAATAAAGTAATAGGTTTTTAAATGGGTCAAATAAAAAATTTCAGTGGAAACTGGAAAATATCATTAGTTAAATGATAATGAAAATATGACATATCAAAATATGGAAAATACTGTTAAACCTCTGCTTACAGAGAAATTGTAGCCTTAAATACATAAATTTAAAAGAAAAAAGATGTAAATCAATAAGCTAGTCATCTATCTCAAAAAGAAAAGAATAGAAAATTATGTCTACGGAAACCAGAAAAAAAAAAAATTAAAAACTAATAGCATAAATTAATAAAATATAAAACAGATTTTCAAGATAGAAAATCAGCATGCCCAAAAGTTGGCACTTGTGAATGTAAAATAAATGTTAGGTTTCTGGGAAGTCTTACATCAAAATAATAGAGAAGACAAAAATTACCAGTTTTGATGAAAAAGAAAACATCACTCCATATCCTGCACATGTTAAAAATATCGTTACAGTTTACTATGAATAATTTAATGCTAATAAATTAAAATTTTTAGATAAAATGGAAAATCTTTAGAAAAACAAAATTAACAAAAGCTGATGTAAGAAGAAATATAAGTGAAATAGTCCTATTTCTATTAAAGATATTAAAGCTGTAGATAACAAAGATATCTCTAGGCATAGATTGCTTTCCTCCAAATAAATTACAAATGAACTCCTCCAAATATTTATGGAAGAAATCACACCAAACTTACGTAAACATTTGCACAGACTAGAGAAAATATTTTCTAGTTTGTTTAATTAGGGCATTGTAATCTTGACATCAAAAACTGACCATGACATGAAGAAAAATTATGGGCCAATCAAAAGTCCAATGAGCAAAGATGCAAAAATACCAAACTAGCAAATTGGGTTTAGTAAAATACAAAAATAATAATTAATAATGAGCAAGCTGCATTTGTCCCCAGAATGAAAGGTTGGCTTCATATTTTAAAATTACTATAATTTACATTAACAGAATAAAAAAGAAAATCATCTAATCATTTCAGTAGACACAGAAATAGCTTTTGATAAAATTCAACACACATTTATGATTTTAAAAATCTTGAAATCCTCTCTGCAGACAGGAACAGAAGGGAACCCCTTTAATCACATAAAGAGTGTTTAAGAAAAAAAATTTTTTTAAGTACAAAAAGTATTATACTTAAGGGCAAATGTTGAAACCTTTCTGCCTAAGAATAAGAATGAGAAAGAATGCCTGTTTTCACCACTTCTGTTAAATATTGAACCACAGATTCTATCCAGTGCAAAAAAGAAAAGGCAAAGGGGGAAGAAAGATATACAAT
>NW_016107406.1:360649-410395 GCF_001604975.1 Cebus imitator | reverse complement strand
TGATGGCTGCATAATATTCCATGGTGTATATGTGCCACATTTTCCCTATCCAGTCTATCGTCGATGGGCATTTGGGTTGGTTCCAGGTCCTTGCTATTGTAAACAGTGCTGCAATGAGTGGAACTTAATGAATCAACTATTACATTTATGCTGAAATGACATAAATGCCCAAGCAATTCTGAAGAAAAAGAACAAAGCTGGGCGTCTTCAAGAATCAAATAACAAGATCGCTTACAAACATAGTATGTTAATGGCTAAAGGATATAAAAATAGATCCATGAAACACAATACTAAGGTCAAAAAAGAAAACAGACCTATTCTATGCAGTCACCTGATTTATGGCAAAGGTACCACTGGAATGCAAGGGAGGAGGGAGAGAACAATGGTCTGATTTAATAAGTCATACTGGGTCAGTTAGGTATCCGTATGGAATAAAATAAATTTTGATCCCTGCTTCACACTACACAGTTCCAGATGGGTTGCAGACCTAACTGCAAAAAGCAAAATTATAAAGCCTCTAGAAGAAAATATAGAAGATCTTTACAACCAAAGATTTCTCAGACTCGTACACACACACACACACACACACACACACACACACACACACAAGCATTAACTATTCAAGAAATAATTGATAAACTGGAATTATTAACATTAAAAACTCACATTTGTACAAACAGCATTCAGAGACTGAAAAGACAAATCAAAGTAAGAAGAGGTGTATGTGTCATATATATGTCAATATATATTATTGACTTGCAGGAAATGTATATATTCTATATTTGAGTGCTTCAGCTAATACATATGTATGCAATACATAAGAAAAATGAAAATGAACCAACAGAACAATGAACAAAAGACTTGAATAAGCACTTCTCAAAAGATGATATCTTAATAGCCAATATAAAAAAGTGCTCAACCTCATTAGCCATCAGAGAATGCAAATTAAAACCACAGTGAAAACATCAATACCAATGCACACTCATCAAAATGGCTGTAATTTTTTAAATCTCCATAATACTATTCACTGCAGTGGGCATATTACTGGACAACCACTTTGGAAAATTAGTGATATCTACTAAAGCTGAACATATACATATACATATACATATACACATACATATACACATACACATAAGCTATGACACAGAAATTCCACTTCAAGATTTGTGTGTCCGTGTGGATATATATGATACACATATGTGTATATGTATGTGTGTATATGATATGTATGTATATGATATATACATTATAAACACACACACACATCCTCAAAAGCTGTACACAAAAATATTCCTAAGAGCACTATTTATAATAGCTAAGAACTATTTACATAACATATTTGCATTAAAACTATATAGGAATCAATCTAACAAATAATGTGTAAGACCTTAATGAGAAAATTTAATAAACATTAATTTGAAAAATTAATAAAGACTTAATGGAAAATATATCTAGAAACAAATATAACTAATGATACCCATCAAAAGTAGCACAGAAAAATAAATTGTGGTATATTCAAATATTTGAACAATATGCAGCAATGAAAATGTACAGCTTATAACCTCACACAACATCTCAAATGAATTTCACAAACTAAGGTTGAGCAAAAGAAGTCAAACACAAAAGCACACATATTGCATGATTCTATTCAAGTTCAAAACCAGACAGAACCAATTTTTGGTGGTAAATCCAAGAGAACAGTGGGGAGGCTGGTGGCTGGGTAGGGCACATGGAGCCTCAGGACACTCTAACGGCATCTCCTATGATCTGCGTGCTAGGTACATGGGTGAGCTCAGTGTGTGAACATTCATTGAAGCATATCCTTACAGTTTGTGTGCTTTTATATGTAGGCTATACTACCATAAAAAGGTTTACTAAAAAATGAAAGGGGGGCAGATTACCTCTGTCACTTAGGATGATTGTCACTTAGGACCTCAGTGTCCTGAGGCCTTTGGCTTTTGAACATAAGCAACCATTTATGTACTCACTCATGTATTCCATTTCCAGCAAATATGCACTAAGCATGTGCAGCAGGGAACAGATCCATGATGTCACTAGCCTCATGGAAGCTGATATTTCAGTGGAAGGAGATTGACAGTAAATCAGGATAGATAGTTCTTGTGTTCCCTCGCTCTCTGACTTCTGGAGGATTTGGCCAAAGGAGGATGGGCAGGAGTCCAGAGCTTGGGACTAGGAGATTAGTATATTCATTCTCCCAGCTCCCTTCCTACGGGGTGCCCATGGGCTGACCATGTCTCCTGATGGAGGCCCTGACTTCTGCCTGGGCATCCCTCCACCCAGCCTCCCTCTCTGGGTACTGACAATTGTCCCCTCCACCTACCCTTTCAAGCCCAGGGGCGGTGTCAGCTCTGCAGCTGAGGCCAGGATCCTATAGCATCTCTATTGTTTCCCTAAACTCCTCCCCACCTTTATAAATAGCCCTTTTAAACATCGCAAATTACCTATTTTGAGTGTCACTTGTTAACTGTGAGGACCCTGATAGACACCCAGGATTAATTCCAGCCAAGGAGAAAAAAAATATGAAAGAAAATAAAGGAAAATAAAGCAAAATGAATTGATGGAGAATAACTAGTGGGAGGGGGTTACTTTGCAGAGGGTAGTCAAGAAAGGCCTCACTGAGAACAGACACACAGGAATTGGGAGCTGAATGACAAAGAGGAGCTGGCCACAGAAGATCCAATTAAATATTTCTTTTTTTTTTTTGAGATGGAGTCTTGCTCTGTCACCAGGCTGGAGTGCAGTTGAGCAATGTCGGCTAACTGCAACCTATGCCTCCTGGGTTCAAGCGATTCTTCCACCTCTGCTTCCCGAGTAGCTGGGACCACAGGCGAGTGCCACCATGTCCGGCTAATTTTTTTTTTTTGTATTTTTAGTAGAGACGGGGTTTCACCGTGTTGGCCAGGATGGTCTCAATCTCTTGACCTCATGATCCGCCCCCCTTGGCCTCCCAAAGTGCTGGGATTACAGGCGCGAGCCACTGCACCCGCCCCCAATTAAATATTTCTATTTGTCCCTTGGAATCCTAATCATGCCCCAGGGTTAAACAGGTTCCTTTACTGCAGTTCTTCTCAGAGCGTTGAATGTGCTCCTGTTCCCTGTCATTCTCTGGGAAGGAGTAACTAAGCAGCGTTCCTCAAACTACGCGTTCAACCCAGAACACTTTTCTCTAGAGCAGTGCTGTCCCCTAGAAATACAATACGTCACCTATGTAATTTTAAAAGTTTTAGTAGCCACCTTAAAAAAAACAGAAGAAGGTGAAATTAACTTTGGTAATATATTTTATTTAATCCAATACATCCAAATTTTATCAATATATATTTTATTAATATAAAATTATTATGAGATATTTTACATCCTCTCTTGAAGACTAGTTCTGTACAAGGCTTTACAATCAGGTGTGTTTTGTGTGCTTCTAGTACATCTCAGTCTAGCCACACTTCAAGCTCAGTAGTCACATGTGGCTACCATATCGGACAGTATACCTCTAGAGCAATGGATGGGGTTCCTGCTCTGCAAGGTGCTCTTGCTGACCTGAAAAGGGACCATGGCCAGAGCCTCCCCTAGGGTAAAAAGCTAGGGCATGATAGAACCTGCAGATCAATTGCAAGGGGTGACATCCCAGAACATTTTTGAGGAATTAGGGGAAACGTCTGGACCTATGGAAGAATGGATGGGATTGTTAGTCTTAAACACAAGACACAGGGTCAAATATTTCTGTTTGTACAGTACTGTTGTGGTCATCTTTTGGTAGGGTAACTGATCATCCTGAAACTTAGTGGCTTAAAACACCACCAATCATTTTTAACTCATGATTTTGCAATTTAGGCAGGGCTTGGTGGCAATTGCTAATTTTTGCTTTATGTGGCATCAGCTGGGGCATTTTGGCCAGGGCTGGCAGATGCATTTCCATGACAATTCACTCACATGGTTGGCAAGTAAGTTGGTGCTGGCTGTGGGCTGGGAGTTCAACTGGGCTGTCAGTCAGCGTATGGAGAAGGAGTATGGGCTTCTCTATGCGTCTGCTTGGGCTGCCTCAGAGAGATGTTGTGTGAGGTTATAAGCTGTACATTTTCATTGCTGCATATTGTTCAAATATTTGAATATACCACAACTTATTTTTCCATGCTACTTTTGATGGGTATCATTAGTTAAATTTGTTTCTAGATATGTTTTTCCATTGATTTAAGTCTTTATTAATTTTTCAAATTAATGTTTATTAAATTTTCTCATTAAGGTCTTACACATTATTTGTTAGATTGATCCCTATATAGTTTTAATGCAAATATGTTATGCAAATAGTTCTTAGCTATTATAAATAGTGCTCTTAGGAATATTTTTGTGTACAGCTTTTGAGGATGTGTGTGTGTTTATAATATATATATCATATACATATATATCAGATACACACATACATATACAAATATGTGTATCATATATATCCACACAGACACACAAATCTTGAAGTGGAATTTCTGTGTCATAGCTTATGTGTATGTGTATATGTATGTGTATATGTACATGTATATGATGTATATGTATGTGTATATGTATATGTATATGTGTATATTCAGCTTTAGTAGATATCACTAATTTTCCAAAGTGGTTGTCCAGTAATATGCCCGCTGCAGTGAATAATATTATAGAGATTTAAAAAATTACAGCCATTTTGATAAGTGTGCATTGGTATTGATATTTTCACTGTGGTTTTACTTTGCGTTCTAGAAGGCAGAAACAGCCAGCTTTGTCAAAGACAAGCCTTGTACTAGCACACATCACTTCTGCCCAGATTCAAGGGGATGGAGAAGAGAGCCCACCTTTCAGAACAGAGAGAGACAAGGAATTTGTGACCATCTTAAATCCACCACAGATGCTGCAGTACTTTTATACCCGTATTTTAGTTGATCCATCGCAGCAACATTTTTTTCAACTGTTATAATTTATACATTAAAGAAGCTTGAAATAAATATGACACCTTAACAATTATGTATGTATGGAACAAATATGTCTGTTATTGTCATCTCAGTGTACTTTTTCCTAATTTCCTTAATTTTTTAAAATTAAAAAATTAATAGACTTTTTAAGAACAGCTTTAGATTTACAGGAAAATTGCAAAGAGAATACAGAGTTCTTGTCTACACCCCACCTACCCCTCCTCCACACACAAATCCCCTATCATTAGCATCTCATATGTATGGTACATTTGTTGTAACTAATAAACCAATATTGAAACATTATTATTAACTAAATTCAAAGGTTCATTCAGGTTGCCTTAGTTTCAACCTGATGTCCTTTTTGTGTGCCAGGAACCCATCCAGGATGCCACCTCACATTTAGCTGTCATGTCTCTTGAAGCTCCTCTTTCCCGTGACAGTTTCTCAGACTTCCCTTGTTTTTAGCAACCTTGGCAGTTCTGAGGAGTACTGGGCAGATATATTGCAGGATGCCTACTATTAGAATTTGTCTGGTGGTTCTCCCCTGATTTTGCCAAGGGTATGGGTTTGTGGAAGGCAGATCACGGAGGTAAAGCACTAGTTTCAGCACATCATATGAAGGGTCATGCTATCCACTTGGTTTATGGCTGCTGATGCTGGCCTTGATCACCTGGCTGAGGCAGTGTTTGTCAGGTCTCTCTGCTCTCTGCTGCTCACTTTTCCCCCTTCGGAAGAAAGGTGCTATGCACAACCCACGCTTGAGGGGTGAGGAGTCGTTCTCCACTTCCTTTAAGGTAAAATAGCCTGGCGCAGTGGCTCACACCTGTAATCCCAGCACTTTGGGAGGCTGAGGCAGGCAGATTGCTTCACCTGGGAGTTCAAGACCAGCCTGGACGACATGGTGAAATCCCATCTCTCCAAAAAATACAAAAATTAGCTGGGCATGGTAGCATATGCCTGTGCTCCCAGCTACTCGGGAGGCTGCAACAGGAGGATTGCTAGATCCTGGGGAGGCAGAGGTTACAGTGAGCCATGACCGTGCCACTGCACTCCAGCCTGGGCAATGGGGTGAGACCTTGTTGCTAAAAACAACAACAACAAATAGCTACATAGATTCTTTGGAAATTTCTTACATATTTGTTATTTTCTCCTCAATTTATTATCAATCATGTGTTTATATCAAAATGGACTTGTGGTTATTTACTTTATATTTTAAGTTAGAATGCAATACTACTTTATTTTGTTGCTTTAATTGATCCAGCTTTGCCCCGGGAGCTCTTTCATTCACTAGCCAATGTTTTGATTGGATACTATCATTGCCATGAGAAAGGTGGATCATTCAAGTGATGTCACAAGCACAGGGCACAACAGCCCCTCTCTGGCTTCTGACTCTCTTCTGCAGCACACTCGACACACCTTGGGCCCTCCATTGCTGCCCAGGTCAAGTCCTGGAGGACTGGCTAAAATCACCATGCAACCCCTCCAAGAAATCAAAGAGGTCATCACTGGTTGTAGGAGGTCCTCTTGTGCGTAGCCTCTCCATGTTCTGAAAGCTCTTAGTCAAGGAAAGCGTAATTATATGCCTCCATGGATACCCAAAAAAACATCTGAACAGCACTGGGTCATAATGAAGGGTTCAAGGCTCCACAAATAGTGTTCCCTTAGTCCTCAGCCATCTCAGAAGCAAATTAGAGCTTGCCTCAGTTTCTGGGTATGAATGAACTCGCTGCCCTGCCTCACCCCCAGCACCCACGGACGACGCAGGAGTGCATTGAGGACACCAGGATATAGATCCAGGAACACGTACACAAACCCAGTGTATACAAGAGCGGAGCATGCAGCGGCTGCTCTCATGACACACAGCCACGCTGGAACCTCGAACAATCCTCACTTTGGCCAGAGATTCCAAGGAATGGGAGTCCTAGCTATGGGCAGTGATTGCCCAAATACTTCTCTTTTTATTCAACAGGGAACAATCTTGAGAAATAAGCTGGCTTTGGAGGAAAGAATGAAAAATCCTATCACAAAGAGGCTCCCAAAGCAGAATCATTGTTTGAAGAAACCTTCATACAGGGTCAGATACTTCAAAGGTCTACCTTGTGTCTGTGGATTAAATATGTGGCTTTCTGTGACGGAGGGAAGCTATTTCAATCTTTATCCCTAGGATGTGCTCACATAGTCATTCAAATACTCAAGAAGTATTTCAATACCCAAGTTCTCATTCACATAGGGCAAATTCCATATGAACTTCTTTTAAAGGCTTTCTTGGCACAGGAAATTCTTTTTTATTTTCTTCTTTTTAAGTCCAACATCTCTTTCCAAGTATTTTTAAAATCAACCTTTATTATAAACTTGAGACCAGGAGTTCAAGACCAGCCTGGGTAACATAGCAAGACCCTGTCTCTACAAAAAATTTAAAAATCATTTGGGTGTAGTGACACATGCCTGTGATCTCAGCTACTTGGGAGGCTGAGGCAGGAGGATTGGCAGAGTCCAGGAGATTGAGGCTGCAATGAGCCATGATTGTGCCACTGCACTCTAGCCTGGGTGACAACAGGGCCCTGTCTCTAAAAAATCATAACAAAAATTCAAAAACTTTATAAATATAAGATATTTCAAACATATAAACAAGTCTGGAGAATACTAGCTCATACCTTGTAAGCTCTAACCAAATTTATTAAGTCTTATCATGATGTCATTTTCCCACCAATCTTTTTTGAAAAAAAGAAAACAGGCTAGGCATAGTGGCTGACACCTGTAACCCCAGTACTTTTAGAGGCCAAGGCAGGTGGATTGCTTAAGTCCAGGAGTTTGAGACCAGCCAGATCAACATGGCGAAACCCCATCTCTACTGAAAAATACAGACAATTAGCCAGGCATGGTGGTGAGTGCACTGCACTCTAGCCTGGGCGATGGGAGTGAGGCCCTGCCTCAGAAAAGAAATAAAACATTGCAGGGCCCCTCACAGTCTCTGTATACATCCCTGTATCTTGTCCTCCTGCCTTCTTGCCCTCCCCTAGCTAAAGGTGCTATTTTTGATCATTCACACCGGGATCTTTTTCCTTTCCCACCACACCTCTATCGTCTCCTCCGGGAGCCATCACTGGGAAAGCACACTGGGAAATGCATGCAGCAGAGCCTTGCTACAGAATTGCTCAGCCACAGCGCAGGCCAGCCAAGTCAGCCTGGTAGAAAGATGAGGAGACCAAGGATGAAAATCAGAGGGTGGGACTGGAGGCATAGGGCCTGGGAATGGCACTGGGGACCTCCTAGAGAAGCATTTCTACCCCCGGAAGACACGATGGGCTGCACCAGATAATATGATCTGTTTTGCCTCAACTCTCCTTGTTTTCCCTAAATCACGTGCCCGTGAAGAACATGATTCCACATTGTAAAAATCTTATGCTCTTTCTCTTAAGGGACTGGGGGCCCAGGTGGGGCGTGTGGCCCAGAGCTGGAGCTCTAGAGAATGGTGCAGCATTAGGAAACAGTGAGGGTGGGGCCAGCGCTGATTTGATTGCGCAATGTTGTTGAGGTCCAGTGATGTCCAAAGTGTTATCAGACTTGTAAATGTTTTTTTCATGAGCTAGGAAACGTTCTGGCAGGCTAATGGGTTCCAAAAATCAACTTGCAGGGCCTGTGCTGATGTCTTAATTAATGCTAGAGGGATGAGTTTTTGTAGCAACATCAAGGAAAATCAAGTCATAAAAAGGAAGAAACAAGGGTGCAGAGAGGAGGAATACACTGCTTTGCTAAATTTCCATCCAAATTAAATTTTGTTATGGAACCTTTAACTGAACCCATCCAAAGAGTTTTCAAAATATCACTTGCCAGGCTGGTTAAACTGGAAGCACGTGGAAGCATGTGTCTGTTTTCAACACTATAGACCCAGACCTCAATCCAGACTTGGAATTGCTGCATGCCCTCAAAGCAAAGGAAACCATGGGGTTTGGGGGTGCTGCTTTACACCAGGCATTAGAGTCAGTGTTTCCTTTTCTATGGCTTACTTAATCCTCACAAAACCCTCTGAGGATGGCATGAACTCCATTTGATAGATGAGGACATTGAGACTCGGAGAGGTTAAGCAACTGCACAGGTAACACAGCCAGGAAGTAGTTTATATATGGGCTGGCCTTGGATAAAACACGACCAAATGTGAGCACCTATTTTTCTCGGTGGTCTCACCTGTGTTCAGTTTTGGTTGGGATGTTTCAGTTTGCAGCGAAGATAGGAGTGCCTGGGTTCTCTCTGGACTGGGGGCTGGACTCTAAGAATCCAGAGGAAGTGCAGGGGCCTAAGACGCAAATGCATTCACAGTAGCCGAACCCAGGCTTCCTGGAGGATCTAACAGTGCTTCTGCTGAGCAAGCACCATGGCCACTGATTCTGCAGACTGCCCCTAATACTCTCACTCTTGCTTGCTCTCTCTTCGTCAGAGCTTCTTGCCGCTTTCTGCATCCATCTATTTCCAGGTTTCTCCCTCCTGCTCCACATCTTCGCTCCCACCAGATCTCCTTCTGTGTGTGTATGTCTCTTTTTCTCAAAGGACAAGCTGATGAGAAACCCCTCAATCCAGTGTGGACATTGTCACATTGTCTCAACCAATCTGGGGTCCAACCATGTGTGACCAGGGTGGTGAGGTCACATGACAAAAATGTGGCTAATTATGCTGGAGAAATCACTTTTTCAAAGAAAGGAGGTGTGAGTATGGCATCTTGGGGGCTTCACTATTTGGTTTGTGTGACTGTGAGGGGCTTCAAACAACAGATATTTACTTTCCCACAGTACAGGGCGCCAAAATCTGCAATCATGGTGTCACAGATCTGCACTCCCTATGAAGGCTCTGGGGGTGACTCCTTCCTGGCCTCCTTGGCTTCTGGCTGCCTCCCTCCAGCCTCTGCCCCTGTCTTCATGTGGCCCCCTTCTCCCTGAGTGGCTGTGTGTCCTCTCTTCTTATTACAAGAACACCAGACATTGGAGTTAATGCCCACTTGAAATCCAGGATGCTTTCATCCTGAGAGGCTTAATGAATTATATCTGCAAAAACCCTATTTCCAGATAGGGCCACATTCTGAACTTACAGGAGGACATGAATTTGTGAGCTACCCTATTTGAACATGACAGTGTATCTCCAGGACACTATAGTGCCAACCCCCAAAGTGTACCAGGGGCTCGGAGAGAGTGAGGGCCATGCCTTTGCTGTTTCTTTAGGATCTGCCTCAGTATGGCGCCAGGTACTAAGCAGATGGCGATTGACTGACCTAGAGTCAACCAGAAATAAATTCAGAAAAACCAATCAGTACCTGATTTCATTAAAGTTCCCTCCATTTATACAGTGCTCTACTCGCCACTGTCTGCTACCCCCTAGTCATCGCTTCTGCCTAGAAGTAATGTACTGGGCAACCCACACCATACTGTACTGTTCACAGAGATGTGGACTTGGGGTTCTGTCCTGTCGTCTGGACAGAGGTTGGCCCCATAGCTTCTCCATCCCTACAATCCTCCTAGTGCAACTTCTGCAGAGCTAACTCTATCTTGCTTTGCTCCCTCCCCAAGAGCTGAGTCCAAATCCACACAGAGGGCCTCTTCAGGTTCCCTCCCAGTCCTTTTCCAGCTCAGCCTTGTTCCCTAAATGTTCTCTGGTGGGAAACCAAACCAAACCCCAGAACCCTGGTTTGGTTCTCAGCGATATAAAAAAAATACTTGGATCTGGTGCAAGGTTGAGCAAACGAGTGCAGTTTGTTCCGGTTTTTGGTTCAAGGTTCAGGCCAAGTCTCTGCTCCAGACAGAAAGAATGTCCCTGGAATGAATGCCTCTTGCAACTAGGACTCAACAGCTGAAAGGCCAGGGTGTCCCGATGGAGGCCGCCTGCTCAGAGGACTCCCAGGAACCCCCCTGCACCTCCAAATCCAGGCCCCCAAGGCCTTGGGGACTGGACCTGGCAGCATACCTGCCCAGTTCTCCTGGCCCATGGCACCTTCCGTGGCCTAGAAGCAGAAGGCCATGGCCCCACAGACTAGGCAGCCAGGCAGCTGAGCACACACCCTCGGCTCAAGCCCTGGAGGCAGGGGCAGCTGGTGAGTGGGTGCCTCTATGTAAATCTTCCACAATGGCCACATGGCACAGCACCTGCCACTGCTCTCTGGTCAGGGTCTGAACCCAAACTGCCCAGCAGAGAACAAAATAAAACATGACACTGAGTGGAAAATAGCAGGGAGTGGTGGGTACTGTGGCAGCCACGCAGAGGTATGCACGTTCAACCCACTGCAACCTAAGTTCAATGCACAAAGCATCCAGCTGCCGCTCGCTGGTCAGAGCAGCCTGCCAGAGGCACACACCACGTTTCCAGAGCAAGCAGTCCTGTATCCAGAGCAGAGTTTCTGGGGGCTATGCTGCTCTTCCCTCCCCAGGCAGGAAGCCAGGCAGGGCCAAGGACAGGGCCTCAAAAGCCTTACCCCCAGGGAACAACTGCAGGGGACAGAGCAGCTGGGGGTGTTGGGGACACCTGGCAGTGAATCACCCATGAGGAATGTGGAAAGGAAAACACAGTTGGACATTAGCCTCCCACCCAGTTGGATCCATATATCAAATGGGTCCTCGGATGCAGGGAACTTAGTCGGCTGGGTTGATTGGGCTTGCCCTGAATGTTGGACACCAGAGGACTGGGTCAAAAAGCAGCCCCTGAGGGACTGCCCAATTCCGGGTTGTGGGGACAGACGCACCTCCAGCCACCACGGGGGAAACCAACAAACGCCAGCAAGGAATGTGGAATGAAAGCACACAAGAAGGGCTCTAGTCCAAAACACTCCTCTTTCTCAAGGTTGTTTTTCCTCGCCTTGCCTTTTAAACCCCCATCCAAACGACAGCCTTATCAAAGGCAGCTCAGGTGTTCCCTGACAGCCCAAAGCCTCTGCCCAGGGAAAGGGCCGTTTCTATTCCACCTTGGATGGAAATCACAGCTTGAGACACAATCCAGAAATATTTCCCTGTGCTGGGCGCCCGGAGAGGATTAGACAGGAGCACATGTGATTTCAGCTTGGGTGTGCTTGCTGCTCAACTCTGCTTGCTACGTGCTGGATTCAATTATAGGTTTTCTCACACTTATATCTTCATTAGTTTTACATTGCCAAGTAGATGGAATGTGCTGTCAGCTTAAAAAAAAAGTGTTGGTTTTTCTTCCCCCCAAGGATTCAACACTGTCCAGTCCTGTTAAAAAAAGAAAGGAAAAAAAATTCTTGGCTCAAGCCTACATTGCTAATGGGTATGGAATTGATTCACAAGTCCCCAACTCTAGTTATATAAAAGTAATTACTGCAACCTAGAGTAATTGGTTCCATATCCAATATTCACAGAAGGCTGCATATGTACGTGTGTGTGTGTGTGTGTGTGTGAGTGTGTGTGTGTGTGTGTGTGTGTGTTTAGGATTGAGAGATTTAAAAATTTTAAATGAAAAAAGAAATATTCAAGAACATTTAAACTACCCACACATGAGCCCCTAAAAAATTCTTTAGCTGTGATAAAGATCTTGAAACAAACAAAAACAGCACAGCCCAAAGAAGATCAGAGCCCTTAAGATCCAAGCATTCCAAGACAGGGGAATGGGCAGTTGGGTGCAGGAAGCCACGCAGAATAGGGGCTCCAGCAGCCCGAAGGCCCATTCCACAGCCAGCGACTTGCAGCCTGTGGTGGTCCCTTCCTGCCCAGTGGCACAACCTCCCCTCAAGCACCTGTGAAGCCTTTGCCTGGCCTCTGTCCATGAAGTTGCTTGTCCTATTTGTGGCTCTGGGAACCACAGTTCTCACTCTGTCCCCTAGGTGGGTCCCAGAGGGCTGGAAGGCATTTTCCTAAGAGGACACAGCAGGAGTTGCATAGAACATTCCCATACAGCTCCAGGATCAATTCAGGGAGGAAAGGGGCCCCCACAAAAGAACTGTAGATCTGAAGGAAACTTTATGGGAGAATAAGAAGACAAAAAGAGTTGGAAGCCAGGAAGGAAGTTAAAGTCAGGCCTTCCCCAGAGATGTGGATCAATTCATGGATTCATGTCATGGATCTAAACATGAGACTTGACATTCATCTCTGTTACATGTCATGCTTGATTGGAGCCTAAGACCTTTGGCACTTTCTTTCCATCATCTATAGCATCACCTTTCTATCCTGGCCTTGTTTCATCTGCAAATGTGATAAGCCTGCCTTCCCTATCTTTATTGAGACCATTCACGAAAATGCTGTATAAGGAAAAGCCCTCCCCTGACCCAGAGTCCTCCTCGCAAATAAGTCTCCATTCATTCATCGAGAAGCGTTGTTCAACAGATGCACATTTACCTACCTGCTCTGCTGTCCATCACACAGTTCCCCATTTTACCTGCGTGGGGGATTTAGGGGATTGAGAGGAAGTAACAGCTTGGAAATCAGGTTGCTAATGATGTCTTCTCTTTGTTTGAGTTCCTAAAGAGTTAGAAAACGTGGTGTGCTAAAATGATCTTGTGGAGCATGCATGCGATGCTGTCGACTCTGTCCCAGGCTACTATTGCAAATTCCACACCAAAACTGGAGAGACTATTGGTTTCTCCTTGTGTTACCTCTGGCCAGCCTCTGCAGATTCTCAGCCTGACAACACAGGCCTATTTAAAATGTTCTGGCAACTACACGGGGTCTGTCACACACTGCCTTTGATCCTGGGGTCTGGACTGAAGTTCAAACTGTGTCATTTTTGTTGGGTTCTGTTCATGCCTCCTACTCACCTATGGTTTAGTTAATTAGCCTAGAAGAGTTAGTCTTCCAGAAGTATGTCCAGGCCAAGAGTCCTTGGGGGCGTCTCCTTGATATACAATCCATAAGAAGAGGAAAAAGAGGCAGGGACACTCTTTCCTCCACGAGGAGGCTCAACCCAAGGACATGAGACATTCTCAAATCAGAGAACAAAAAAGAATTAAATGTTTGAAATCAATAACTGGAAATCCAGTTAACTCCCAATCAGGGTACATTTAGTCATTTTTAAAAAGACAATGTGATTTTGGGGGATGGTCCACAGACAGAGGAGAGTTTAGATTCAGAACAGCTGTAGTTGGAAGAGCTCATCAGCTCCAGAAACCCGGCCTGAGTGGGACCTGGGGTGACCTCAGTGCTTCTCCCCACGGTGGCCATGGCGGTGGTTCGTGGCTGTCTCAGTGGATTGGTCAAGCTGCCACGTGTTCCCTTTTCACAAATTGACAGCAGTTATGATAAGAAAGAATTGTGTTGCCAATTTGAGAACAGAGAGTCCAACAGGACTAGTGAATTAATTTCAGCTCTTTGTCCAGCTGGCTGGGAGGCAGCTGTTTCTTTGGAATGTAAACCAAGGTAGGGGCTGAGAGATTAAAGTGGACATGTATCTGCCATGGTCTTTCACAGGACGGTGAAAGGACTGTCTAAAGGCAAATTCTTTCAGGGCCCTGGCCTCACTTTTCTTCTCTGCAAAGTGCTAAAGGTCTTGGGCTGCTGTGAAGATTTAGATAGTAATGCAAGTGGGTGCACTATTGGGGAAGAGAAAGCAAAGAAGGAGAGAGTAAGACAGAGAAAGAGAAGCCATTGTCTCTCTGTCCACGGCTCTGTACTGCCAGAGGTTAAACCCACTCACAGAGAAAGACAGACGTTAAGACAGTTGTGTTCATTCAAAAAATATTTATTGTTCTAGATACCGTTCCAGGTGCCTCAGTTACATTAGTGAATAAAACAGATGAAAATCCCTGCTTTGAGGGAGAGAAGCAATGCCGAATCCTAATCAAACTATGCCTGAAGCCCTAAAGTCTCTAGACATTTGAATTATAGGAGCCAATACATTCCTATAACATTTTAGCCAGTTTGAGCAGTTTGTTTGTTTTCATTGTTTTATTTTTTACTTTTGTTTGTTGTTTTGTTGTTAACTGCCATGGGTCCTAACTGCTACTGCCATCCTCTAGCCATGGTGGCACCTGAGCAAAACCCTGGGTCTGGTCACATTTCACTCCACATTCAAGTTCAGGAAGGGCACAGAAGACAAAAATGCTTCTGTCTCTCTCTGAAAAACCAGTCACCTCTGGGTGGCACACAGCTCTTATAAATAGCCAGGAAGCAGATTCATGCTGAAAAAGGAATTTTAAAAATTTCAAAAAAAGATAAAAGGAATGGAAAAAAAAAAGGAAAAAATCCACAGGAAATTGAAAAGGAATTTTGGAGATAGAATGTAACAAGCTTTATTGGACCACAGCCAGAACAACTGGCTGGAACAAGTCTCCCTTATTAAAAGCATCAGGAAAGCCTGTGTGTCCAAGAGCGTCGGGACCTTCCTTCCCATGTCTCTCGTTTGAGAGCAGTTTAATGAATGGAATTTCTGGGTATAATTTATAGACCTTGATAAGCAATGTATATAAATTTTTATTCATTTTGTCCACTGAAGAGCACTTGTGAAGGTTAATTCTCTGAACTCTAAAAACTTGCAAATGTCTTTTACGAAAAAGAATTACTGTCTCATTCTCCTCTTTGTAGGGTTCAATAAACAAATAATCCCAGTTGTCTTAAAGTCTCATGGAACATGTCCTTCCAGAACTAAGGAGCAGGACTAAGGATTCTGAATAAACATTCTAGAAAGATTTGTAAAAGCAACACACATACCCCTTCCTTCTACTATCAAGCAGTCTAACAGATAATTGTTGCCTTTTAATAAGCCCTTTCTTCCACTTTATAAGTTGCCATGGGAGTTTTCTGCCTCACCAGCATCTGCACCTCATCTTCTGTTAACAGCACCCAACTTCTCTTGGGAGGCCAGTCTTCCTCCTCTTTCAGGCCTGTGGCTCAGCTGGATCTGACCCCAGGTGTTGGCTGCAGGGATGGACATGGGACCCAGACCCAACCAATCAGAGCACCACATCCTGGGAATTGGTTTGGGGATGGTCATGTGGCCCAAACTGAGCCAATGAGAATCATCAGTCCAACAAATTCCGTTAAAATTACTGGGAAAAACACCATCCCTTCTACTGAGGCTGCTTAGTGATAGGGAGCAAGCCAGAGTCACCAGGGTGCTAATATGGATGTGGCAGAAGGGAGAGAGGTAGCCCTGATGACACATCTGGGCCTCCGGATCCAGCTGTGCCTAGAGGAGGCAGGCTCCATCTATGAATTCTGTGAGTCTATAAAGATACTTGAGTTAAAAAAAAAAAAGAGAGAAAATATAATTTGCTAGAGAAATTGATGTTCTTCCCAAATTTTACCTTAAGATCACAGATTTTCCTCTCTGTTTGTTTAGGAATAACAGCTTGAACCTGGGAGGTAGAGTCTGCAGTGAGCTGAGATCGCGCCACCACACTTCAGCATGGGCGACAGAGCGAGACTCGGTCTCAAACAAAAAAAAAAAAAAAAAAAGAAAAAAGCCTTCTCTCTTTCTGCTTCTTTTTTTTCCCCCTGGCTTGCTATGGTTTGAGGGTGTCCTCTCCAAAATTTATGTTGAAATGTAATCCCTGTGGGATTACATTAACAGACAAGGCATTCAAGCACTTTGGGAGGTGATTAAGACCAAAGAGCAGAGCCCCCATGAATGGGTTCCTGACCTATAAAAGGGCTGGACAGAACGAGCTGAGGCCCTTCCTGCCCTTCCTCATTCCACCAGCTGAGGACACAGCAACAAGGCACCATCTTGGAAGCAGAGAGCAGCCCTCACCAGACACCCATGCCAGTACCTTGATCTTGGTCTCCCCAGCCTCCAGAACTGTAAGTAATCAATTTCTCTTCTTTATAAATTACCTAGTCTGGAGTAGTTTGTTACAGCAGCACTGACGGATATATAAGATATAGATATAGCTTAAGCTAGGCTGTTAAGCTTTTATCATTTTCTTTTTTGTTGTTTGCTTTGTTTTGTTTTGTTTTTTTGAGACAGGATCTCACTCTGTAGCCTGGGCTGGAGTGCAGTGGAGTGATCGTGGCTTGCTACAGCCTCAGCCTCCTAGGCTCAAGCGATCTTCCCGCCTCAGCCTCCTGAGTAGCTTAAACTACAGGCGTGAGCCACCACACCCAGTTAATTTTTGTATTATTTATAGAGATGGGGTTTCACCATGTTGCCCAGAATGGTCTTGAACTTTTAGGCTCAAGCAATCTGCTTTCCTCGGCCTCCCAAAGCACTGGGATTGCAGACGTGGGCCACCATGCCTAGCCCTGCTTGTAACACTTTCAGCCAAATTTCCTGGTTCATTCATAAGCAAAGCCTGCCTGCACACAATACAATCAATCATGGCAGTTTTGAAATAGCGCAAGTTCCCCCTCTCCAGACCGTCCAAAGTCTCTCTTTAGAAAGATGCGGGTTCACAATGCAGACCTCCCTTCACTCTCTCACTCACTACCAATCCCAGGGTTCCCTAAGCTGTGTTTGGCGACCCCGGCATTAACCTTTAAATTTGGCACTGTTGCTGAAGCCCAAGCGTTTTTTCTGGAGGAACCCAAACTCTAGCTGTTGCAGGAAATATCCTTGGGAAGATAGACAGGTAACCACTAACTGGAGTCCTGATCACCATGAACTTACCTGGGGATTTAGGTGCTAATGCTCAACTTGACTTCAGAGCAGTTAGGAAAACTCTCAGGAAGAAAGCTGTGAAGAGCGCCATGGAAAATCATCAGGCCTTTCATCACAGGTGTGTTCGAATTCTTCTCAGGCAGGTTACTGAAACCCAGCTCCCTGCGTCCTACAGCAAGCTCTGGGTGATTTCTACAAAATATCGTGATCGCATCTGTTCATGTATTACAAATGTGGGCATGACCACATTTCTATGTTCCTTTTGGAAAAGACTGTTGAAGGTCCCTTTTGGGGGGCCAAATGCATTGAGGAAAAGCCAAATGGTGGTTACTAGTGGCCCTCAAATCGAGTAGTGGTCACATGCACACTGAGAAAGGGTGGCCTTGGACCCTGAGTACCGCCCACGGCCTTCTAAGGACTGCTGTGGGCTAGGGGTCTACCAAAGTTCAAAGAGCACATGCAGCCTCCTGCTCTGAGAGGGAGCATGTGCTAGGCTGAATAATGGCTCCCAAAGATGCCCAAATCCAAATTCTTAGGACCTATGAACGTTAGTCATATTGTGAAAGGGACTCTGTGGTGTAAGTCAGGGATCTGGAGATGGGGAAATGATTCTGCGTTACCCAAGGAGCTCCATCACATCACATCACAAGGGAGGCAGGAGGACTTGAGTCAGAGAAGGCGATGGGATGACAAAGGCAATAGGCTGCAGTGATGAGCTTTGGAGAGGAAGGAAGGGGCCCCAAGCCAAGGAAAGTGAGTGGCCACCAGAAGGTGAAAAGAGAAAAGCAACAAATTCTCCCCTAATACCCCTGGAAGGCCAACAACTTGACTGATTTTGGACTTGTGACCTCCAGCACTGCAAGAGAATAAATGTGTGTTTTTCTAAGCCGCTAAGTTTATGGTAACAGAAAACAAATACAGGTCCCATGACTCAAGAGGCCAGCAGGACCCCCTGCCCCGGCACAATCTGGCTTCCTTCAGAGGATACTACACAATGGCCACCCTACCCCACAGAAGTCAAGACACCTTGGCCTCCCAGCTCGATCTCAGAGCCCTGCTGATCTAACCAAGCCAGCCAGAGCCTGTGAGGGGCAGGGCACCCAACGTTACTCCACCCACCACTGACTTGACTAGGCTAGAATTGAATGGCTGTGGTGTCTCCTGCTGTCCCTGCAGGAAGCACCATATGTGAGACAGTCACCCTGACACTTTATGGAAGAGGTACATTAAAGATGTGATGATCAAATGAAAGAAAACCATGGGTATTAGTTTCCTGAAGCTACTGTAATGAGTTGCCATTAAGTCAGTGGCTTTAAAGAATCAGAAATGTATCATCTCACAGTTTTAGAGGTCAGAAGTCCAAATTCAGTTTCTTTCATAGAAAACCAAATATCTAATGTTCTTATTTAGAGGTGGGAGCTAAACCTTAAGTACACATGGACATAAAGTCAAGAGCAATAGATACTGGGAGCTCCCAAGGGAGGAAAGGAGGGAGGGAAGGAGGGAGGGAGGATGGAATGCGCTGAAAAACTTTCTATTGGGCACTCTGTTCAATTATCTGGATGACAGAAGCCAAACCTCAGCATCACACAATATGCTCTCGTAACAAACCTGCACATGTACCCCTTGAATCTAAAATTTTTTAAAAAGCAGTTTCACTGGCCAAAGTTATGGAATTGGCAGGGCAGTTTCCTTCTGGAGCCACTGAGGGAAGAATTTGTTTCCTTGCCTTTTTCTGCTTCTAGAGGCTGCCCACATTCCTTAGCTCATGACCACTTCCTCCCATCCCTCCAACTCCTCGCTTCTGTCATCGTGTCTCCTACTCACTGTGGTCCTACAGCCCTCTTATGAAAACTGTCACGATCACACCCAGCCCATCCAGTTTATAATGCAGGATCATCTCCCCATCTCAAGGCTCTTCATTTAGTCACATTTGCCAAGACTTTTGCCATATAGGGTCCCGGGGATTAGGGCATGGACATGTTTGAGAGGCCATTACTCTGCCTGCCCCCCTTTTTCACCTTCTCTGTCCTGCTCTATGCCCTGGCAGGCCAGCCTCTGCAGCCTGCATCAGCTGCCCCTTCCCCTGTGGTTCCCAGCTTGGTTTGGCCAATAGGAGGCACAGTTCCACTCCCCACCTGCTACCCTACAAGTCTGGTTATGACTGTCTGCCCCCAGCTTCTGGAAGGCAAAGCCTCATTCCATGCCCCAGCTCTCTCTGGGCTCCAAAATCCTCTGTTCATCTTTTCCCATTCAGTTTGGGAGTGGTCATGGCTTTCTGCAAGGGCTGACCCCTGGGTGCCTTTCCACTTCTTGCTGGTCCCCTTTGTCCTGCCCTGCACTCTGCTTTAACTCTCCTCTGTGTGCCACCTGTTTCCTGGCGAGACCCAACAGATGCAGACTGTCAGTCTGGGGGTAGAGGAAGTGTGCACACAAGGACGTACAGGCACTTATCAGGGGGAGAGGGCAGGGGTCTGTCTGCCCAGTGGCCAGCCAAGGTATCCATTGGAGTAATTCTGGGTTTCAAACAAAATCACCTTGGCTTGTGATATGGTTTGGCTATGTCCCCATCCAAATCTCATCTCGAATTGAAGCTCCCATAATCCCCACGTTTCATGGGAGGGACCTGGTGGGAGGTAATTTAATCATGCGGGGGGGGGGGGTGGTTTCCCCCATGCTGTTCTTGTGATAGTGACTGAGTTCTCACGAGATCTGATGGTTTTATGAGCATCTGGCATTTCTCTCTCCTGCCACCCTGTGAAGAGGTGCCATCCACCAGGATTGTAAGTATCCTGAGGCCTCCCAGCCATGCACAACTGTGAGTCAGTTAAACCTTTTTTCTTTTTTTAAAAAAATTATTTATTTATTATACTTTAAGTTCTGAGGTACATGTGCAGATTGTGCAAGTTTGTTACATAGGTATACACGTGCCATGGTGGTGGTTTGCTGAATCTGTTGCCCCACCATCTACACTAGGTATTTCTCCTAATGCTATCCCTGCAAAATCCCCACACCCCCTGCTACTCCACCCTCAGTCCCCCAACCCCCAGGCCACAGTGTGTGATGTTTCCTTCCCTGCGTCCGTGTGGTCTCATTGTTCAACACATATAGCTTGACAGACAAGAATGCCCCCCAAGACCAATGACAGTGTCTGAGATGTGAACAGAATCCCAGTGCTCAGGGCAATAGAAGTTGCCTAGACTGTAAATGGACATCTTTTGCAGATCATGGGACTGAAACAGGGGCCAAAAGGAAGAGAACAGGCTTTAAAAATCAAATGTGCCTGGGTTCAAAACTTCCTAGCTGTGTGTCTGTGGACACGCCTTGTCCTCTGAGTCTCGGTTTTGTCATCCATAAGATAGGATCATAAACGCTTCCTAAAGGGCTATCATGAGAACTAAAATAACAGATGATGCATGAAAAAGCATACAGAATGGGGCCTGGTCCATGGAAGTTTTCACTAGCAATCATTTGTTGTGGTAACTTTTACTAACCACAAGAACTAACTTTAAGACTATGCTGGTAATCTTTATTAACTAGTAGATGCTTACATTGACATACCATGTTCATTGATGTTTATTTTTAACATCTCACTTCCCCTTAGAGACAGTTCGGAACAAAGTACAGCACCTGCTTGTCATTTTGACAACCACACTAAGACTGTCAAACTGGAGTTTACCATATTGTTGACCTTTCAAATTAAACTCAAATTCAAGTTCATCTTCCTGAATTGCTAGCCGAACCAAAAATTTCCAAACCTACATCTGAAGAAAACGAAGACACATTTCATGATGAGGATACACAGATAGCAAATAAACACTTGAAAAAGTGCTCAACATCACTGGCCACTAGAGAATGGTAAATTAAGACCACAGTCAGGTATCACTAGACTCCCAGTAGAACTGACACAATTTTAAAATAGTGACAACACCAAATGCTGGTGAGGATATAAAGGGACTGAATATATACCCTGCTGATAGGAATGTAAAGCAGTACAGCCACTCTGGGAAATAGTTTGGCAGTTTCTTTTAAAACTAAGCATCTACTTATCAAATGATTCATCAATTGCACTCCCGGGCATTTCTCCCAGAAAAATGAACATTTACATATATGCAAAATGCTTGTACATAAAAGCTTACAGCCGCTTTATTTGTAAAATCTCAAAACTGGAAACAATCAAAATGTCCCTCAATAGGTGAATGGTTAAACAAACCACATCTATTCATACCCTGGAATACTACACAACCATGAAAAATAATGAATTATTTGTTACATGCAGTAACATGGCTGGATTTCAAGGACTTAAGGCTGAGTGAAATAAGAAGAAGCCAATCTTGAAAGAGCATATACTCTAGGATTACATTTATGTAACAGTCACAAAATGACAAAAGTATAGGGACAAGAACAGAGCAGTCATTGCCACAGGTCAGGGATGGAGTGAGCATGACCCTAAAGGGGGAGCACCAGGGAGATCTGTGTGGTGATGGAATGGCTCTGTACCTTGATTGGGGTGGTGACTGCATAAATCTACACATATGATGAATGACATAGAACTACACACATCCCTTGTATCAGTGTCAACTGCTTGGTTTTGACATTATACTATAATTATGTAACAGGTAACCGTTGGGAGAAACTGGGTGAAGGATAGGAGGAAACTCTCTGTAATATTTTTGCAACTCCCTATGGACCTATAATTATTTCAAGTAAAAAAGTTGAAAGCAAATATTATAAACAAACCTATCTACAGGCCAGGCTGAATCTGAAACAAGTCCATGCACTTCCTGAGCCCACCTTTCTGGAACAAAAGCAGACCTCAGCCCAGCCTCAGAACCCAACGTGGGCTGACTTGCTACTTGCTGCAGCCAAGGCTCTAACTAATGACCAAAAGCTGAACAATGTGATCACTCCTTCCCTCATGACTAACCCCCACAGCCAGCCATTGGCTGGGACATGGAGGGCTCTAGGCTTTATGACACTGTTCATGGCCACCAAACGGCCACTTCTACTCCTTGGAAATCAGCCAAAAGCTTAAAGCCACCTCCTTTCCCAAACATCTTTCTTTGGGGACATGATATATCTTTGATTGCCCTTTACTTCTTTCCCTGCCTCTTCGGAATTTGGGGAAGCAGGCTGAGGACCCTCCCCACTTTATGTTTTGATGGATAGAGAGAACCAGGAGAAAAGGAATCCAGAACTGCCTGATGCATATCTAAAGGCTGGTCTTCTCTCATTAGAGAGAGGATCTCCACTGGGACAGTTGGATTCATCATCACTGAAAACCAAGCAACACTGATACAAGGGATATGTATAGTTCTATGTCATTCATCACACATGTAGCTACCACCCCAGTCAAGGTACAGAGCTGTTCCATCACCACAAAGATCTCCCTGGTGCTAACACTGTATGTTCGCATGCACCCCATCCCTAACCCGTGGCAACGACTAATCTGTTCCCAATCCTATAATTTTGTTATTTTGTGAATGTTATATAAATGAAATCCTAGAGTGTATGATCTTTCGAGATTGGCTTATTCTTATTGTGCTCAGCCTTTTGCCCTTGAAATCCATCCTACCCACCAGCAGGCAGGCACTTGGCACTGTAGCCTCCTCCTGCTTCCTCCAGGCCACGGGCCTTTGAGAAACAGGTGCTCTAAAACTCCATTCCTTGGAAACCTGTTCTAGGATATGGTTTCATGACAACCACAGGACATAAGTATTCTTACTCCTGTCAATAATAAGAATCTGAGGTCATCCTACTGGTAACAATTGAAACCAGACTTTAGGCCTGGTCTAACTGATTCCCAAGAAAGACAAAATCCCACCTCTGTGTAAATAGTACTGTTTCCATGCAGACTGCAGAGCTCTGAGCTTAATAAGCTCATATCTGGATCCCACTAACTGGAATGCTCACTGTCCAAAGACAATGGGATTAGCTACCTGGGATTTGTTTCAAGCAGGTGTGATAAAACACACAGACGCAGAAATTATTTTCAATAGGAAGTTTTGTCTCACAGTTCTCTGGAAGCAGGAGGTATAGCACACCACACAGGGCCACGAAGGGAAGCACCAGGACAGTCAGGAGGGCAGAGGGAGAGAGAGGAAAATGCAGAAAAACGAGGGGAAACTTTATTGTGCTTTTTCAGGAAGATATGGGTGAGGCAGGGTAAGCAGGCTGAGAATTGGCTAGTTTGAACAACCTTAGCAGGATCTGAGATGTGAGGGTGGGTGTCCTGCCGTGGGGTGACTATGGCAGGTGGCTAGTGGCCTAGAGTGTGCCTACATAAAGGAGGTGGTGATGCCAAAGAGGTGGAGGGCTCTTGATTGGTTGGTTTGCATGTGAAAGGCACATTTGCAGGCCAGTGTTTTACTGTCTTTAGGAATTGGCCAAGCCCTCCAGTGTCTGCAAGACATTAACATGACAAAGTATCAAGTACGGAAGCTAGAAAATGTGGTTATTACAAAAGTCAATGAAAATAACTGCAAGCCAAATCAAAACCCACCAAAAGGAGGAATCCATTTTCAATGGAGAGTTCTCTCTGGAAGAAGCTGTGCTTAGTTTCCTCTGCCCATTCTGTCCCACCCATACAGCTTGTGCTGTGTAATGAGAGGTTCAGCAGTGTCCATTCAGGGTAATGTGCTTGTGTGCTCCCCTTCCCCCAGCTGGACTCTTGGCTGAGACTTAAAAATTCTAACTATGCATTCATGGAAGGGAGCTAGGTGGGAGAACGATGGGCTGTGGACAGCCCTTGCTGGTTTTTACCCGATCTAGAAAGCAGCCAAATGCCCAAGGCTGCCCTCCCCTCCCACGGTCTTTCCTTCTGACTGACAGGACAGAATGTTCCCTGTCCCCACAGACCAAACAAAGGCATAGGAAAATGGTGGCCCCAGGGCATAGCTGTTAATATGCCAACAAACTATGCCTTCTGTCAAGATATTCTTATGGGCAAACACATCACACAAAACCTCAAGATACAACTCCTCTCTCTCCCTAAATTAACATCCACACCTAAAGAAAGAGCCTCCCTTGAAGTTCTTCCATCAACATCATCACCATCATCACCTGGGCTGCCATTTATACATGCCACTCTGCATGCTATACCTCATTTATTCTTTCCAACGACACTTCAGTCAGGTGCTACTTTTATTTCCCATCTGGCAGATGAGGAAACCGAGGCTTAAGAGACGAAGTAGTTGGGCCCAGCTCATTTACCCAATTCAACATAGATCCTCATGGTCTTTCCAACAACTGCTGCCTGTACATATAGCCACGCATACACGTTTGATGGAATACTTCTTCAAAAATATTCACTGATGAGAGTTTTGTTTGGTTGATTTTGTTCCTGCTATTTCCTGTTACTCTGTGATGATTGCCCTATTCATGCAACAACGAGGTTGTTCTATGTTCTCTACCCCAAAGGAGAAATGACACTGCACAAAAACTCTTTTCCTGCCTTGAATTCCAAAAATCTGGTGCCTTCAAGACCAATAAAAGGCCTATAGGCAAAAAGACAGCATCATCGACTAAGAAGCAGCTGTGATTAGGAACAGCAAAGCTTCCAACGCTCTCTATCCCTTCCCATATATCCAGGTCAAGGTGTCTAGACTCAGGGGAAGGAAGAGAGGTGGAGGTGAAGCACAGGAAGAGAAAGGAGTATCCCATCTCACGCCCCTGGACTCGGCCCAAAGAAGATGCAGAGGGTAGCAGAGGCCCTATGCAGTTTTCCCCAAACTTCAGTCATTTATATATCACTCCGTGTATCTTGGCAGTGACTTTTCACCTGTAGTAGTATTTACGTACTATTTTTCTTTAAATCATCTTTTAAAAAAATTCTTTTTAAAAGCTTCCTCCTAGCCAGTAGTTTTCTTAAAAACATAAAGTTGATCTGCTAGTTATATTTTTCTGGTACTGACGAAAATAACCATGTTACAATTTACATTCCTAAATGTTTGAATTGATATTCACATTGCTGCTTGCCCTGCTTGGGAAAATGGTGTGTTAATGTCATCTCTCCCAGGTAACATAACTACACTTTTAGATCAGATCTGAGCCCTGGAGAATGGGCTGTATCACTGGAGGGGGATTTTTTGGAATACCTTGGCAACCAGAAGGAAATGATGGGCCAGTGTGTGGTATGTGTCAAAAATGCCAAGAAGAAGACCAGAGCTGACCAAAAAAAATGCAAGGAAGAAAAAGCTAAAAACATTATGTTTAGCCCTAGCCCTCACCAGAACATCATGCCCTGTAAGACCACTGGTTTGCGGCATGCTGGAAAGAAATGCCTTCAAAATATTCCTACATATATATGTGAGTTTACTCTCTGAGAAGACCCTGATCTTTGAATCTCATAGATAGCAAATAACCGACCTGTAGCTTCCTTCGGAAATGATAGGTACGCACCCCCACAAACTACTTGGTTTTGTTCTGTCTACAAACCCTCATGCCCACAGAGGCCAGGCAGACAGTGAACAAAGTGTACCTGGTGTCAGAAATGCCACAGTGCATGCAGGATGAGAAACAGCCTCTGACAGTAGCCTCAGGAAGAGGGAGGCGTGAGGGGACAGTGAGGATGGAGGGGAACTGGGCATCAGCTATTATTTCATGCCCCAGTAGGGACCTACTGTGGCCAAATGTTCAGATATTGTTTCAGGAAACTGGAAAAAGATACTGTTATGTGTGTTCTCTTAATTTTTTAAAGTATTGAAAATCCAAATTAAAAGGAAAGAAACTCTATAGTGGATACCATATGGACCAAATTTGGTCTAGAGGTGTCTAGTAATAGCCTCTGTGTTTGACCTTGGACCATGGCTGCCTTCTCTCTGGAGATAAAATCTTATGCATCTTATCTTATAGTCCCGATGAAGCCCGTGAGGAAGCCTGGTTGCCCCAGTGTTGGAGGCAGGGATGTGGCACTGTGGTTACGAGAGCAGGCCCCAGAATCTGAGTGCCTGGGTTCCTCAGCCGTGTGACTTTGGGCAAATTCCTTCGTCTCTCTGTGACCGGTTTCCTCATCTGTAAAGCAAAGTGGAAAATAATGATAGGATGTTGGGAGGTGTAGTCAAGTGAGGTTATGAATGTACCTCGTTCAGCGTATATTAAGCGTCCAAAAGAGTATTGGCTCTTGATATTGAAAAGTGGCATGTCTGAGGTCACACAGCTTCTACATGACAAAGCCCAGGTCTGCTGACTCCAAAGCCAGTGCTCTTTCCATGAGACCACATGTTTCACTATCAAACGACAGCAAATTAGGTCACCTGCAAACCCACAGCCCGTTTTAGCACCATGCCCAAATCAAACTTTCAAGAAAGTTACTGTGACATACTTTTAGCAGTACGCATAGTCATGGTGTCACAACCTGGGAATTAGGCTCCGGTGAAAGCTCAGTGGGGCCACAGGAAGAGCTCAGTGTGTGAAGCCATGCAGGCCTCAATCCAGACCCAAGCTACATGACCTCCCTCTCCAAGCCTCAGTATCCCAATCTGAGAAATGGGTATAATACTGTTACTAATAGTTACCTGCTACAGTGAGGTCTCACTGAAACAACTGAGGGCAAGCTCTTCAGAAACTGAGAGGAACCACACCTGCTAATGCGGCAGCTAATGTCTAGGATTATTCAACTCTTACATGGTAAGAGAATCAGCAGTGCTGGGTTTGACAGGACAAGGCCAGGCTGCAGCAGATAGAACCAGGGAGTGGTTCTGAGCCTCCTGGATCAAGGCTTAGAGCTGGAAGGGAGCAGGGAAGGGGTCTGCATTCATTGCCAGGATGTTGAATGACCAGACTGGATGCAAATCAGGGTGGGACAACAATTACTTCTCCTTACTGAGGAATGAAGAAGCCTAGACTTTCCCTTCCAAATGGAGAAGACAAGTAGATGAATTAATTATTACTTAATCAGCAAATGAACTGTTAAGTAAGAAAGTGTGGAATACAGGACTCAAATAAACACAGCATTTTTTTAAAACCAACGATTAGAAATGGGATACCCAAGATTTGTGCATTTTATTGATGTTCAAAAGAAAATAACTGCAAGCAAATAATGAGCTCTAATTTACACTATCCATTCTGAATTAAAATGGTTAGGGAGTATGTGTTGATGTCTACCACTTACTCTGAAATGCACCCCCAAAATTATACATGGATGGATAGCTAGAAGGAGAGCTAGGGAGAAAGTCATAAGATAAAGCTAAATGTGAATGCCTGTAGAATCTAGGTAGCAGACATTTGAGTACTTGCATTAAAATTGTTTCAACTTTTCTGCACTGTTTGAAAATCTTTTTTTAAGTTGTTAGAAAAATTGATGCTTACAAAATAATTTTAGTGACAAGAAAAATAGTCACTCTATAACCTTAGCAGGAAGAGCAAACTAAACCATCTCAGCTACACAGAGACTCCTCTGCCACCGTGATGGGATTTAAGCATTTGAGAAACGATACAAAAAAGAGGGGGAAAATGTCACCCAAAATGTTATCATCGGAGATGAGTTCATTGCACCTTGAGGACTTCCACCTTTCCAGAATCCTCTTTTCTGGTTAGGGTGTCCTTAAGAAAAACACCCCTCAAGTTATTACCAACAAACATAGAAGGGAGAGAGAAATTGGCAATCAGCTGAGAGTAAAATAGATTTGGCTACTAACAAGAGGGTGAGAGGCCACCACTAAGGAGTTGGGAATGGGATTGGATAAGGACAAACCCCTCTTCTGAACACGGTCTCCCAGTGACTGCATGACAACATTGCCATATTGTGTCATACAGATAGGAAAATTGAGGCACAAGGCTGTTAAGAGATCTGCCTCGGGTCACAGAATGCTCTAAAAATATAATCACTAGGAGCAGCAACT
The DNA here is from genome assembly GCF_001604975.1 of Cebus imitator. Taxonomy (NCBI): domain Eukaryota; kingdom Metazoa; phylum Chordata; class Mammalia; order Primates; family Cebidae; genus Cebus; species Cebus imitator. Next base: position 382,080 of record NW_016107406.1, on the reverse strand, counting down.
TCCCCATCTCTGCCCTGGGTTCTGCTCTACCCAATGCACCTGCCCTAAAGGATAGGAAGTCAGTGGGAAGCCAAGAGCAGGTATGCCCAGTAGTGGGGTGGGGAGGATACCGGAGGAGCTGCATTCCTGGGCTTCCGTGAAGCGCATCAACTCGATCCACTACTTCCAAGTGGGCAAACGCCTCTCTGGTTCTCTGCCATTACTGTTAGGGTAAGGCATTCTAGCCCCTGGGTTGGGGGAGGAAAGGAGTTGGGGGAGAAAGCGCAAAGCTACACACACCCCCTCATTTTCCCTTCACCATCAGTCCCAAAGCAAACCTTTCTGCCATCATGTTCTCCTGTCACTATGCTGATGTAGAAATCTGCAGGGGGTGGGGTCGTGGAAGGGTGGGAGAGAGGTGAGGAAGGGTAGCAAGGGTTCTCTGATTAGGTCTAAGCACTCAATGAGATGACCAAGTGGCCTCCCCGTGACCCACTGAAGATGCTCCAGTGACAAGTCAGCTTGGAGCCCACGATTCCTGAAAATGCTTGTTGAACAGCCTCTTGGAGAGTCAGTCAAACTTGGAATGGCTCAGAACATCTTTGCCCATTAAACTGCCCTTTTTTATTCCTTTACAAAATCTGGCTGTTCTTCCCCAAATGTTTTGACTAGAAATTTTTTAAATGTCTTGAACATATTTCTGTGTCATTTTTTGAAACCAGAGGGATTTCAACTGCCACTCCCCTCAGAGAGCTTTCCCTGCTCCATACCACACCACAAAGCAAGGGTCCTGAGTCAGATGGCACGGGTCATAAAGCTAGAATTATCATAACATCATCCCAGGCCAGGGACACAATGCAAGCATCTCACTCACCTTTGACAAATGGAAGTGACCTCCCAGAACTGGGTTCAAGCAAAGAAAATAAGCACTGAGGTGGAAGAGGTAAATTGAACAACTAAAAGCATTTCAGATGGCAGTTCAGAATCATTCAATTGACCAATATTTATTGAGCTTCTACTAAGTGCCAAGCCCTTAGAGGTACAATGGTGAGCTGTCTTAGAGCTCATGGTCTATGATTCACTCACATGCTCAATGTACTAAGACACAAAACATCTAAGCTGCCCTCCAGGCCCTTAATGGATTCATGTGCTAGCTGACACCACTCAGACAGCAGAGGAAAGTGTGTATAACCAGAGCCATGCTGGGTGACAAGGACATGACTACATGGGAGACTGGAGCCCACTGCAGGGTGCAAAGAACTCAGGCAGGCAGCAGAAAGGAGGCAAACTTGGGTTGCAGTTAATCTCAAGACAAACCCTGTTTACAGCCCAGTTCACAAACTTCTCTTCCTAGGTTTTGAGACATCACAATGGCTACCTGACAGCTTCCAGGAAAAGAGGAATTCAAGATGTGAATAACAAGAGAAGCCGGGTGAAAGAGCAGCAAATTTTGAGTCCGAGGGCTTCCTATTTTGCTGACCTGAGATCGTCAACTCCCGGAGAAAACTTCTGTCCTGACTACTCCAAGACACTCAGCAAACATCACTTTTGGTTCTTCCCAAGAATTCTGCCAGTTTGTCAACTGTATGGATGTTCATGGGACCCTGCCAGAAAAGAAGTCCCTAAACATCTTGACTGTGAAACCATATGTCGATGGGTCCTCTCTTCTCCACAGAGCAGGGGGGAGGTCACTGTGCAATAGGTAATTTCACCTTGCTCTGTCTCTCTGCCACCTAAGATGTGAGCTGTGACTCTGGAGCCCTGCAAAGATGTATCTGGACTTCTTGGAACACAGCAGGCTCCCCGGATTCTTGAACTTAATGAGGATTGAGATGGTTTGTTTTGATCTCTGCCCCAAGCCAGCGACGATCAGAACACTCTGGATTTGTACTTATGTAGGTAGTTCCATTTTTAGGCAAAATTGCACAGGGCGACTTAACTGGTGTTGGCACTTCCCGGGGTAGCATCCCTGGCTGCCTGCGCCCAGCCTTGTAAGTCTGTGCCTTGGCTCATCAGCCCAAAGTGGGGCATAAAAGACTCACTGAGCTCCGTCTTTAATAACATTTTTTAAAATGCTTAAGAACCATCATAAAAAATCCATTGGATGGCATTTTTTTTCCACTTTGGCAAAACTAGAGTCATAGTCTATGTTATTACAAACTCAACCACAAGAGAAGAAAGTCGGCCAGTCACAATTTAGAAAATCTCATTCCAATAGTACTGGAAGCACATATTAGCTGAGTGGAGATGTGTCCAGTCACATCTGCCTTTTTTCCACAGACACAGCACCCCTAAGCCACTATTGAGCAACCTGGCTCACTTTTCCAAGCAGCCTCTGTGTGCTGGAGATTGACCTGACATGATTTTGTGTCTCCAACCTACAGACAGGGAAGCCTTGGACTTGATATAGTTTAAAGAGCCTAGAAGAAGACCCCTTGATTGGAATTTAAGAATTCTTTGGGTGGGATATTAACTCTGAAGGGTCCCCTATAAATGTGGGGTGTCCCTGGGAGGAATAATGTATTAAACCACATAGCCAACCACAGTTTAACATGAAGTAGTCTAACCTTTTTAGTAAGCATCTACTATGAACCAGGCATTTAAGTAGTTTCTTTAGACAATCACATAATCAAACCTTAAAGAAATTAAACTTTGTAAAATTTTGATGAGAGAAAGTTTGGACATGTCCTAGATAGCAAGGGGTTAGTAAGAGGATGTTATACGGACAAGACTGCCACCATTCAGAGAGGTACAGGGCCAAGGAGAGAATGATTAACTCATATGGGGAACTCAAGGCAGGCTTCAGAGAGTTGACGATTTTGCAGATTTTGGAGGACAAGGAGCAAACCAACAGGTAGTCAACGTAAGGGAATTCAGGGTAGAAGAAACAACATGGGGCTGGGCGTGGTGGCTCACATCTGTAATCCCAGCACTTTGGGAGGCCAAGGCAGGCAGATCACCTGAGGTCAGGAGTTGGAGGCCAGCCTGACAAACATAGTGAAACCCCATCTCTACAAAAAACACAAAAATTAGCCAGGCATGGTTGTGGGCACCTGTAATACCAGCTGCTTGGGAGTCTGAGGCATGAGAATCACTTGAACCCAGGAGGTGGAGGCTGCAGTGAGCCAAGATCCTGCCACTGCACTCCAGCCTGGGTGACAGAGGGAGACTCCATCTTGGAAAAAAAATAAAAGGAGAAACAGCATGGGAACAGGTGCCGGTGTATAAAATGACATTGTATATAGATCAGTCTGAATTCCAGCTGAAATGCTCAAGAGAATTCAAGATGACATTAGCAGATAAACTATTAACAAAGGCGTGTGTACATTATGGGGAAACCATAAGAGAGAGTGCAGGAGTTGGGGGCCAGGGTTGCTATACCATCCCTAGATGCAAAAGATGGAAGGAGGCAGCAGTTACCTGAACACAGAAAGAGAAAATTATGTAGAGAGGGCCACCTTGAAAGGATCTGAGACTTCTAAGGTACCGCTGAGGGAATAAAGCCCCATTTTTCTCCTCCCTCCTCGGATCTCTTATGGGACCCCTCCACCCATGACCAACCCAACCATAAGCCAGAGGGTGGGGCAGGGAAGTCTGGCCTTGCATTCCTTGCAAATCAGACTACTCGGGTCCAGAGCTGGACAGAGAAGAGTGGAGTGAGGCTCTGGGGTGAAGGCAACTGGCAAACACCCAACAGAGTATATTAGATGTGGCTGGAACATAGAGTATGGGTGGGATGGGAGACAGAAGGACACGGAGCAGGGATGTGACCGCCAAGGACCTGTCAGGCTTAGAGCGAGCAGGAACATGGACCTACGTGGTCATAGAGACCCTGGCCTGTGCTGTAAGCCCGGAACACTAGTGCCCATCAAATGACCCCTGGCAGCCAATAACTTCACAAGTTGCACTTTGGAAGGTGACCCCAGCCATGTTTGTCTCCTGGAGTTCTGGACACAGCAGACAAGAGCCTGTAGAAGCAGAAGGGAAGTACCTACCAGTGGCTGCCCAAGGGAATGCTACCAAGAGCATCTTGAATGAGTTAAACCCAGTCTATCTCTTGTATTTCTAGCCCATTCCACCTTTTTTTCCCTGCTGACGTAGAAAGAGGGCCCCGAGATGAGAAACTCTGCAGGCGCAGGTTTCCCAGAAAAACGAGAAATGTCTGCTTTCCCCCAGGGACAGCGTCAGGCAGCCAGCCGAGAAGCCAAGTCAGTCCAGCCCTATAAGGCTTCAGAAAAAAAGACAAGTGCCAGCCCCCTCCTGTCTGGGAAACATTAAAAACAATCTCCGAAGTGATTCATTAAAAGTCCTCCTATGGCAGAAGACCATCACCCAGATGTGAAAATAAACACAGAGGGAAATTCCAGCATCAGAACGGTGTCAAGTCTTTAAACAAATGCATGGCTATTTCAGGGAAGGGAAGAATCTTTTGACTATCTTTCCAAGCCCTCAGAATCCAAGTCAGACTCTCTCCATAAAGCACCCCAGGCAAATTCCCACGATGCCAGACTGGGAAAAATGTGAAAACACTCACTTGACTGTGGGCACAGTGACTCTCTGGGGTCCTTCCCACTTGCACTTCTCAGCAACCCTGCTCCCCACGCCAGGGCCAGCTACTCAAGCTTACCCAGTGGTGCAGCCCTCAGCTCGGCCTTGCTAAAGTATCAGAAGTTAAAACAGAGGCAATTCTTTCATTCTACTGAAAACAATTAGCACAGAAAATAAATGGGACATGAACCGACATCAAGCAAAACAGAGAGTGTGGGAGGCTGAGGTGGGAAGATTACCTGAGGTCAGGAGTTCAAGACCAGCCTGGCCAACATGGCGAAACCCCATCTCTACTAAAAATACAAAAATTATCCAGGTGTGGTGGCAGGCACCTGTAATCCCAGCTACGCAGGAGGCTGAGGCACAAGAATCGCTTGAACCTGGGGGGCGGAGGTTGCGATGAGCCAAGATTGCGCCACTGCACTCCAGCCTAGACGGCAGAGCAAGACTCCGTCTCAAAATAAATAAATAATAAAAATGGGAGAAAATATGAGTATGTCTGTCACAGAATACATGTTTTCATGTCCCGTGTCTGGCACAGTGAATGGAACACAGTAGGCATTTGATAAACATGAAGGAAGGCAGGGAGGGAGACTGTCAGCTCAAAAGTTGTCCCAGAACCCAGGAGTTGCTGCAGTACTGACCATACGTGGGGTACCCAGCAGAACCACAGCTGACTCGTCCTCGCCACCAATTAACTGGTAAGGTTTGAAAAAGCCTAAGTTCCTTGAAGCCAAGTTCAAACCCTTCCCATCATAAGCTATCAAACTCCTCCTCCACAGCTGGAATTTATTCTGTTGTGCGTGTGTGTGGTAAAACACACATAACATAAAATTTACCATCTTAACCATTTTTAAGTGTTAAGTGCAGTGGCACTGAGCATATTGTGCTATTATTAGCCCCGGCCACCCACAGAATTCTTCATCTCGCAAAACTGAAACTCCATTCCCATTAAATAACTCCCATTCCTTACTGCCCCCAGGCCCAGGCATCCACCATTCTATTTTCTGTCTGAATTTAGCTATTCTGAGCGCATCATGCATTATTTGTCTTTTTTGTGTCTGGCTTACTTCACTTAACATAATGTTCTCAAGTTTCATCTATTTCATTGCATAGGTCAGAATGTCTTTCTCTTTGCAGGGGAATAATATTCCACTGCCTGTATGCACTGCCTCTCATTTATCCACTCATCTGCTGATGGACAGTTGGTGGATTCCTCCCTTTGCCACTGTGAATGAAGCTGCCATGAACATGAGTATGCAAATCTCTTTTCAAGACTTTGCTTTCAGTTCTTTTGGGTGTATACCACTGAGGTTACTTTTTTAGCAATGAAATTTCTTCTGAATGAGTCATTCATCTAGCTGTCAAATGATTCAAGAACACAGCAATCAATTGTGAACTTATTCACATTTAGATTAGACTGTACTCTGTGCACACAGATAATTATGAACCTGTGAGAACCCCTCTCCCAGTCATAGGCAGCTACACATTCCCACTGAAGATCAGTGCAAAGGGCAGGGTTCTAAAGCTTTGGAGACCCAGGTTCAAATCTCAGGAGAAGCCCTTATCAGCTGTGTAGCTTTTGCAAGACAGTGAGCCAAAACATTCCTCATTCTTCTCCCCTGCAAACTGGGGATAATAAAATGCCCTTCTCCTCACGTCAGTGAAGTGGAGGCTATCGAGAAAGTGTCCAAGGTGCCTGGTGTATTGTGAGCACTCTGTAAACACTGCACTTCCTCTGCTCTAAGATGCCCTCCTGTGTTCACAATTTCACATTTCTACAATCACACTTCCAAACTCAGGGTGTGCATTACCAGACACCAGCTTTCTCACTGATGCATTGACTGAACTTAGCCAAACGTCTCTGAAGAGATTGTAGAATTTTCCCCAGAAGATTCTGCGTTCCTGCAGGAGAGAGGCTTGGTGGGAAGTTTGTTCCACGCTGCACACCATTTCCAGGCTGTCCCACCAGCATTCCCCGCACTTCCCTTCACCACTCTAAAGCTTAGGAGAAATAAAATCTGGCCCAGCCACCCATTTATTCAGCCATCCATTCAACACTTACTGAGGGACTGCACTATGCCAAGCCTGGGGTAGCTGCTGGAAAGCAGGAGATGACTAGAACAGGCCTCTTCCCCACAGGAAGTCACGGTGGAAGTGGGGAGGAACAAAAGGAATAAGAATAGCAAACACTCACATGGGGGCGTGCTCTAGGTGCTGCTTCCAGTTACATTGCCTAACTCATTGAATTCTCCCAATAGTCCTATGAGATAGTACTATTCCAACTTCCACCTTACAGATGTGGAAGCAGAGTAATAGAGAGTAACTTGCCCAAGTTGCACAGCTGGTAAATGGTAGAGCTGAGATTTGAATTCCAGCCCTATGACTCCAGAGCCCATACTTCTAACAGGACCGAGAGTCAGAAAAATTTAACATCGGGTACTACACAGGCACCAACCAATCGGAACAAACGCCAGGGATTTTATGATGCTCCCATATGCCAGCTGAGAGTCAGCAAGCCCTGCACTAACCACGCTTAACCTCTAGACTGCAGGAATCTAAGTTTAGACTAATGGAGTCCTGTGGCAGAGGTCTGGGGAGTTTGGGGGCGTGAAGGCAGGTGCCCACCAGCACCCCAGATTCAGCAGGCCCAGCAGTCATTCTTTTACCGACAATCACCAACTGCTTGTGGAACTTTAACACCTTTGCAGGTTGACAAGTGGTGAACCTGTAAATAGCACTCCTTAGCATGGTTCTTTATAAATCACCGGGGGCCATTGTCACACATGGAATTTCATGTAACCTTCAAGGCAGCCTGTGAAGGAGATCTCGTTGCCTTCCCACTTGACAAAGGAGAAAAGCGGGGCTCAGTGGAAGGAAGTGTTGCAACGAATTCCAAGCTGCAAATGTATACCTATCTGTCAAAGTCCCCTGTTCAGCTCATATGCAGGGATTATTCTCAAAGAGAACATCTTGGACCCAATTCTATATGCTTGCCCAAAGCAGTGGAGCTGGGCTTGAACCCCATGTCTTTGTCTCCCACCAAAAAGCAGCTCAGCTATCAGGGTCCCTTCCTTTATTCTCTGCCTGCTGTCCCCTTCTCAAGATGTCTACCCTGCTTCCCCTTTCAACCCGCACTATCAAAAACAGAACCCCTGTGGCTTTCCACTGCCTTGCTCTGCTCCGTTCTTCTTCAGGGCATTTACGATGTTCTGGAATAGTAGTGTATTTACTAGTTTAGCAACTGTTTCTCCCTAACAAGAATATAAGTTCCATGAGGGCAGGAAATGTGTTTGTTTTGCTTTTTGCTGTGTTCTGGTGCATTGTACATGGTCAGTGAGATTTAGTTCAATGAATGAACACATAAATGAATAGAACATGGCTAAATGAATTATCCCCTTGTCCAAGAAGCCAGAAACAAGCTCTAGGAACTCACCTGGGACCTTGGAGGTCTAAGGTCCTCCCAGGCTTGGGCTCAGGACTAATAGGAGACCTTGACCTTGACCTCTTGCCTTCCCCTCCTCTTTCAAGGGCACTCTTACTTAAGGGTTTCTTTCAAGCAACATCCCATAGCTTCAGATCTTTCTCACTCACCCATTGCCTTGCACATATACACACTCCCCTACTTTTACCCCCAAACAGTAGCAGACCTGGTCCTTTTCCTCAGGTTCCTTGTAATCCTGTAATCTCATTCATGCACAGGCATTGATGAATGATAACAGGTAACAAATGTGATTTTTAAAGGGGGCCTTCCAGTGACAACATTGTGACACATTAGAATGGCTAACCGTAGGAGTGTCTGGTGTCCTGGAAACCTAATATGTCTCATCATACACACACAAAAAAAAAAAAATGCCTGTGGATGTCATTCATTCATTCATTTATTCACTCGATCATTCAGCAAATATTTACTAAGTGCCTTCTGCCTACCAGGAAATATCCTGGTTGATGAGAATACACAGTGAGCAAGACAGCCAAGGCCACTGCTCTCAGAAATCCACCATCTAGTTGAAGAGGCAGAGCGGCAAGCAAAGGCCTTGCCGAGGGGTTTAAATTCTTATTCTTATACTACAACACAAGGTGATAAGAGCACTAACAGAAATCTGTGCCAGGACCAGAGGCAGCTACCGAAGGCATGGGGAGTCAAGAAGTCCTGCTGGAAAAACTGCGGTCTCTGATGGCTGTTGATGGTAGGCTAGGAGTTCACCAGGGAGCTAAGAGGTATGGGCATTTCAGAATCTGCAATGATGCAGAGGTCTGAGATGGCACAAGCAAGCCTGGCTCTGAGCCCACCATGCTCCATGACACCCTCAAAAATTGCTGAAGCTCAGCACAGCCAAGGCATGTGTGCCAGGCAGGAGGAAAAAACAACAAGGCAGGGTATCCTTGGGACAGATTAGAGGCCAGTAATTCTTCCCTCCTTTTGGAATGTTCAAAATCAAGTATGTGTTCCCGGGGCTCTCATTCTCTATAAAGTTGCCCAATTTCATTCTTATAACAACCCAAGAGGCAAATCGGCTATCTCTGTACACAATTTCCCATGCCGCCTTGACCCTGCCATATCCAAGGAGCTATTTAAACAGTCTGCTACCTTTTCCCCTGAATGTCAAGAGAAAGAGCTGATGGCATCAGCAACCACAATCATTATGCATGACCTGAGAGTTTTGTTTGACCTGCCAACTAAGATAAGTGCCTTTTTAAAAAGATACCCAAGACCTCAGTTTTAATTCAGCTTGAACACAAGTTTCTCTCCAGAGCACTATCTCCAAAATACTCAATTGCCCAATGCAAAGAATCATAGCTCTTTCCTTTTCTGGCTTTCTCTGATACAACAAGCTTGCGGCAACCGTCAGAAAAGAAGGCAAGTAACATCTGTGGTGGAGACCAGCCTTTGAAATTAGTTCAAACATACAGCAAGGCACTGTGCTCACTGCAGAGAGACACATGCTGTTCTGTGGACATGAGCCCATTCATGAGTCACCATGCATAATGGGGCATTGTTGAAAGTGTTGGGAACATGAAAAATTCCTCGTCGCCCAGTTTGGCTAATGCTGGAGCTATGTTTGCCTCCAGAAATGAAGTCAGACAGACTTGGCCTAACTTCAAGTTGCTGGGCCCAAAGACCAGGCCACCATGTTTATTATACTGATTTTTGTTTATAGGAGGTGCCCACTGAGTTGTGTTTAAGAGGAGCTTTTTTGTTTGTTTTTGTTTGTTTGTTCATTTATTTTGAGATGGAGTTTCGCTCTTGTCACTTAGGCCGTAGAACAAAGGCGCGATCTCAGCTCACTAAAACCTCTGCCTCCCGGGTTCAAAGGATTCTCCTGCCTCAGCCTCCCGAGTAGCTAGGATTACAGGTGCCCACCACCAGGCCCAGCTAATTTTTCTATTTTTAGTAGAGATGGGGTTTCGCCATGTTGCCCAGGCTGGTCTTGAACTCCTGACCTCAGGTGATCCATCCACCTCGGCCTCCCAAAGTGCTGGAATTACAGGCATGAGCCACCACACCCAGCCTGTGTTTAAGAGTTGACTTCTCATCTGCATGTACAAGGAAAGTGAAGCCTTTGACAAAGGATATGCATAGACTTCTGACCCTCCCAGAGGGTCCTCGACCACATGTAGGACTGTTTTAAAGCCCTCCTCAACACAGCTCTGTGCTGTCAGGTGAATTGGAGGGAAAAAGCTTGCCCATGATTTGGTGTGAAGAAATATGGCAGGGCCTGCAGGCAGCAATCCTTGGGCAGTAATACATAATATCTCTCACTTCTCGAGTATCTGTTATTCAGTGCTTAACAGGCATGACTTTATTTCCTTCTCGCATCTGTAAGATACAGGCAGGTCACATCAACCTCATCTTACAGATAAGGATTCTGAGATATGACAGAACACACCTGTGTCACAGAGCTAATGATTTGCACAGCTGGGATTTGAACCCAGATACACATATACTTATTTCTATATGTGTTTATAATCAGATAAAGTATGTATATATTTTAAATATGTCTAACATATACATTAATGTGAATATACATATTTATGCACATACATATATGTTTATTTCTTGCCCACCTAGGAAAAACCATGTTAGGCTAACAAAGTGTTCTATAAGTTCATATAGGTATAAATAAATATATTTTATATATTTTATATTTTTATTGATTGATTTTGATTGATTAATATATAAATGGATGTTACATATTTCTCCATATATTTCGAAGGAAACACCCTTAGTTGTGTGTGTGTGTGTGTGTGTGTGTGTGCGTTTGAGATGGAGTTTCACTCTTGGTGCTCAGGCTAGAGTGCAATGGCGTGATCTTGGCTCACTGTAACCTCCACCTGCCGGGTTCAAGCAATTCTTCTGCCTCAGCCTCCCAAGTAACTTGGATTAAAGGCACCCCACCAGCACGCCTGGCTAATTTTTTGTATTTTTAGTAAAGATGGGGTTTCACTATGTTGGACAGGCTGGTCTCGAACTCCTGACCTTAGGTGATCCACCCCTCCTCTTCGCCTCCCAAAGTTCTGGGATTATAGGTGTGAGCCACCATGTCCCACCAGATATATTTTTAGGTATGGCTAAGGGACACTGGAGGTAATGCTCCCTCTCCAGCATGACATCACAGGACAGGATTGCAGGGCAGGAAGTTTGACAGTGGAGTGGTATTGATGTCTAGGAGAGTGGCACCTTTTGAGCCTTAAATAAGGGCAGCACGAGGACCCAGTCATACGGATCCCAGGCCTGAGTGCCTCTCTCCCTGGATTCTTTGCACATGTCTCGATCACAGCTCTTATCATGTAACTCAACACAGAGATGGCTCGGTAGAACAGCCTCCCCACCACATCCTGGATCCACCAGGACCAGGCCCTCTATCATATTCTTTGTATCTGCCACAACACCCGGAACTATGATTGTACTCCGGACATCTCCGTGGGCTGCATGAATGGATGGATAGATAGTTGGCTAGATGCATGGATAATTCAGCCAACCTGGGTTCAAGTTCAAGTAATACATGGTGATACATGTTTGGTTTGGAAACCATGTTAGCTGACTTTTAACATTGATGACAGGGTCTAAATTCTGTGTGTCTCATGGGGGGATCAAGAGGGGGCTTCAGAGTACCCAGACTCACAGGGAGGAGTGGAGCAATGAAACATGACTTTCCAAAGTGGCCCTTGTCTGCCACATACAACATTTGACATCTACTGGATGCCTATTCAGTGCCTGGTGCTACTGGGTTAGTGCCCTGGGTGACACCGCCAGATGGGAATAAGAACAGAGGGATGGGCTGAGGTAGGGGAGGGGAAACTAGAGTTCAGCCTTGTCTTTTTAAGGTGTCAAGTTCTATGCATAGAAATGAGTGTAGACAGGACTCTCTTGGTTTGCTTTGAATAAAAAATGAACTTGGGATCTTCCTAGAAGACAGAAGACCATTGCATGTATACTTTTGTTGAGGGTGCACAAGTAGACACTTGGAGCAAATTGCCTCTAATTTCCCATTTAATCCTGCCATTGCTTGATGCCATCGCTAAGCGTGCGACATATCTGAATATGTATTACTCTGATTAAAAATCCATTAGTTAAGTTGACCTGGCCATGAATCATTTCACCTGGAAAAGTCACCCTCATCTGAGAGCAGCTCTGCAGGGTCAGCAGCTTCTCAAGCTCCCGTCAGTGAGAGCTGTTGAGTAGCGCAGTGGTGGTCCCCGAGAAGGGCTGCAGGTGGAGATTCGGTGGCAGTGGCCCCATCGGCTTCTCTATGTCCCAGTCGCCTGCTGGGCGAAGACAGGGTGGGGTGTATGAGGGCCAATTTCACCCCCACTCCAAGCCAGACAGCTCTTCCTAAACTCTGCTGTCTCCGTGGATGGAAGAGGGAAACGTCATCGCTGCGTATGAAGAAACCAGATATATCTCTGCCATATTTGCTGGGATAAATCACCCAGATGCGTAGAGCTTCCCATGAAAGCCAAACCAAAAGCAAATAAAATGGTGAAATTGCATCCCAATATTTCCTTTATGCAAACTGCATAATGTTCCTCTAACTGGACATCCACTAGGATTTTTCCAATCTCTTTTAGCTGTCCAGTCTAGAATGTGATTTCGTTGCTACTTGGAGACATTCCACAAAGACACAGAAACAAAGCAGCAGTGGGTGGAGATTTCCATGACCCACAGAATGGATTTCCCAGTTGAAGACGAGTAATGAATACTATTTATTAAGCAAGTATGACATACACCGCAGTCACTGTGCTCAGTACCGTATGTCTGCTAGCTCATTAAGTTCTGAATGTGGCTTCCTTATGAAGGTGTCATGGTTTCAGATGAAGAAACAGGCTGGGATCAGGTGACAGCATGTGACACGACAGAAATCTCACAGCCAGTAGGTGCCAGAACTAGGATCCAAGCCCAGGCTGTCTGACTCTCACACTCACACTTTGTCTGACCCTCATCACATCCTCATCCCAGACACTAGAGGTGCAGAATCTTGGCACCATCCCCAGCCCACCTTCTGGAGGGTCCTTTCAGTCCACATCCTTGGGCCTGAGCCACTCTGTTTCCCACCGCTTCTCCTCAGCCTGGTGTATGCTCCTGCCTTTTTCCTCCTCCCATTGAATTCATCTCTGTCCTTCTACAGTCAGGCCATATGTTTTGTCCTCCAAGAAGCCTTCCCAGACTTCATCCATGTGACCATCCCTTTCTCTGATCTCCCACGTAAAGTTGGTGACATACAACTTGACCTTCGACTATCGGCAGATGATAGTCAAAAAAATCATTTTTCTAACAGGAATGTTTTTCACCCTGTCTATTCCCACCCAAGTGGGAGCTGGGGTGCACAGCCACCATCCCTCTGGACGTCAAGACCCCCACTCCCTATCTCCAGGTGGGTTTTGAGAGAATAGAGTGTGTCCACCAGCTGAATGGGACTTGGCAAAGTCTCCAGTGCCATTCTAATGGGTGCCATTCTGATGGTGATCCACAGGTAACGATCAGGCCATATGCTGACGTGACCACACAAGGAGCTTTCCGGGGTCCCCTGGCCATGGGACATCCCTAGATGTCAGCACAGCCCTGGCAGCATGGGCTCAGTTCCAGGTCTCTTGAGGCTGGCCTTCCCTTCTCTGCCTGGACTCTCAGTCAGGTCTCCCTGTCCCAAGCTCAGCCCTCCCAAATGGGAGGCCCTCCCATGGTCAGGAGTCAGGAGAGGACTGTGAGGGTCTTCCCTGATTCTTGTTCTAATCCTAATGTTGCAGAAGAAGCTGTGCCAGCTCCCCGCAAGTCCCCACTTGTGATCCACAGAGGCCTGTTTTTGTTGCCTCATCACTGGATGTAGATGCAGACAAGAGAGCAGGCGGTTAAAATCAGGTTCTGAAACCAGCCCCTGTCATCACATTCTAGCTGTGCAAACTCAGTCCAGGTCCTTACAGCGGCTATGGTGTGAAGAGTAAGTGAGTTCACGCACACACCGCCCTCAGAGCAGGGTTTGGCACATGGGAAGCACTCCACAAATGCTGGCTGCGGTTATTACTTCTTGCTCTTTTTATTCCCATGGTTAAAACCTGACTTCTAAAATAAAACAGAGGCAGCTTCTGAAAGTTACAGTCTCCTAACAGCATCCAGCAAGGAGGAGTGGATGCTCACTTGCTGCATGCAGGGGCCAAGGAGGAGCAGAGAGAAGCCCCAGGGGCTCAGCCGAGAGATCTTGACTCACACAACCAATGAACTGGGACAATCCTGTTTAATCAGATCTCCAGGTCGCATGGGACCCGCCTGCCATCTGAGACCCATCGCCATTACCTCCTGGAGCATCGTTTCCTTATGTTGAAAATGCAGATTGAAACAATACTGCCCTCAAGGAATGGCTGTGAAAATGAGCTGGGTTAACAAAATAAAGATCTGGAAGAGCACCTGAACATAACGCTCCCCAAATGCTGGCGCCTGCTGTTACCTGAGTGATCCTTGTTTTATTCTTTGTGCTCTTCTGTACTTTCCTTTCTCTGTGATGGATATGTACTACTTTTATGACTTGGAAAACATGGGAAGGTGAGATATTCTAAAAAAAAAAATAATAATGATTAAAGATAAAATATCAGTGCCAAAGGGTTTAAATAAGAAAGTATGTCCAGTTGAGCATAATTCAGGGTGGGCTTCATGGAGAAAGCAGCATTTGAGATGGGCTTTGAAACATGGGTTGACTCTTGTTAGGCGGTAAGGGGTTTTCAGCCTAAGCAGGCTCCCAGGTGCACCACTGTGAGCCAACAAATAGGGAAACTGCTGCTAATTAATGGAGACTGAGGAGAAAAATGCCAGCCACATTGGCAGAAGAGATAGGAAAAAGAACCATCAAGGCCACATCTCCACAATGCCTATTTTCTGGGCAGCAAGGAGGGCAGAGAAAGTAGACATCCTCTTCTAAAAAGAAGGAACTTTTCTTGTTACTAATCTAGGCTTAGAATTGGTGCTAGAAAACATGAACTGATAATTTACAAGAGAAGAAATAAAAAATGACCACTAAAAGCACGAGAGAAGGTGGTGAAAATGATCAGGTGAAACCAGCCGATACACACAAGGATGGTTAGAGGCAGAAAGAGGAAAGCCATCAAGATTTATTCTCACATCCTCAGAACCAATGGAATCAAATTCCATCCTTCCCAAGACAATACACAGTAGCACATTTTCCTCAGTGTCATCTCCCCAAGGCCCTCCACTACATGAGATTCAATGACAAGTCCCCCACTCCACTCTTCTCTCAGTGGAATGTACCACCTCTCGGGCTCTGGGGGGCACACTGCTCCCTGCTCTGCTGATAAGCCTTACCTGGGCCAGAGGACAGGAGCTTGTGCATGTGTTCTGTCTCGACAGAAGCATCAGAGTCTGGGGAAAGGATCAAACCAAGCCAACTGGTACAGACAAGGAAGTTCACAGGGAAATTTAGAGCAAACACATTTCTACTTTCACCAATCTTTAATAGCACATCTAATTACATGCCTGCAAATCAACAAGCAGAGCTATGCCATGTCAGGGTTGGGTATGAGTCCCACTTCTGCCACCCCAAGTGTAACTCCAGGTCTCCCTGGAGCATGAGTTTCTTCATGCAGTGTGTAGACACTGCAAGGCAGTTGGGAGCAATAGAAGTGCACATGTGGCCAAAGTCAGCCCTCCATAAAGACCAGCTAACTATATTAGCCTGAAGCCAGACAGACAAGTATGACAAGCATTACTCTCTTCTTGGCCGGAGAGCAAAGGCTTACACTGGTGTGGGCTGAAGTGCTCAGTTCTTCTGATTCTCCACCACCAAGTAGTCCTGTCCAGGAACAAGCTTTCAAGTTATGAAAGCCACATTCTTCTAAGTCACATAACAGGATCAGGTGGTTAGGTGGAAAGCAGTGGGGCTGGGGGCCATATGCTGAACCTGGCCCCTTGGGAAAACCCGCAGCAGATTTTATGGTCACTCTTTGGTGTTAGGCAAGAAAAAAAGACCTCAGACATCTGCCTGCAGCTTTAGACCCAGAAAGGGACAAACATGCCTGCTTCAGGGTAATTAGCAGGAGATTTGGGAGACTGCAGGCTCAATAAACTCATTCTACATGAAGCATGGATAATGGAGGAAAATGATGCCAATTATCCCAGACACCTGAGACCATGCCTAGTTCTTCCTACTCCCATTCCTGATCTTTCAGGTCACAAAATAAGCATAAGAGCCTTACATTTATGTACCAGCCATTTGATTTGGGAACTAAAAAGCTGCTTCCGCTGGCTCAAATAAGGAGCTCCACTATCTCACCTAAGCCCTTCTTGACTCAACAACCATCTAGAAAACATGGCCTGCAATGTGCCTTCCTTTTGCTCATCTTGTTGCATAAAGTCACATAGTGGGCAAGGCAGGAAGGGCTAAACTTCCGAACCAACTTCTCTCATTGTCTCACCATGGAAAATGCCACTAAAGTAGCACCAACATATTCCACAGTCTCTGCTTACTTCTGTCTTCATTTAGCAAAATCTACTTACACTATTAAGTTGCTTTGATAGCCAATGGAGAAGAGTAAATAAGCCACTTACACAAAACAAAGTTAAGGTGGCATTAGCTGAGGATAGCCACAGCTAGTGGTGGCCAAGAACTGCGCATTTCCTACTCCAGGAGACTAGTCTAAGGGGATGGTGTGGAATTTGCTGGAAGCTCAGGAAATACACGTTTAGGATAAATAAAAGAAACCATGTCTTCTGACAGAAAGTAGGTGGCACATGGTGAAAACAATCCATGATTTTTAAATACTCAAATAAATTCATGGATGTCAGATCCAAAAGAGTTTGAGAGAGGAACTTGGAACAGGAAGTGTTTTTATAAATTCGCAGAACAGTAACAGCAGAACAAATTAGCGGATTGGTATTATTATTATTATACGTGAATTGGCTTCCCTCTCCCCCAGAACAATATCGCCATGGCAAAGTTAGGAAGCCATGACCATTGACTTGGCAATAATTAAATCATACAGTTCTTAATACATCAAGAAAGCAAAGATATCACAACCTCTAACCTTGATAACAGTGTACTGTGATAAGAATTTACCTTGTGTTTCTGATAAAATGGACATTGCCTCACCAGTATTAATCATACAGAGGGTCCCATTTTCCTATAAAGCATACAGTAAGTAAAAAATACAATGTAACGGCATCACCAGCTTGACCTAAAGCAGATGTGTCAGCTGTAATACACATTACATTAGCACCAGCTTGGCCTTCCTTCTTAAGATATAGGAGACTTTAGAGGAATAATTTCAACAATCCTGGTCTTTTTTGAAGATGGGAAAAGGAAAACTGAATGGATGCCCTCATTTTCCTTTGATCAATTGTCCTGCAACACAGGGCCTGCAGTGTCAGTGCCCTGTCTCAGAGCCCTGCTCCCACACTTAGGTGGTCCATGAGGCCCCACCTTGATGGTGGCGTGGATGCCAGTGGCAGGGCCTCTCCTCCTCCTTAGAAATCCCCTTGCAGGCCAGGTGGGGTGGCTCACGCCTGTAATCCCAGCACTTTGGGAGGCTGAGGCAGGTGGATCATTTGAGGTCAAGAATTGGAGACCAGCCTGGCCAATATCATGAAAATCCATCTCTACTAAAAATATAAAAATTAGCCAGGCATGGTGGTGCATGCCTGTAGTCCCAGCTACTCTGGAGGCTGAGGCAGGAGAATCAATGGAACCCAGGAGGCAGAGGTTGTAGTAAGCCAAAATTGCCCCACTGCACTCCAGCCTGGACAACAGAATGAAACTGTTCCTTGCAATCACCCAGCCTTAGCAGGGGTGCTTCCAATGCTGGACACTCACTGCAAGGGAGCTCTGGCTATGGAGGAAGATACCTCATTCCTTCTCATTCAAATTCACCTTCTTGGGGTCAAGGAAATTAACCTTCCTTTTATAGGCTAGGTTATGCCAATTAAAATGCCTTGAGCTTCAAGAAAAAGAAAAGCAAATGCAAAGTGGATTCAACAACATAGAGATTTACAGACTTGCCCAAGAGGAAGTCCCAAGGTGGGGTGGGCTTGGAGGTGAGGATGGCTCTACTGGCTCAGCAACATCCCTGGGCACTCAGTCTTCCCATCTCCTGAGGCTGGTGCCTTGTGTCACAGAATGGCTGCCAGTAGTCGGCAAGGATACCTGCTTTCTTGTTCACTGTTGGAGAAAGGAGTGGATTGAGACAAATAATGCCTTCCTGAACCTCCTCATCAAAAAGTAGGCTGACTTTCCTAAAAGCCCCTACCAAGCCCCTCCTTGCATCTCATTGGCCTAAACTGTCTTAGAGCTGCCCATCTCTCACCCAGTCACAGAGGCAAGGGAGATGGGCCTTCTGTGATTGACCTAGCTGTAGACCAACCATAGTCCATCCAAGCTGAAAGTCAATCTGCCTAACCCTTACCCAACGGGAAACAGGTATGGTGGTGTTAGCAGGGTCACCTCATGTCCACTCCTTGGCTCTTCTCCTTTCCTGATTGGAAAGCCAAGTCCTTCTCTTGTGCCTCCTTAGGCAAGATCCTTGGGCCTTTTCTGACCTTGCTGCCTTCCCTAGCATCAGAATTTTGGGGTGCTAATCTGTACAGGGGAGCCAGCACGTTGGGCTTCCAGGAAAACTGGCTAAGCCTGACTTGTGACTTTTGCAGTCTTGTCATGCTGGGGGCTTACACTGGACATATATCATAAGCTTCAGTGGATCTTGGGTTTGGATTCTCTCACACTTACTGGATATGTTACCCTGAGAAGGTTATTTCACCACCTTCACGCTCAGTTTTCCTCATCTATAAAAATGGGAATGATAATAGTAACCATTATATTGGGTTGTTTTGAAGAAAGAAAGCATGTACTACTTCATGGTACACACGATCCTCATAGATCTTGATATTATCATTAATAATAATAAACTAGTTCTTTTGCATCTCATACCAATACGAACCTCCAATTCCACAGGGAAGTACAGGCTGCTTCTCCTTCACTCACACCAGATTGGGAAACATGACTGTTGTCACCAGCAGACACCCATTTGTGCAGAAGGCCCCACATTCTCTATAGGAGACACTTGTTCTCTGCCTCCCGAGGCCCCACCACCACCTGCTCTGCCATCGCCCGCCCCCGGAGTCTGAATATGTAATACAGCTAAGCAAAACAGCTCTTACACAACAAAAATTCTCATTTGCAGTAACTGTGTGCCTTTTTTCTGCCCACTTCAGTTGATACTTTGGTACTCAAAGGTACCAAAGCAATTTGTGCAGTACTAAAGTTAATTGTAAGGATCAATATTGGACCTGCTGGAAAGATAATTTCAATATTAACTATATATCTTGTAAAATACATGATGCCTCCCGGAGCTCAAAAAGAAAAATAACTACTACACTATCATTGTTTGCAAGTGTTTGTATGCTATAGAAGCTCCTTAGTCTACAGTAAGAAGTCATGGAAACAATTACCAATATTAATATTTTAAGTAGTTTTAAGAAGTTTGCCAGGATAGGAATGAGAGGAAAGACTGAATGGCCAACTATAGTTTCCTTCTTAAGGTGAAAACCAGTGAAGGAGGGGGGTCCTGTCCCAGATCTTAACAACTTCCTTCTCTCCTAGGCTACAAATTCCTTGTGTTCGGAGGTTTTCTTGAGCCTCTACCCTCCAATCTGTCCAGCACCTTCTTGCCTTTCCTGATCCCGTGGGCTTTGTTCAGTTGCCCTGACTTGATCTCTTTCTGCTTAGCCCTTGGATTTACCCAGACTGGCTGCCTGGCTGTTGGCTTTTCTCTCCCAGCTCACCCTTGACCCCATGCTCAGCAGCCCTTGAGCAGGCCTCTCCCCACCCTTCACTCAGCCCAACCCTTCCCTGACCACCTGCCTCTTCAGCAGGGGAGTCTAGACAGTAAGAGTGGAGACCATTCCCTTACACACTGAGTGGAGCAATTCCTGCAAGGGCTTGGGGTGCATAGCTCAACCTTGATTTTGATCTCAAGGAGGAAACTCAAGCTGTTGCAAAGACATCTCCCTTATCATTACCAACAGAGACAGAAAAGGCTAAGTGGGTCATGAAGCTAATTCTGTGCAGGGGGCCAGACACTAACGAGCTCGCATGAAGGCAACACAGGATAAATTAGACCCCTATTTCTTCTCTCTTCTCTCTTTTGTGTGGCCTTGCAGATCAGAAGACACAGAATAACCATCCCAGATGCACTGGCAATGAGCTGAGCTATATGCTTTATTGGGCTGAAAGAATATTGGCAAATGCAATGTGAGCCAGGGCTCTTCAAGGACAGAAGAGTTGACAGTTTGCTTTGCCCCTTTAACTCCTATGATCCACTATGAGAAATGCATGTCCCAAGTATGCTTCTGCTCCAAAGAGTTCTGGAACTCTTGGTTGGCCAGTCCTAACCAAGACCAATCAACCCTGGACCCATGAACAAGAAAATAAATGTTTGTAGTTATTTGTATAGAATAAAAAAAAAAAAAAAAAAAAAAAACAAAAAAAAAAAAAAAAAAAAAAAAAAAAAAAAAAAATAAAAAAAAACAAAAAAAAAAAAAAAAAAAAAATAGAACAACCACTGCCCAAGAACACCAGCACTAACATTCTGACCATAGGGCATTTCGATGCCTCAAACTGAAAGATATCTGCAGGACAGAAGAGAGAAGAATGGCCACCCATCAACAGCCCCGCAACACTTTGAAAAGATAATGGACCAAGGAAAGAAAGCAATCAGAATCCTCCAAAGCACCTGGCTTCTTCCTTTCACAGGTCCCATGAGGTGAACAGCTGTGTGTTTGTTGCCCTGCCCCACTTCTTCTGAGATCAGCTTCCAGGCTTTCCCTGAGGCGCCACCTCACCGTATCAGTCCCCGTGGGCTTATGGTCCTGGCCTGGCCATTCAGCATACATATTCCATTACTCTGGCCACAGTGAGTGGTTCAGGGATGGACACGTGACCCAGGCCAGACCCAAAGCATCAACCATGGGACTTTTGGAGGGAAAGAGGAGCTCTCTTTTTGGTAAAATACAGGCCTGGAACTGTTATAGTCACCACCAATAGACAACTGCCCAAGAATAAAACAAGCAAGAAGAAAGGCAGGGCTAAAAGATGGAAAGACCAGCCTGGGCAACATAGAGACCTCATCTCTATTAAAAATCAAAAAATCGGCCAGGCACAGTGGCTCACATCTGTAATCCCAGCACTTTGGGAGGACAAGGCGGGCAGATCAACAGGTCAAGAGATCAAGACCATCCCGGCCAACATGGTGAAACCATGTATCTACAAAAAATACAAAAATTAGCCAGGCTTGTTGGTGGCCACCTGTAGTCCCAGCTACTTGGGAGGCTGAGGCAGGAGAATTGCTTGAAACCAGGTGGTGGAGGTTGCAGAGAGCCGAGATTGCACCATTGCACTCCAGCCTAGGTG
>NW_016107406.1:330175-360503 GCF_001604975.1 Cebus imitator | reverse complement strand
CAGACTAAAGATTTTGTATGAGCCTAAAGACTGTATGAGCACCTGGATCCAGCTATACCTGAAGTTAGCAGTATCCTGAACACTTCAGCTGTGTAAGCTGATACATTTCTTTCTGTGTCTTCAGCCAGTTGAGTTGGGTTCTTTCACTCCCCCACTGAAAGAGACATGATGGAGATGCTTCCTTGTTAGCCACACTGTGCAGTTGCTCTTTTCCCTCCTTCCATCATTGAGGTTTAAATTTAATGTGAAGAAAAGGCATAGAATTTTCATGCTCCACTACTGGCATTTCTGTTGCTGGCCTCTGCCATTTTGTTAGGCCAGTGATTCCAAACGTTTCAGAGTAGCAAAGCCCATCATTGTTGGTCAGGAATATTGCATAGCATGTATTTATTACCCATGCACTTATTATGGTCTAAGCAAGTGGTTAGCCTTTCATTTTTCTCAGGAAAAAATGAGCATGTCACTCCTTCATTTCTCTATCTCTCTTACCATTCAAAGATATGACAAAGTTAAATTGGGTATTTCTGAACTTTAGAAAGTTAAAAACAAATCAGCTCATCCCCCTTCTCAAAAAAATTATCTTGTCACAGAGGGCTCTCTTCCCTCCAATGTGCTCCAAAGCAATGGCACAAATGCATGCCTTGGGCCAAATGCCATCGGCTGTTGCCTGGGAGCCATCTGAAAAGCAGCCTCTTCTTCCGGCCACCCCGTCCCCAGCTGTCAGGGAACCCCACTTGGAGTCCTCGTGTTCCTGAAATGATATGTCCAGGGCAGATGTCGCAGGGCTCATGTCAGACACAAAGGCAGTGCTCCCCTGCTTAGCTGTCCCAGCCAATTGAGACAGAGGCCCAACGCAGGGCTCCCTCAGAGGGCCACCAAGACTATACTGAGCTTCCCCCACAGAGATGCTGCTGACATGCCAGCAGTGCACTCTGGCTCTCCGGACTGACAGTGCTGAGTCTAAGAAAGTCACAGCCTTCACTGTTGTTCCTCTTTAAAACTGGGGTGAAATGCACATACATAAAATTAAACCTCTTAACCATTTTGAAGTTTACAGTCCAGTAGCTTTAAGTACAGTCATACTGTGCAACCATCACCACCATCCTTCCCAGAAAACGTTTCAACTTCCAAAACTGAAACTCTTTATCTATGAAACAATATTCCCCCATTTCCTCCTCCTCCCAGGCCCTGGCAACTACCATTCTGCTTCTGTCTCTATGAATCGGACTACTCCAGAGGCCTTCATATAAGCAGAATTAGACAGTATCGGTCCTTTTGTGTCTGGCTTATTTCACATGTCCTCAAGATTCATCTATGTTGTAGTATGTGTCCGAATTTTCTTCCTTTTTAAGGCTCAGTATTCCATTGTATGTCTATAACACATTTTATTCATTCATTCATCTATCAATGGACACTTGGTTGCTTCCACCTTTTGACTATTGCGAATAATGCTGGTGTGAACATAGGTGTACAAATGTCTCTTCAAGACCATGCTTCCAATTATTTTGGATATATCCCCAGAAGTAGAATTGCAATCACACGGTAATTCTATGTTTAATTTTTTGAGAAACCTCCATACTGTTTTCCACAGTGGCTGCACCATTTCACACTCACACCAGCCATGCACAAAGATTCCAGTTTCTCTCCATGCTTACCCACACTGGTTATTTTCTGGGTTTTTGACAGTAGCCATCCTAACGTGTATGAGGCAATATCTCATTACGGTTTTGACTTTTACTGTTATTCTTATTGTGATAGTCACTACTATAACTTTCTCATGTTGCACCAAGTTTGGCATTTTAATATTTAAGAGATGGGCTTCTTTCATTTCGAAGATACATGACCCCTGGTGCCTAAAAAACTTGCTACAAAAGGCCCAAGTTCTTTTAGGAGAGCTATTCTTTTTTTTTTTTTTTTTTTTTTTTTTTTTTTTTTTTTTTTTTTTTTTTTTTTTTTTTTTTTTTTTTTTGCATCTAATGCTCAGTTATCAGGGCCCAAAGATCCTAAGTGATTAGTCCCATCCTCCCCTTTTCCAAAAAGGAAATGGAGGTCCCAGAGGGATCATGTAATGGTTAAGAAATTTGAACTGGGCAAATCTGGATTGAAAACCTGGCCCTGCTACTCATGAGCTGCAGGACCGTGGAGCTGTCACTCAGCCCGTCCACACTTGGCTTCTTTTCAGAGCACACTAGATAGAACACAGCTGCTGTGAGAGTTAAACTGTGAGCCAAATGCAGTGCCTGCCACAGGGCCAGTGCGTGGTAAATCCCAGCAGCTCTTATGGTTGTTGTCTTCTTATTCTTATGAAATAAGTTGCCCAAGTGCCATGCCTAGTAAATTTGGTTTCTTGATTCCCAGTGTTTTCCCTTGCCATGATGGTTCTTAACCCCACTTTCCCCAATGTCTATGCTCACCTTATACAACTCTGGCTGTTACTTGACTGTAACTGATTGCCTGGTTTCTAAAACATACATTGAATTCATTCCCTCAATGGTACGTTGAGTCAATCCAACGCAGGAAGTCAGAGGGTCAGCTGCCGCAAATTCTGAAAGGTCCACAGTAGCAGAAGGCAAAGTGACAGAGCTGGGGAAGGGTCTTATAAGACCTTTGGCCTCAAGGAAATTCACGTGACCTGCAATGATGCTGCTCCCACATTCCTGGGGAGCTGCTTCCTCTTTGCATTGATTCCATCATGCATTTCTCTGATATTTTACGGCTTACAAAAATTCCCTCGGTTGACAAACACTTCTTGAGAACATACTGTGATCAAGAACGACGTGCCGAGTGCCAGAGTCACAGCCAAGATCAATGCCAGAGAGTCTGGGGAAGCAGACAGACATGATTCGCAAAATGACACCAACCAGTGGAAAACTGCAACTGTGCTAAGGACAAGGAAGGAGGGAAGCAGGTGCCCTGAGAGCCCACAAGAAGGACTCTCAGCTGAGCTGTAACAGATGAGTCACAGGAAGCATTTGCGAAGTAATACATAAAATCGACATTTATTTTGTGCTGTATTCCTGTCTGTCTGTGGGTCTTGAACATTTGCTGTGTGTAGATCCTTCACCAACCCTCCTGTACTTAAGGCTCAGGCATTTGATGAACTCAGGGGGTTATGGAAAGCACACAACCTGTCCATTAATAGGAGAGTGGGTGAATCAAGTGTGGTTTCTCCCAACTACAGAATACTATGCAGCTGTTAAGAGGAATTAAATACACCTATATAGGCTACTGTGAAAAGATTAGCGCAATAAATTCAAAGTGAATAATTCCTTGTGTAGAAAAGCATTGTTAAATGATCCATTTATGTAAGAAAAATCATGTACACAAATACGGGTATAGTCAGACTTTTTTTTTTTTTTTTTGGAAGGACACAGGAAACTGCTTATATTAGTTTGTTAAGGCTGCCATAATAAGTCCCACACATTGAGTGGCTTAAACAGCTGAAATGTATTTTCTAGCAGTTCTGAACCTTGAAGTCTGAGATCAATGTGTTAGCCGGGGTGGCTCCTTCCAGGGACCCTGAGGGAGAAATTTGTTCCAGGTGCCTCTCCTTGGCTTGTAGATGGCCATCTTCTCCCTATGTCTCTTCACATTGTCTTCCGTCTGTGTAAGTCTGTGTCCAGATTTCCTGTTTTGATAAGAACATCGGTCATATAGGATTAGGGCTCACCTTGATGACCTCATTTTAATTTGATGACCTCTGTAAAGACTTTGTCTCCAAATAAGGTCACATTCTGAGGTTCAGGGGGGTTAAGACCTCAACATTTGAACTTGAATGGGAGACACAATTCAACCCATAGCATTGCTGGGAGAGGAAAGGGACTCATCTTTCACTTCATACATTCCTCTAGAGTATTTTATTTTATTTATTTATTTAGAGACAAAGTCTCACTCTGTTGCCAGGCTAGAGTACAGTGGCACGATCTCGGCTCACTGCAACCTCTGCCTCCAGGGTTCAAGTGATTCTCCTGCCTCAGCTTCCCAAGTAGCTGGGACTACAGGTGTGTGCCACCATGTCCTGCTAATTTTTTGTATTTTTAGTAGAGACAGGGTTTCACCATGTTAGCCAGGATGGTCTTGATCTCCTGACCTCATGATCCGCCCTCCTTATCCTCCCAAAGTACTGGGATTACAGGCATGAGCCACCACGCCCGGCCTACCGTATCTATACTTTTATGATGAGCATACATTTCATTCATGAAAACCACTTTTAGTCCAAAAAGTGGTTGGAAATTTAAATCCCTCCACAAGTCGAGCACCAAGTGAAAACACTGGGGTTGTATGTTGCAGGTCAAGGTTGCCTGTTTCCATATCTGAAACAAGAGGCATGGTCTCCAGGGTGAAGTGCACATGTCTGAGAGAGGGAACCTGACCATCGCTGGTCTTGCACACTTCTAGTTATTTTTATTTTCTTTTAATTTCTATTTTGTTTTATATTGTATGTGGAGGGGCACATACCTAAAACTTTCTACTTGGTGGGGTTTGCCTTCTAAATAGTGGGCATGGCAAAGCCCTTGGGAGCACTTCTCATGAAGCTTAATATTTTCATAAGCAAAGAACAGGACCTAGTCAGTGACTGTGTATGAGTCTTCTTAGTTTGGTTTTCTTCAAAGGCTGACTACTCCAGTTGCTATCTGTGTGTGACACAGTGGCTTAGGATGACTACTTTATTTTCCTCATGATTTCACAGATCAGGAATTCAAGAAGGGATTAGCTGAGTGGTTCTTGCCAGGGGTCTCTCATTTGTTGCAGTGAGATGTTGGCTGAGGCTGGAGTCATCTGCAGGCTTGGCCAGGCTGCACATCCCACACGATCACTCCCATGGCTGAGGTTATCTGCTGGTTATCTGCTGAGTTCTCAGCAGAGGTGCCAGAGTACCTACACTGGCAATCTCACCTACACATGGCAATCTCATGGCATCCAATATCTTAAACAGTGGCTGACTTCTCCCAGAGGAAGTATCCCGAAATGCTTGGCAGAGCTGCACAGCCTTTTCTGATCCAACCTCAGAAATTAAGGCATCATGATTGCTGGACTAATTGCAAGCCAGTTACATTCAAGGCTCAGATCCAAGGGGAGGGAACCAGGCAGAAACTCAATGCTTTTTCTGACCTAGCTTCAGAAAGAGCAGAGTTTGTTAGTTATCTAGCACTGCATAACAAATTATCTCAAAGCTTAACAGCTTAAAACAACAAATCTTTAGGAGGACCATACAGTGTCCATGGATCAGGAATTCAGGAGTCCCTCTGCAGCCTGCCTCTGACTCAAAGTCTCTTGTGAGATTGCAGTTGATATATCAGCAAGGATTGCAATTATCAGAAGGTTTGACCAGCTCTGGAAGATCTGATTCCAAGGTACTCATTCACATGGCTGTTGGCAGGAAGCTTCTGTTCCTCAGGGTTGTTGACAGAAGGCCTTAGTTCTTCACCCTATGGGCCTCTCCATGTGCTGCCTGAGTATCCTAAAAGCACGGCAGCCAGTTTCCCCAAGAGCAGAGAGAGAGAGAGAGTGCAGGAAACTGCAGTGCCTTTTTAAATCTAGTCTCTGAAGTCATGCCCCATCATTTTCACTTATTTCTATTTAGTAGAAATGAGTCTCTAAGGCCACATGCAGGGGAAAGGGCATTAGGCTTCCCTTTTTGTAGCAAATGTCAAAGAGTTTTGACACCATCCACAGCATTACCTCTGTTGCATCCTATTGGTTATAAGTGAGTCCCAGCACAGATTCAAGGGGAGGGGACATAGATCCCACCTTCAGTAGGAGGAATGTCCAAGGATTTTCAGAAAGGACTTAGATACAATGTCTTAGTTAGCTCAGATTTCCATAACAAACTGCCATGGGCTGTGTGACTTAAACAACTGGAATTTTATCTCTCACAGTTCTGGAGGCTAGAAAATCCAAAATCAAAGTGCTGGCAGATTCCTTTCCTAACTTGCAAACAGCCCCTTCTTGCTATGTCCTCATCTGTCAGAGAAAGTGTGCATGCCTTCTGGTGTTTCTTCCTCTTTGCAGAAGGACACTAATCCCATTATGGAGTCCCTTACCCTCCTGAACTCATATAACCCTAATTACCTCCCAAAGACCCCCGTTCCAAATACCATCGCATGAGCGGGAGGGTTAGGGTTTTCACAAATAAATTGAGGCCGGGGACATAAACATTCAGTCCATAACCTTCCACTCCTGGCCCTCCAAAAAGTGTGTTCTTCTCACATACAAAATTCATTCAATCCCAACAGCCCCAACAGACGTCACTGGTTCTAGCATCAACTCTAAAGTCCCAAGTTTATCTAAATATCATAGAAGTCAGATATCTACATCATAAAAGTTTACTCCAGGAGAAACAAAAGGAAGAGTGAGACAAGTGAGACAAGGAAGGGAGAAGAGCCAGCAAGGGATAGATGACAGCTTGGAGCTCCGTCCTGCTGTAGGCTCTTCAGAGTCCACGTGGAACATGGCTCAGCCTAGGCCCATTGGAGGATGGGGGGCTGGGCAATTATCCAACTACTCTCACCCCAACTGGTTGAGGTTTTCCCCTGGAAGTGATGACACCCCCAGAGAAAGGCCTCAAGTAGCTGGAGATGGGACTCTGTCAGTGAACTGAAAACTGTTGTCCCCTACCGCAGGTGAACTCAGGTAGCCTAGGGTGGATAGAGAAAAAGCACCAACAGCATCTGCTATGAAATCTGAGATCATGGAGTGCCTTCCAAAGTAAATGTTTTTTATTGGTCAGGGAGAGAGCTTGGTGGGATAACAGGTCACTGTGACTCAGCAAACAGATTCTGTGATAGTCACATATACAGGCAAAAATAATCACAGGCTCTCAGGCTATGGAAGACTCTGATTCACTCATTCAATGGATATATACTGAACAACTACCACAAGCCAAGAACTGTCCTAGGCTCTGGGGTTAGAATAATGGACAAAACAGATGAAGTTTCCGATCTCATAGGGCTTATAGGCTAGAGGATTAGACCAGCATTCACTAAATAATCACACGACAAGATAAATATTAATTTTGACAACTAGTATAAAGGTACATTTTCTCAGAGAAGGCCCTAGACAAAGCTACAGAAGCCACCATGTATGTTTCCCAGGTGAGAAAGCAGTGGATGGTGTTAGAAGTGGTTCTGAGCATGCACTGGGGAATTACCTTCACAGAGAAGATTCCTCGCCCTTTTAAGAAGCCTCTTAGGGAGATACGGCACTTTCTACTCATCAGACAGAATGAGAATTTCTCTCTGAAGCTGGGCTTTCATAAGGAAGGTTCAGTGTCACTCCAGACAGAACTAGTCATTGAAATAACAGTACTTGAAAGAAAGAAAGAAAACCTACACCCAAGGATGGTGAATCACAAAGAGAAAGAAGCCTGTTTTCCTGATGACATTGTTGAGCTTTTTTGCTAGCCTTAGTCTCCTCACCCTCAAACTTCTTATGAAGGGAGCTCATTAAAAGTCTTTATTGCTTCATCCACTCGAAATCAAGTTTGCAGTTACTTGCAACCAAAAGCATCCCTGACACATGATATAGTTCATATTCTTCCACGGTTCTTCATGAGAACTCTTAATGTTCCCATGAGATAGGAGAAGGAGACTGATACCCATAGACGTGAACTATCCAAGGTCACACAGCGAATAAAGCTGGAATTGGGATGCAGGCCTTCTCACTGCAGCTCTAATGCAGTATACCACAGCACAGCGCAACACAAACCCCTGTTCTCCTCCCCCAAGTCTTTGCCACATGTTGTCACCTTACAGAGCTATTTTTAGTCCCCAGACGCCATGAGGCACAAGATTCCTAACTGCCACCTCCCAGCTCAGTGCCATTGACATGATGTGTCAGCGTAGTGGCCTTTTCTGTCATTGCACAAGCCCAGAGTTTCCACAGGCATCCTTTTTGTTTTTTACATCCTTGTTTTGACAATTTGTACTGCTCTCTTCCTCCTTTGGACATTCTTGTTTAACTGTTCCCCTAGAACTTTATGTCACCACATACACACATTCTTGCAATATTTAAAACAGTGGTTATGAAAATTGTGTGATAACATTAGGACATTATATGTTAAGTGGAAAGTAGGATTCAAATTGCATGCACAAAGATATGAAAAACACATATGCACATTAAAAAATTAAGGCAAAAACACTAGAATCTTTGCTGTGATTGTGGTGATGTGGTAAGACTGTGGGTAATTTTTTCTTTTTTTTTTTCTTTGTGATTTTCCAAATGTTCTGTTATGTGCATACAGTGAAAAAAAATAGGATGTTTTTAAAAATATGTCATTGTTTATCTGGCCCATCTCCTGGGAGGCACGATAGCAGAGCATGCTGGTTAACAGCATGCACTCTGGATCTTGATTGCCTGAGTTCAAATCCCAGTCCAACCACTTAATAGGTGCATAGCTTTCAGCAAGATCTGTAACTATTCTGTACCTCACTTTACCCATCTGTAAAAGGGGCCATATCCCATCCACCTGACTTATAAAGTGACTCTGAGAATCAAGTAAGTTAGTGATTGTAAAGCACTTGTCATGGTGTCTAGTACTGGAAGAGTGTTATGTGTTGTTGAATGACTATAAGCCATTTCATTGTGTCTTCCCCACTGTGGGGCTTCTTGGAAGGGACTGTGATGAGGAAGTGAGACAGACCTCTGTGTTTTTCAGACACAACTGGTGAAAGTGCAAAGAGATGATTTGTGCTTAACATGAAGACTCTTTTAACCTCAGAGTCGAGCAGGCTGGAGAGGAACTCCTTAGCAATTCACCACTGGATGATTGTGTCACAGGCTCTTCAGATACTTGACATCTCATGAAGCATCCACACATAAGGCCACTGGCAGAAATCAAGTGAAGGGAAAATAAGCAAACCTCCGCCAGTGTAGAGAGGCCCTAACAAGCCTTCCTCCACTGAAAAGGGATGCAGTCCTCTAGTGGCCAGGGGGTGACACTACAACTCCTCATCCATTTCCTAATACAGGATGCCCCTCCATTGCTGGCCACCTCTAGCTGAGTTTGTTTTTGTCAAGCGTGTCAGGAAAGAATGTGGGGCTCCTTCTGTCCCCTTACTGTGACCAGAAAAGTCAAAATACATTTCCTAAGACCAAGTACCTGCATGTTTGTCATATGATCCCACTTTATGAAGTTGATCTCTGGAAAGGAGTCCCTCACTGGCCCATTAGGTCATATGGGCCACTTGTATACACATGACCTCTGCTTAGAGACCAGGGCTTTCTCAAAAGGATGGCTTAGAATGTGCTCCAGATGGGTGGGACCTGAATCCAGCTCCTCTCATTTCAATCCCTTCACTTTGCAAATGGAGAAAATTCCCCATTAATTCTAAATATTCCCCAGCAATTTTTAGACTAGTGTCTGGAACACAGTGGGTGGATAATAAATACTTTATGGGAATTTGGTGTCACTTTCTATCCTCATGATTACTTTAGCAGTGGACCTCATCAAAAGGCTCACTGATGACACATCAATGGCTCTGTCTTTCTCAATTTGGCACTGATAAAATATCCAAGAACACAGAATGCTGCATTAGGAAGAATCCCCTTTACTTTCATATTTTATGTATTATCAGATAGCTGAGAGACAGAGAAAAAAACAGATAGGAGAAGAAAAAAGAAACAGACAAAAAACAGAATAGTCTAGCTCAGGGTTCTGCAAAGGGGCAGCTGATAAGGATTTTATGCTTTGTGGGTCAGACAACATTGTTGTGACTACTCAACTCAGCCATTGTAGCAGGAAAGCTGCAGTGGGTAACACAAAAATAAATGGGTGTGGCTGGATTCCAAGAAAACTGTATTTATAAAACAATCAGTGGGCTGGATTTGGCCTGCCCACCCCTCATCTACAAGAATGATGACATTACACATCCTTCATACACGGCAGAAATGGTTAATTTATCGTGGTCTCAATTAACTGCCTGAGTTAAAAACCCTGTTCCAGGCCCTTAGTAAGTGTACATCTTCAGGAAATTTGCTCAGTATTTCCAAGCTTCAGTTTTCTGATCTTTAAAATGGAGCCCATAATACTGTGAACCCCAAGGGACTACTGTGAGAATTGAATAAGACTGTCGATGGGTGTATGGGTGACTGGTACTTAACAAGCACACTGTGAACGTCAGCTACCTTCATCATCATCTTTGTTGTCATCATCATCATCCGCTTCAGTTGACTGACAGATTCATGAACATTAAATGAGGTAAAGGACACACAGGTGCCTTGAGATGACCCCCACTATGCATATAAAAAGTATCTTCCACTGAAGTGCTCAAATGCCTAACAATATAGCATCCACGCACTTCCCCTTGCTGAAGTGCCAGAGGAAGCTGGAAATGTCCTTCTTGTGCTAATGGAAGGGTTAGGGAAACTGAGGCACTGGAAAGCTCAGGAGAATTGCTAAAGGCAGCAACTTACTGACTTGGTGACTGAGCTGCATCTAGAGCCAGGTTTCCACATTCTTAATCCATTTTTCTGTCTCCTACTAGCATCTTTGAGTTCCAACAACCCTACTGGGTCCTGTTTGCTCAGGGATTTCGAATATCTCCAGGGAATAGATTTTACTTCTGAATTTTCTTTCCAGTCTGCTCCCCGACCCTCCATTCTCCTGTTACCTCTGCCCACTGATTTCTGGCTTTTATTATCTGCTGCCAAGTCTATTGCAGCTGCCCCCTAACTGGTCCCTTTGACTCGGATTTCTCTCTGTTGAACACCTACCACCTACCCTCATCCTGGGTGATGTCCTAAAGCACAGATCTGACTCTCTGGCTAAAGGCCTGCACTTTAAAAATTGTACGAGGTCAGACCTCTCACAGTCTGACCCCCATTAGCCTACCAGTCGCAGCTCTAATCCCTCCCATGCCCTTGTCCATCTGCAGCGACCTTTAACTCCACCTCCTGGGATGTGCTCATCCTTCACTCAGCTGTAGACACCCACTGAGCTCTGCATGCTTTTGGCCAGACAGCCCCTCTGCCGCCACCACCACACACACAATGGCACTTCTCATCTCAACACCACAGTCTAAGGAATCACCAAGAGAAATTCCATCATGCTGGGACCATCACCCGGAGTCCGTGACTCCCAGCCATTCCCGTCACCTGGCCTTTCATCCCAAAGGATCTCTGTACACATCTTGCTGTGACTCAAGCCCACTACCCTCCCCAGTCTCCTAGCCTCTCCACAGAGCCAATGGCTTTCGCTGCCCATATACAGCAAAGTTCACTGTCCTCTTCACCTTCTTGCCCTTAATCAGAGCCCAGGGGGCTCCACTTCCTCTGCTGCTTGCTTAAGGATGGCCATTCTCTCCCGAAAACTCCTGGTGCCACTGGCCTGGAGATGGAGGAGACAGGCTTTTCTCCCTCCCACCTTCCTAGAAAGGCTCATGAACCTTGAAGTTCATGCTACTGGGCCAGACCACCCAGCCCCTCCCCTGCCCCTACCGTGGTGCACTCTTACAACATAACAGTAACGTTTTAGGATGTTCATGACATGCCAGGCTCCTTTTCAAGCACTTTGCATTCATTAATTCATCTAAACCTCACAAAACCTCGTGAGGTAGGCATGATTGTCATCCTCACTTAACAAATAAGGAAGCTGAGATACACAGAGGTTAAGTCATTTGCCAAAAATCACAGGATGAGAGTCAAGCTCAGGGTAAGTCAGAGAGACATCTGCACCCTCATGTTCACTGAGGCACTGTTCACAATAGTCAAGCTATGGAATCAACCTAAACCTGCATCAACGGATGAGAGGATAAAGAAACTGGGGTACAGATACACAATGGAACACTCTTCAACCTTACAAAAGAAGGAAATCTGACATTTGTGACAACATGGATGAACCTAGAGGATATTATGCTCAGTGAAATAAGCCAGACGCAGAAAGTTAAATATGGCATGATCTCATTGATACGGAATTTTTAAAAGCTAAACTCAGAAGAAGAGAGTAGAATGGTAACCAGAAGCTGCGGGAGAAGGGGGAGGAGGGACACAATTTTCATCAGACAGGAGGAATACGTTCAAGAGATGTTCTGTACAACACGATGATAGTTAATAACAATGTATTGTGTTCTTGAAAATCACTAAGAGGGTAGATTTTAAGTGTTCTCACCACACAAAAAAATAGTAAGTATGTGAGGTAATGGATATGTTAATTAGCTCAATTTAGCCACTCCACAATGTCTTCATATTTCAAAACATCATGTTGTACAGGAGGAATATATACCATTTTTGTCCCCTTAAAATACTTAATTTTTTTTAAAGACTCAATTTCAGGGAATTGGCACTAAAGTCCAGCCTCCTAATCATTTCACGCACTGACCCCTAGAGACTCTAGAGACAGCAGCATCCACTCACCTCCCTCCATTTTTGAAGATTTAGCACCTGCATCTCTCTGTCTTTCCAAAAGCCAGTCCTGCTGTGACGCTGAGTGATTTCGATGCCATGAAGACGCTTCTCCCAATACTTCGCTCTTAGTTCCTCAGCCTCCTGCCTCCAATAACCCTGTTCTTCAGTCCACAACCCATCTGACTAATGCCCAGACCTCATCATTAGCAATAACTGCATGTCATGGACTGACTGTTTATACCTGTCTAAAATTCTTATGCTAAAACCTAACCCCCAATGTGATGGTATTGGGAGGTCAAGCCTTTGGGAGGTGAGTAGGGTAAGATGAGGTCATGAGAGTGGGGCATTCGTGATGAGATTAGCACTCTTATAAAAAGAGACTCCAGAGCTCACACTCGCTCTCCACTCCCCCATCTCTGTGCACAGAAACAGGAGAAGATGTGAGCATAGGGCAAGATGGCAGCCGCCTGCAAGCCAAGAGAAAAGATCTCAGAATGAAACCCACCTCGCTGGCACCTTGATCTTGGACTTTCCAGCCTCCAGAACCGTGAGAAATAAATGTCTGTTGTTTAAGCCACCCAGTCGGTGGTATTTTGTTATGGCAGCCTGAATTCACTGCCACACTGCATTTGCTTTATAACACCAATTTCAAACATGCTACCCACAGGCCACTCCCTTTTCAGTGTAGACCCTCTATTAACCCAACTCTTGCAATCTTAAAGACACATCTGGACTTTCAATCATTGACCTGACCACCAAGAGGACCTCTCCTCCTTGCCTAGTTAATTCCTTGGTTCATCACTGCTTTTTATATACCCTTGACCACAGTGCCCATGTTTCCTTTTTTACTGTAGCCTAGCAAAATCCCCAAGCCTAGGGAAGCTCAACTTTCCACTTCTTCTGTGCCTGCTCCTAGCAGCTGAACGTGCTGGAGAAACACCCCCAGCTGTGTTGACTGGCCCTACTTAAGCTATCAAAGCCCCAAATGTCCCTCCGCTCTGTCTAGCAATCCTTCCCTAGGCAGGTCCTCTCCCTCTCACCTGGGGGACAATTCTCTGTGCCTTCTTTGTCCTCCAGCTTCCAACATTTCCTCCTTCACCTTCACTGCCTCTGTGCCCATGTTCCTGCCTTTCTTCTTTCACTAAATGGACTCTTTGCAAGGGCAGCCCCTCCCCTTGGGCCCTGCAGCCCGTCACCGCCCTCTTCCTCTGGCATTGTTCCAGCAATTAAACCCCCGGATTCCTGAATCATTAGCTTTTCCCTCTCTGCTGGGTCTTTCCCTTCGTCTTACAAACACACTGCTATTTTACCTTAAGAACGAAATGTTTCTATACTTTAATCCTTCATTTTCCTCCAGCTACTCTCATATTTCTTTGCTCCCCTTCACAGAGCAGACTTTCTAAAAGGTTCATGGAATTCCAAGTGCCCAGTCTCTCCCTTCCTGTTCTCTTAAATCCACTCTAGTCAGGCTTTCAGCTTCCCGAGACTGCTCTTTCCAGTGTCAATGCCCAAATCAGTGGTTAATGCTCATCCCTCACTGCCTTCACCTCTCAGTAGCATTTGACACTGAAGACCACTTCTTCCTCTTGAAATGTAGCATGATCCAGAATGAATCAAACACTTTAAAAAATGCATTACTCAGTCCCTAGATTATGCATGAAGAGGTAGTCCACACTTATTCCTCAATGAGCTTAAACAGATATTTCTCTCATCTTACAAGTGGCCAATATGCATCCCTCATGTCACATGGACTTGTTGACACTGGAAGGTACTTGTCTCAGACCTGAGTAGCATATTATAGTTGAATGATTAAATGGCAGTCACAATACATTTGTTTATGTCCTCAAGGTTGGCAAGAAGAAATGGGAGAAATCAAGATCCTTGTGTGACAAAACTTTTAATCTGAGTACTGAATGATAAAATTGCTATTGTGTTCCACTCATCTTGACTGACCCTGTACTTTCTTCACGTGGCTCCTGGGACTCCACGCTTACCAGGTTTTCTTCCTACCTCTCCTGCTGCAACTTCTCGGTCTCCTTTGCCAGGTCCTTCTCACCTCTCTAACCTTGTAACATGGGCGTATCCAAGTTCTCCATCCCTGTTACGCCTCCTCTGTGTCTACTCTCACTCCCTGGCATGCTCATCTGTGCTCTTGGCTTTTTGTGCCATCACTATGCCCACGATGCCCAGGTGTGTATAGCCAGTCCAGGTAACAGGCTCTCATATTCACTTACCTACTCGACATAGCCACTTGGTTTCTAATAGGCATCTCAAACCCTGGCTTTCCCCATGACACAAACCTGATTCTCCCAGTCTCCCCCTTTCAGATGTCAATTCCACCCTTCAGTTACTCGGGCTAACACTCTTAATATCACAGTCCTCCTTGACTCCTCCCCTTCACACCCCACATCTAATCCCTCAGCAAAGCCTACCTTCACAGTGGGACAGCCTCTTGCCCCATCACTGCTCCCACCCTAGGCCAAGGTAGCTTCATTTCTCACCTGTATTTTTGCAATAGCTTTTTTCCAGACCTCCCTGCTTCACTCCTGCCTCCTATATTAGTTTCTTATGTTGCCATAACAGATTATCTCAAATATGATGACTCAAAACAACAGGAATTTATTATCTCACAGTTCTAGAAGCCAGAAGTCCGCAACCAAGCCATCAGCAGGTTCCTCCAAAGTCTCTAGGACAGTCTCTTTCCTTGCCTCTACATGCTTCTGGTGGTGCCAGAGGTCTCTTGGCTTGCGGCTATTAGACTACAATCTCTGCACCCCTTTTCACATGGCCTTCTCCGACCAGCCATCTTCTCTTTTTCTGTCTTTTGTATGAACACTTGTCATGGACTTAGGGCCCATCCAGATAATCCAAGATGACCTCGTCTCGAGATTCTTAATTACATCTGCAAAGACCTTTTTTCAAATAAGGTCACCTTCAAAGATTCTGGGAGTTAGAATGTGGACATATCTTTTAGAGGAGCCACCATTCAACTCACTAAACCTCGCTAGAGTCTTTTCTCATATGGCAGCAGGAGGGCGGGAGGGTTAAATCATACCTCAAATTGTGCCATGCCTTCAAACCTTCCATAGGCCCTTACTCATCAGAGTAAAATCCAGGATCCTCACCATGGCCTTGAAGACCACATCCCAGGACATGGTACCCACTAACCAACCTCTGACCTTCTCTGCTTCCTGCCCCTCACTCACTCTGCCCAACCTCTACTCCCCAACCCCAGCCTCTAATATCATACCTGTCGCCCCAGCTCTTGGCCTATGTTCTTTTATTTGCTCTGCCTGGAGCATTCTCTCCAACGTGGCTCTGTGGTTCACATCGTGCTCCTCCTCAGGTCTCTTCTTCACTGTTACCTCCCTAGACAGGTTTTCCCTCTGCCCTGCTCTCAACTGCCCTCACTAGTATTATTTTTCTTCATGCCATTTGTATTCTCTCCTGCCATCAATTGCTTATTGCTTATGTGTTATTTGTTGGCCTCCCCACCTGGAATGAAAGATCCATGCGTGCAAGGACTTTGCTTTGCTCACCACGGTGTCTCCACCACCTAGAACGCTGCTCGGTGGGTGGTCAATGCCTTACAAATCCTGTTGATTAAAACCTTCCCAGAATCCTCTGGGCAGAGCTTACATCACAATTTGAAGGCATTTTCCTTCTTTTACCCAAATGGTGGAAGGCAACATGGGGCTGTGATTGAGCTTCTAACTCATTCCTCACTATGAGCATGGCTATGCCTGCCTCCAACACACAAACACAGCACTCACCATACCATCTTGTCATGACATGTTGACACATTGTCTCCTCCACCCAGCAACTCTTCTTGGGATGAATGGGACTTCAGGAGTAATGCTTCTAAGTGCTTCTTGAGGTCTTTGGGTACCACAATTTTTCCCAGACCAGTGATTCTTTCAGTGGATGTTTCCAGGATCAGAGCAGAACAGCAAAAGTCAATACTTTGATTTGATAGGTGTGTCAATGCACATTAGTTTAGTTCCAGGTAACAGAAGACCAAACTCAGGCTTAATCTATAAAAAGAACCAAAGATCTTGGAGGCAGAACAGGCTTCAGATGGGGTCTAATCCAGTTGAACGTTTTCACTAAACATTCATTTGCTCCCGTCTCTCTGTGGACCTTCCCAGTGTCAGCTACTATTTTAAGGGAGCTCCTCTCACCATCACAAAAGAATTAACAGGGGTCGTCTTCCTCATTCGTATCTCAAGGGGAAGGGGTTCTCTTTCTCCATAACCTTGGGCTGCCTCTTGTTGAATCCACTCACACTACATTTCCACTCCTAAACCAGTTCACTGTAACAAAAATTAGGTTAATAGCCTTCAACCAATCCACTTCTAGATCTGGGGTTAGGGGTGGGTCACTCAAACCACATGCTGAGAAATTTGGAGACCCTTTAGCATGGAAGAAAGGAAATGGATGCTGGGGAGGTGGTAACTGTCAGGACAGTGGGTCTTCCAGAACCTCCAACCCTCCCAGGTGACTGCTGCCTCTGTCTCCACACAGGATTAGTTCTGGGCACCACAGTCAAGTTATGGCTTTTATGAGATATGAGCGAATGTAACCAAGGCTTTGGAATGTCTCTTTTAGAAATTAGTGGTGAGCAGACGAAGCATACAATTAAGTATTGAATGTTCTACAAACACACAAGTACACATACACACAGAACAGGCCATGACATTAAGTCCTCAAAGCAGATCCCATTCCTACCAGCCTGCCTTGTGCTGAAAGACCGCTGGTTACAGAATATGCCAAATGATGGAGTTGAAATGTTCCGTCGTAACTGAAACAGATCCTCTGCTCAGCGTGGAATGCCTTTATGTAAGTGCATATCTATGTATGTCCACCCACAGCATCAGTCCTGAGGGTTATTGCTCGCTCTCTCCCCCCCTCCCCATCTCTCTCTCTCTCTCTCCCTCCCTCAATCGCAACCTCCCACCACCAGGATTAAGAGAAACTAAATGCTAAGGAAATCTTGACTCTCTATTCAATAGACCTCCTGGCTCAAGGTGATTACAGATTCCAAAAGCTTCCTTGTCTCCTACTACTTCTCCCTTCCCACATTGGTCAGGCCTTTGGATGGGGGAGGGGGGGTCTTAAAAATGCACACAAATTCTCTCTTGGGAAAATAACTAGCAGCTCTTGATTCTCAAGGCTGTTAAAGACCCTGAGGGCATGAAACTCTGGTTGTGTAATTTTAATGGGAAGGAAAGAGGGCTTTATACAAAGACCAGACAACAGCTGTCAGAGGATGCCCAGGAAGTAGGCAGAGTGAAGGATCTGAATTTCAGATGGAAGGACTCCAGCAGCCAGCCTTTCCTATATCCCAATTTGGAGGCATTTTGCTTCTTTTATCAAAATCATGGGAAGGAGCATCACAAGGGGTTGTGATGAAACCCTAGAGTCTGACGTCCTGGCTTCAGACTTCAGCTCTGCTCCTGTCTGTAATCCTGGGCAAGTCTTTTAACCTCTTCCTTCTTAGTTTCTTTATCTACAAAAGGAAGATAATATTAAGACCTTGCATAATCACATGATAATAATATTTTATAGTATAATATATATACACTATACTATTAGTGGTGTAGTATGATATGTAATATACCCTTGTAGGATAATTATAGCATAACACATTACAAAACAGATACTGATGTAGTATAGTTAGAGCCTATAGTATAATACATAATGGTAATATAATACGGTTAATAACCCCTGTAAGGTTGTTGCAGGGGTAAATGACACACTTGACAAAGACTGGAATTGGTCTCATTTCTTCGTTCCCCTATGGTGGTGGTGTTATGGTTCACACACCCTTGCCACAGCCTCGAGGAGCATGGAGGAGCCTTCTCTGCCCTTGACTTTGGATGTGATTATGTCCCTTGCTTTGGCCAATGAGATGTTAGTAAAGGTTTGAAATGTAACTGTCTAACTGGCATTGCCCTCTTATGACCCTTCCCCAGCTCAAGGAACCAGCTAGTCTAAGAAGGATAAGGATCACATAGAGCAGACCTGGATCCCCCCTGCAGCCTAGAGCCCAACCCAGCCAAGCCCTGCATAGAACAGGCAAACCCCAGTCAATGTTCCGACACAGAATCTGTACGCCCGTGAGATTCTGTGGTTCTTTATTACACAGCCAAAGCTGAATGTGTACTAAACACTCAACAAATATTTATTATTTATATAATGAATGGCATGAAAAATTGCACATGGTTTATACAACCAGGGTATATTTACAATGTCACTTTTGTGATATTTGCTCTCATCTTGCCTGCTTGGAATCTGAGCCAGCAGGTATCCTGTGATGTGGCTGAGCAGTAAAATCATTAGCTTCCCCTCCATGGGCATCAGTGTTTGTCATGAATCCTCTGTTGCATCACCTATTATTCACTCACTGGTTTGAGCAATGTGTATTGAGTGCATTCCATGTTTGCTAGGCAAGAGGACATACCACCGTGAATACGGTCGGTAAGGCTGAGCCTGCAAGGAGCTTGAATTCTAGTAGGGGAGACAGATAACAGATAAATACATAAAGAAACAAGCACACATAGACTCTGAGAGCTGAGACATCACTAAATGAAATGATGTGCTGAGAGTCACCGGGGGAGGCCGCTGTATATAGTAGCCCAGGAAAACCTCAATGCTCAGCTCAGGATGAGCTGAGGGAGGAAGAAGAGGAAAGGGAGTCAGCCTGCAGCAAGCTGGGGGCAGAGTGTTTCAGGAGGAGAAATGGCAAGCACAAAAGGCATCCTGTGACTAAGACGGGTGCACGAGAGACAAGTGGGGATGGGAGGAGATGGGGAAGGGCCAGGGTGGCCATACAGGTGGAGGAAAAAAGCTTGAAGTTCATTCTCAGCACAGTGAAGCCTTTGAAGGGTCTTAAAGATCACCCAGCCAAAACGCTAGCTAGGAGGCTGTGCAGGTGTCCAGGGGAGAGGTAACAGTGTCCTGGACCAGGAAGATGGCTATAGAGCGGGACACACATAGCCGAGGATATGAGGGGACTAGAGATGTATTTTGGAGCCAGAGCAAGCAGGATATTAGTCCACCATGAGCCTTGCAGAGATGTGGACCTCAAGGAGAAACCACTGGAAGCCTTCAGAGTCAATATGGGGACTTCATAATGAAAATAAGCCCAGGCCGGGCCCAGTGGCTCACACCTGTAATCCCAGCTACTCGGGAGGCTGAGGTGGGAGAATCGCTTGAACCCGGGAGGCGGAGTTTGTGGTGAGCCGAGATCGCACCATTGCACTCCAGCCTGGGCAACAAGAGAAAAACTCTGTCTCAAAAAAAAAAAAGAAAAAAAAGGAATCTTGATGCTGGTAATACTCAACCATCCCTTTTGCCTAAGGAACTTGGGCTGCGACAACATCCGCATTCAGCGGCAGCAGGTCCAGGCCAGCTTTTTTTAGACTCCGATCCTTCTTACTATTTTTTAAACACACTTGTCTCTTTCAACCTCCTTTCCACAAACATAGAGGAGATGGGTCATATGGAAGCCAAAGAATAGATATTAGGAATTCACAGTCAACTGGAAAAGAGGAAGGACATGGCAGAGCAGGGACGCCTGAGCTCAAATGCCGGCCTGGCTGCTGTATCTCCACCTATGGCCGTACAGAAGTCAATGCAAGGCTCTGAGCCTTCTCCTTCCTCACCTAGTAGATGGAGTGATGATATCAAGCTCATGATCGAGGTTGGTCTCAAAAGGAATAGACAAGCTTGCAAATGAAATGTGTAGCATCCATCAGTAGCTACCCCAGAGGGTCCCAAATCTCAGTGCACTTTGTAGCCGGACTTGGGCCTGTGGAGCCCAGCCCCAGGTTCCACAGGCCCAAGTCCTGCTACAAAGTACACCGAGAGTTCAGTGTGTCTCACTCAGTGCTCGTTTACAACTGGAAAGCCCCAAGGGCAAGAGGGCAGCTTGTATAGACTTACCTGATTGTACTTTTGCCAAGAGGTTGGTACACTGCTGTGAGCATACCAGGAGCACTCCACAAATATCTCAGATACTTTGGTGAAGGCCAGGTGCAACGGCTCACACCTGTAATCCCAACACTTTGGGAGACAGAGGCAGGAGGATTGCTTGAGGCCAGGAGTTCAAGACAGCCTGGGCAGTATAGTGAGAATTATTTCTATAAAGAAACTTTTAAATAAAATTAGCTAAGTGTGGTAGCCACACCTGTGTGCCTAGCTACTTGGGAGGCTGATACAGGAGGATCGCTTGAGCCAGGAGGTCGAGGCTGCAGTGAGTCATGATAGTGCCACTGCACTCCAGCCTAGGCAACAGAGAGAGACCCAGTCTCAAGAAGAGAAAAAAAAAGCCAATGAAACCAAGCAACCAGACCGTGGGTATCCTGACTCCGCATCCAGAGTTGGATCCACAAGACAGGTCTTACAGCCATTTGGCCACTCACAAAACGACAAGAAATGTCTGAGTGTTCCAGTGTCTGGATCCAGTGGGACACAAATGACCAAGTTTTCAAGATGGAAACGAAATAAGAGGAACACCCATTCATAATGTGAAACGTTGAAACCAAAACCAGGAAAAAGTGCAGGCCTTCCCTCTCATCGGCAGCCAGAATAAAGGAAAGAGAAGGAGGCAGAGCAAGAAAGAGGGTGGAGGAAACAAAAAAGAAAGGAGCAACAGAAGTAGGGCACAGAGCCAAGAGGGAATGAGCTTCCCTGACATGAATGGTTAAGACAGGGCAGCAGAGAACAGAGTAAGGTTGACGGCGTGGGTGCGGCAGGATCTGGGCTGGGAGGGGGGGCTCAGGGAGCAGAGCTACTTCAGGGAGCCCACACGAGGCCATGAAGTAACAGGAAATCGGGAGTGTTCACAGACTCCACAGGGATTCAAATCCTCACAGGCAGTCATGGACAAATCACAGCTCCATGAAGACAACTGAAGGGAGGCTGATTGTAAATTCACACCCACGAGGCCAAAGCCTTAACCTGGAAGCCAGAGCAACTGCATCTCCAGGAAACAAAAGAGCCTGAATGGAAAGAAATGAAGCAGTCGGGGAGACACAGTGCCGGGCTTGGCTGGACGTCCCAGTCT
Organism: Cebus imitator; assembly: GCF_001604975.1. Lineage (NCBI taxonomy): Eukaryota > Metazoa > Chordata > Mammalia > Primates > Cebidae > Cebus > Cebus imitator. Next base: position 339,091 of record NW_016107406.1, on the reverse strand, counting down.
GGGGCCCATTAGGAAAATTAGAAGCCTTTCAGCAAGCCAGACAGAGCAAGCTGTTTCCCTGATTCAGAGACTTCTCCAGCTGAACCTTCAGTTCAAAAGGTGCCCTTTCCTCCAGCAAGCTAACCGGGCAAATGACGAGGGTCCAGTTCAGCTCCACACCACTCAATGTCCTCAGTAGAGAGGGGCTGTTCTGGATTGCCCAGAATGCATTCTCTGTCTTTCGGCAGCAGCAACTGACTTTTGCTCCAGCACCCACCCCTCCCCATTCCTCCCCCAGGTGCCACCTTCTGGCTCTACTGTAGGGCATGTGGGTTGAGTAAAAGGGGTTGAGTAAAAACTAATGTGTAGGCCAGGCACGGTGGCTCATACCTGTAATCCCAGCACTTTGGGAGGCCGAGGTGGGCAGATCACCTGAGGTCAGGAGCTCAAGACAAGCCTGGCCAACATGGTGAAACTCCGTCTCTGCTAAAAATACAAAAATTAGCTGGGCATGGTGGTGTGTGCCTGTAATCCCAGCTGCTCCAGAGGCTGAGGCACAAGAATCGCTTCAACCCAGGAGGCAGAGATTCCATAAGCCAAGATCGCACCACTGCACTCCAGCCTAGGCGACAGAGCAAGACTCAATCTCCAAAAAAAAAAAAAATAGCTAATGTGTATAATCCTACTGTCCTATTCATAGGAGGTGGGTGCAGAGCTGGTTTATGTTTCCTCAACTGGTCCAGTGAGAGGAAAACCCAAGATTTTGTTTAACAATTGAAGAAAGGGATAGTCTTTTCCCTGCTGGATGTGAATTGGAAGCACCATAGCCCTGGGGGCCATAGGTAACTATCTTGTGACAATGAGGAGAGAATCTTCATGAACCTGGAGCCAAACTAGGGGAAAACAGGCTAAGTTTCTTCATCTAGGTTATATTATTTCTGTATCAAGATGCTCCTGAAGTCCCCCAGGCAGTTCATTTAAGCAAATCAACAAATTCCCTTTAATGATTAATCCAGCTGGGTTTGTTTCCTGTCATATGCAATGAAAAGACTCCTAACACAATGTCTTACTGATTTTATGCATGATCACCTTACTTTGGGCAATCATCATCTAAAAATAAAAGCAAGTTCTAGGGTAAACACATGTGGGAAACAAATTTCAGTACATTGAATCATTTCAATGTGAGGAATTAGAGGGGCTCAAGACCTGTTAGAATGGCTAAACTTTTTTAAACTGACCATATCAAGTGTTGGGGAGGAGGTGGAGGAACTGGAACACTCATATACCTCCAGGATGTTGGAGCTTTGTATAATAACTACACTGGGAGATGGGGTGTGATGGGGAACTCATTGAGAAGCATGGGAGTCCAGGGGGCAGGAAGAACTCCACATAACAGCGCAAGATGGAACTCATCATAATGAGATTAATGCTGCTCTCTACTTTGTCCTAAATCCCCTCGTTCTCCATTTACCCCACTCATCCTATCCTGCCTCTAACCACCACCATCGACACCTGACCTGATCTGTCCACACAGATGGGCACATCACTTGACCCCTCTGGCCTCTGCTGCCTCCACTCTGTAGTGGGAGTTATACCCCAAAGGCAGGGGGCTGGGCATGTTCTCCCCAAGGCACTGGAGCAGGAAAAGGGCTGCGACCAGAAGCAGCCCATTCCAGGTCAAGTAGTTTTCTCTGGTTCGACTTGGCATGAGAAGAGAAACTGGGCCAGCCACATTTCCTGCACTAGGAATCTGAACCAGGGCTTACTGAGATGATAGACAACAATCAGTGGAAGCCGAGCTGGAAGGGTCTGGGAGGAAGAGTAGAGTGATGGGGGCTCAGGGTGACTCCAAACCATATGGAAGCCAAAGTGGGGAGTGAACAGAAGTGTCAGAGAAGAGATGCACAGAACAAAGGATGAAGACCCTCAGAGAGTAGTGAGGGGGAAAGAGCAGACACTCAGCAAGAAGCAGAGACGGTGGCAGTGGGGGATGGTCACAGCTCCCAGGGCCACCTCAGGCCCCAGCAGCTTCCCGGTTCCCATTTTGCTCCTCTGTATTCTCCACAACCTACCCCTCCCTTCAAGAGGCCTTGAGGGGTCCCCAAGCCTGAGGTTCAGCCAAAGATTCCCGAGGCCTCCTCTCTCCAGCTCCAGCACCCAGAAGCCTCTGAGGCCTCTACCCCTGAGAGCTACAGACTGACCGATGTCCCGCAGGAGGTGACCACATGGCTTCTCACCTCTTACAAGGGGAAACTCACTCATTTCAGTGGCTCACTTCTTATCCACATTACAATTTCAGACCCAGGAATTCAAAATCCAGTCAGGCAAGCTTACTTTCTTAGACATGCAAGTCTCCTTGAAAAGCTAAGAAGATGAGAATCACTGTGTCTTCTAAAACAATCTCAGAAGACAAGAAACCAAAAAAAGCCCAAACGAAAGTATGGAGTAAAAGCATTTCTTTGGACTACAAGGGTACAGAGAGACCAGCTGTGTGTGTGTTTTCCCTTTAGTTCATTGACCTGTTTAACCTTCCATGAATCTCCAAGCCTGCCCCATGAGGGACCCTGAGGCTGAGAAGATGGAAGAATCATGGTACCCTCATGGAGAGGCAAGGATTGCCCGTAGGAGAGCTCAAGGGAGACTTCTGGAGTAATAGAAATATTCTGGCCAGGTGGGGTAGCTCACACCTGTAATCCCAGCACTTTGGGAGACCGAGGCAGTAGATCATCTGATGTCGGGAGTTCAAGACCAGCCTGGCCAACATAGCAAAACCCCATCTCTACTAAAAATACAAAAATTAGCCGGGCATGGTGGCAGGCACCTGTAGTCCCAGCTATTTGGGAGGCTGAGGCAGAAGAATCATTTGAACCCAGGAGGCAGAGATTGCAGTGAGCCAAGATCACACCACCATACTCCAGCCTGGGTGACAGAGCTAGACTCCGTTTCAAAAAAAAAGAAAAAAAAGAAATATTCTGTAGCTTGGTCTGGGTAGTGGTTCCACAAGTGTAAACATATGAAAAATGTATCAGTTTGAACACTTAAGATTGATACAGTTTATCCAGGAATTCCAAAACTCCTAGTTTTATATTCAAAAGAATTGGAAGCAGGGACTCAAACAGATACTCCTACACCAGTGTGCACCAGCAGCATTATTCACAAGAGCCAAAGAGTGGAAACAACCCAAGTGTCTATCAACAAATAAACAGATAAACAAAATGTGGTGTATACATGCGATGGGATATTATTCAGTCATGAAAAGGAATGAAATTTTCATGTATGCTGTAACACAGACAGCCCTTGGAAAAATTATAATGATATACACCAGACACCAAAGGATAAATGCTGCATGATTTCATTTATCCAAGTTACCTGGAATAGGCAAATTCGTAGAGACACAAAGTAGAATAGAGGTTACCAGGGCCTGGGGATAGGGATGAAGGGGAAGTTACTGATACTGAGTACAGACAGAGATTTTGTTGGGGAGGATGGAAAAATTGGGGGTATAGATAATGGTGATGACTACGCAACACTGTGACTGTATTTAACGCCACCAAATTGTATACTTAAAAATGGTTCAAATGGTTAAATATTATATTATGTATATTTTACCACAAAAAAGTCATACTTAGCATATGCATGTTATACCTCAATTCAAGAAATGGGGAAGCCAGTTGTGGTGGCGCACACCTGTAGCCTCAACTACTCAGGAGGCTGACGTGGGAGGACTACTCAAGCCCAAGAGTTCAAGATCGGCCTGGGCAACACAGCAAGATCTTGTCTCTAAAAAAAACCTTTTTTTGATACAGTGTCTCTCTGTCAACCCAGGCTGTAGTGGGGTGGTGCAATCACGGCTCACTGCAGCTTCAACTTCTCAGACTCAGGTGATCCTCTCACCTCAGCCTCCCAAGTAGCAGGGCCTACAGGCATGCACCACCATGCCCAGCTAATTTTTGTATTTTTTGTAGAGACAGGATTTTGCCATGTTGCCCAAGCTGGTCGTGAACCTGGGCTCAAGGAATTCTCCCACCTTGGGCTCCCAAGTGCTGGGATTACAGGCTTGAGCCATGTCTGGGAAAAATATTATTATTATTATTATTTAAAAATAGATTAAAAAATTTTAAAAACTAATGGGGGAAGTGTGGTTGCCCCGATTGACACTCTGAGTGCCATAAACGCCTTTTTCCATTCGGAGACACATCCACATCCATGCATCCAGGATACTTTGCTAGGCTGTGTAGCAGATCTTGGATTCAAACTCAGGTCTGCACATCCAGAGACCGGGACTAAAGACCCTCCCATAAATCAACGTCTCTCTTCTAAGCTGGTCAATCCATTCTGCTCAGATTAAGGACTGTCCCCATCTTGCCAGGGACAGCTGTGGCTGCTGAACTCTCTTCACCACGTGGCTCAACAAGATGAACCACAACCTGGGTCACTTGGAGCCAGTGTCCTTACTGCATCCAAACTGGCCCCAGAGTGCCTATGAAGCCTTTCTGCCTGCAGAAAACACCTGATTCCCTTGTTTATAAAAAGCAACTAGCTCAGAAGGTGTGGCTGAAACCAAAAACGACAAAACCTCCCAAATCCAATGATGAATTTAATCCCACCTGGCACCAGGAAGCATAGACAGGGACTATCCACTCCACCCTTCCTCTTCTGAGGCAGAATAAATATAGATGCCCATGACACAACTTTCCACCCTCTGTGCACACCAACTTGTTCTGCTCTGCCAGGTACATTTGAACAACATGTTTGTGACAAAGATCTCACATTATATTCAATAACATCAACAACCTTTAAAGAGAGAAAAGCAGTGTTTCCATAGACCATGGAGTTTAGAGGTTAAAGCATCCTTCAATATCCTCCCACCAAATCTCTTCATTTTCCCAGAAGAAAAAAACACAGGGAGGGAATAATGGGGATCACTGATATTTGGGGTTAGATAGCCCCAAGTCTGAACTTGACTTTGATGCTTACTAGTCATAAGATCTCAGACAGGTTGAGTTACAGTCTTTTGGGGCATCATTTGCTCATCTGAAAAATGGAGATAATAATACCAACCCCATAGAGTTGTTGTGAGGATGAAATAATATTCAATGATCTAGAGCCTGGCATGTGCCTTTCTCACTGTGGTAGACACTCTTCATCATCACTGTCATCATCAGGATCCTCCTCCTCATCATCATCAACATCATTAAGAAACTAAGGCCCAGGGAGATGAGGGATTTGTCCAAAATGACACTGCTGTGGCTTGTGGCAAAACAAAGTGTCCCACACAAATGGTTTTTTCCATTTCATCACCCTGAGACAGCACTATTGCCTGGGCCTAGAAATTTACAGCACTTCATGGAAAATATTTGAAATTATACAGCTTTTCCACATTCCAAATTAGAAGCCCAGCTTGATGGCCAAGAGTCTTCAGCAGAGAAACAGGCTTTGTAGAGTACAAATGTTAAAATCAAAGAGTGTGAACCTCTACCCTCTCTCCCTCCACCTTGGAGCCTGGGATTCCCAAGGGGGTTAGCCACAGGGCTGGAGGAGGCCCAGATGTTCACCTACGGTAGCGAAGCACAAGGCTTGCCCAGGAAGGCCTCGGAGCTGTTGGAAAGCCTAAATCTGAAAGAGGGCTAGGATGAAATTGTAAAGGGAGCAGATAGTGGCCATCATGGTAACATTTGTGGAGAACCTAGCGTGGCATGTACCAGAGTCCATTTTAAGCACCTTACATCCATTAGATTTTTTTTTAACCCTCCAACCCTGTGAAATAGGCAAATGCATCATCCACAAGTGAGGAAGCTGAGGCAAAGGGAAGGTTACAGACTCAATCCCCAAAGGGATTTTTCACTTCTCATTGCTGAAATCTGGCTACACCAGGATACCCAACTTGCCTTCCAAAACCTGGGAACTTCTAGGGGTTTTCCCAAGTTGTCTTTCCATCCAAACTGCCTTTCCTCTGTCTCTGGTGTAATCCTATTCCTCCTTCAAGGCTTAGCAGAAATGTTACCTCCTCTGACTTTTCCAGGCATTATTATACATTTTGCCTTCTGACTCATTCACCTGGAAGCTCAGCGCTTACCATGTTGTATTATAGTTAATTGAGGTGGGTGGGGGAGGCCATGTTGTATTAATTGAGGTGGATGGGGGAGGCGCAGTGTGTGAATTCATGCATGCACACACATACATGCAAGAATGCCCCTGCCCCACGGGTGAGCTCAAGAAAGGCCAGAATTGTGTTTCATGCCTTTATATCTCCAGTATAGTATTGCTTGGTGCACATAAAAGATGGCCAGTAAAGGTTTGTTGGAATCCTTTTTTTAATACCTATCGTCACACAGCTTGTACAGGAGACACTAGGACATCCTCAATATAACTTGTCTCCCAAATCCAAGAGCTCACGTGATCTTTTGAAATATGTTATCTCAAAAGTTGCTGATGGTTAGATGTACACAGGAACGCAGTTTCCAATGAGTGATTTACCATTATGAGTTAATTGAACCAGTGGGCAAAGATACACATTCAATGATGTTCATTACAGCCCTGTTTATAATGGAAAAAATGGAATCACCCTAAATGGTCAGCCATGGAGAACTGGTTAGGATATCTCAGTGTGTACCCAAAATGAAATGCCATGTCACTTAAAATGATTCTATAGCTCTGTGTACTGATACGAAAAGTTCTCTGCGATGTATTCTTGAGTTTTTTGTTAAAGCAGGTTACAAAACTGCATCATTAATATTTAGGCATACTTACATAACTATGAACATCTTCACATGTGCTTAGGGAGAAGTTTTGAAGTGAGTTCACCAAAATTAACAGTGATTATACTTGTGTAGAGATACTTTGGGTAGTTTTTGCTTTCTTTTTATACATTTCTGTGCTCATTAAACTTTTTACTTTGAGAATGTATTGTTTATATAACCAGAAGAAAACAGTAATTATATTTTCCTTTTGGAAGAAAATATGTATAATCTCAAAAGAGGTTTTGTAGATTCATGGGTGACAAAACTCCAAACTGCTTCCTGCAAAGAGTTAGAGACCCTTAAACATAGAGGGTGCCATTGCCTGTCCAGGGACCCTAATTTTTCCTTCTGGGAAATGAGTGTAGTACCCCTGCTCTGGCTACCCCACAGGCTGCAACAGGGAGCTAATGGGTTTGAAACTGTTTTGAAAAATAAAAAGTACGAATAGATTGCAATATGTGAATTCTTATAATTCAATCATTGCTGATTAAGAGTTTGCAATAAACTAGTAAGTTATGTGATATGGTTTGGATTTGTGTCCTCGTCCAAATCTCATGTCAAATTGGAATCCCTGGTGTTGGAAGCGGGGCCTGGTGGGAGGTGATTGGATCATTGGGGTAGACTTCCCTTTCACTGTTCTCGTGATAGTGAGTGAGTTCTCAAGAAACCCAGTGGCTTAAAAGTGTGTGGCACCTCACCCTTCTCTCTCTTTCTCCTGCTCTGGCCATGTAAGCCATGCCTCCTTCCTCTTCACCTTCCACCATGACTGTAAGTTTCCTGAGGCCTCCCTAGACATTCTTCCTGTATAGCCTGTGGAACTGTGAGTCAGTTAAACCTCTTTTCCTTGTAAATTATCCAGTCTCAGGCAGTTCTTTATAGCAATGTGAGAATGGACTAATCCAGCATGCTTTAGGAGCTGTGACTTCAAATGCCCATGGGGACCAGGCAGGTCAGAGAGACCTGCAGGGCCTCTGGAGTCCTGGCCCAGTGATTTCTGAAGAGAAACCTGAAATCTAGATTTTTATGTGAATTCTCTCAGTTTTTAAAAATTGGCACCTAATTTTTAAATTTCAAACATCATGCCATTCCTATGAAATGCATCCCCCAAACCATGCACATTTGCAATGTCTGGTATATATTCCCCTAACTTAAAGCTCAAGATTAATTAATTTATCTCTTGTCCATTGACATAGTTATATACCATCATTCCCAAGACTAAAGTACTTCTTGAATTTAAAAGAAACATCCCATTATGAACAGTCTAATTTTAGACTTAGGTGCTTTATTGCATTTCTGTTTCAATTGATAGTTTTTATATGACTTAAAAACAACTCATTATTAACCAGAATATTAAACTAATCAGAATACCTTACATATCCTAATCATGTTAAATAACAGAAGTTTAAATACAAAATGTTCACTATGTTTATGTTTGCACAATTCCATGTATACCTATACTCAAAAATGTGAATGTGTCCTTATCTACACAAGTATGTTTTCAAATCCAAAGAAAACACATCTGTCCTTTTAATAAGACACTGTTTTTATTTTTAATTATAATCTGAAAGATGTTAGCAAAACACAATTAAATGGCACATCTTTATTTTTATTGTATGTATTTAAGGTATACAAAATTGTGTGTGTGTGTGTGTGTGTGAGAAGTGATAGTTACAGTGTGTGTGTGCATATGTGTACACGTGCAGTAAGAGCATCTATCAATTCTACTCTCTTGGCAAATTTTCAGTCTATAAAACAATATTATTAACTATACGCTTCATGCTATACATTAGATTTCTAGACTTGTGTATCCTACCTCACTCCAAATTCATACCCTCTAACCTACGTCTCCCTTTTTCCTCCCCCTACCCACCATTCTACTTCCTCTTTGCACTTATTTGACTTTTGTTTTTACGTTTGAACATAGGCCAGATGAGTGGTGGCTCACACCTGTAATCCCAGCATTTTGGGAGGCAGATGCAGTAGGATCACTTAAGCTCAGGAGTTTGAGACCAACCTGGGCAACATGACAAAACCCCGTCTCTACAAAAAATACAGAAACTAGCCAGGCATGGTGGCGCACACCTGTAGTCCCACATACTCAGGAAGCTGAGGCAGGAGGCTCACTTGAGCCCAGGAAGTGGAGGTTGCAGTTGGCTGACTGTACTCCAGCCTGGGCAACAAAACCAGACCTGTTAAA
>NW_016107406.1:235693-329095 GCF_001604975.1 Cebus imitator | reverse complement strand
AAAAAAAACAGAAAGGCCACATTTTGAATTAAGCCAGGCTTTAATATGTGCAGACAAAAGACAAACAGTTCCCAAATACTCCCACCCATGCCTTTTCGTCTCCATACTCACTGTCTTCAGGAGGACTTCTCATGCTTTTCACATTGTCCAGGGTCCTAGGACTCTGATGAAAACCCTGTAGCTGCTTCTACCAAAACACCATGCGTGTGGTGTCAGTCTGGGATTCAGGAACAAGAGGGGTTACCAAGCAGGAGAGAAGGTTGAGAAGTCTGGGGCAGCACAGAAAAGCCCCTTTCACAGAGTGCTATGGGCTGAATCGTGTCCCCCTACATTTTTTATGTTGAAGGACTAACCCTCAGGACCTCAGAATGTGGCTGCATTTAGAGATAAGGCTTTTAAAGAGGTGATTAAGGTAAAATGAGGTGATACAGGTGGCCCTAATCTGAAATTACCGGTGTCCTTACAAGAAAAGGAGAGTAGAACATAGACACACACAGAGACACATGTGAAGGCACAGGGAAAAGATGGCCATACCACAGAGACCTCAGGAGGAACCAGCCCGGCAGCACCTTCATCTCCAACATCCGGCTTCCAGAAATGTCAGAAAATACATCTCTGTTGCTCAAGTCACTCAGCATGTTATGGCAGCCCTAGCAAACTAACACAGGGATTAGAAACAACCGCAGTAGCTCTTTTGTTATTGGGGATACCAACTTGATGAGAGGTTCTTGCTGATGAAAAAGAACTCTTGAAGAAGGAAAGATGGCCTCTTGCATGCTAGGGCTGTACCTTCTCGGTTCATTCTTAAAATTGTGCTCTACTTTACTGCCTCTCATTGTTTGTTAGTTCAGGTTAGGCTTTTCAATCTTCTATTGAGAAATCTCAACCGCTATTTCCCACTATCTTGATGCCAACTGCTGCAATTCAAATGTACTTTTAACAATACTGGGCTGGTGAGAAGGAAGATGGGACTCGGTGGGATGAAGATGGAGCTGGTGAGGGTGGCAGTGACATCTGTGAAATGTGAACAGATGAACAACGTAACAGTATTTATAAGCAGTTCACCATGACCCATGTATCGGCTACACACTTGACATGCCAACTCATTTAATCATGTCATGTCACCCCACAGGTGCAGAAATGGACATGGAACTGTCACATGGTTTGTCCGAGGCCAAATACTAAGTGGTGGAGCTACCATATGAATCCAGCCAGTCTGGCTCCAGAGCCCATGCTCTTAACTCCCACCTCTCAGTGAGTTCCCCTCCTTTCCCATGGGGCTTGGGCTTCACAGAAGTTGATACAAACTGGTACTCTCCCAGCTGTGACAGAAATGCAACTCAAACTCCCATAATTTAGATAAAGAGTGGCTCCCTAGACAGGACTGAATCTAGGACTCCAGGGAGTTGCTGGAGTTTTGCACCTCTCTTCTCTGCTTCTCTCTGAATGTTAGCTACATCTTTCCTGCTAGCAATGGGTCCTCTCCATGTGGTGGGAAGATGACCATGAGCAGCCCCAGGTTCGCTTCATGCCAACTTAGCAAGCTCAGAGGCAGGAGGCAGGCATTCCCACCAGCCCCAGGAGGAATGTCCTGGCCAGCTGGAATCATGTGACTGCAGTACAATGCTCTGAGTGGCCTTGGACCAACCCAGTTCTGCCCACTCTTGCTGGTAGAGCTCATGAATAAGTAGGACCGTGCTGAGAATGTAACACCCTTAGCTAGGGAGGGACTGGCTGAGCAGCTTGGGGTCTGGTCCAGCCTCCCCTGGAAACAGAATGTGCTTCAACACTTTAGCCCAGTGAGTCATGTAATCCTGTGGTATATAACCGGAGTAGGTGGCCTTTCCAAGTCCCTAATCTATAGTGCAAGCCAGACATGCACCATCAAGACTCCATCCACCCTAGGGAGCTTTCTTAGCAGTGGGAGACCAACTCACAGTGAATCCTAGGCTTCTTGCTGCCCATCTGTAGACAATGGATTCATTTCACATAACTTATTGCATATGAGTATGTTCTGTCTCTCTGGACTCGACAGGTTGGTAAGCAGTGGACAGTGAACCTGCTTCACAGACCTTCCCAGGACAGATAACTGTTACCAGGGCAGGTATTTGGCAGTACCAACTTGAGTCATGTCTCCACACTTGGTGCTGGGTGCGGCAGTTTGTTACCAAGTGAAGAAAAATGAAGCATTAGCTAAAGTTTGACCTAGATAGGCAAAGGTGTTTCCCAAAGTATCACAGCTAGGGAGGGAGACAACTTAGCGTCTAGGTTGCAAGAAGCCGTGAAAGAGGTCCTGATGGAAAGGTCTCCGGGTGCAGAATGCTCCATACTTCTAATACCATTGGCATAAGAAAGGATAGAAATAAGAGTGTGTATTCTATTTGTATTTGGATAAAGAAACTCTGGAAAGACGGATAGCCAAAAAAACTAGTACAAGTGATTCCTCACAGGGGATAGGAAGAACAGAGTGGACAGAGATCAGAATGGTTGTGAGATTGCTCACTGTATGTCTCTCTGTATACCGTTTTTATTTTTAATCATTTAAAAATATTACCAGTTTTAAAATATGTAAATTAAATTAAAAGTAAACCCCAAAATTTCGTAGACAAAAGATCGGAGGAAAATGGGCTAAAATGACAAGGGTACCTGTCTTTGGATGTTAAGTCTAAGCATGACGTTTTTCCCTTTGAATTTATTTTCCAAATTTCTTTAAGTGAACATGTACTGCATTTTATAAGGAAAAGAAATTTAAAAGCTTAAACTAGATAAAAAATATTTTCAGAATTATTTCTGCTTATGTATATTCATCCATCACATGACCCATGAAGCAGAATAATAATTCTGAAAATATCCTATCAATTGATTTTTTTTCCTTTCCTGTAAATCAAGTCACCCTACAGCTCCCCAACCATCCATTGCCTTAGAGGGCCGAGCAATGGCTGAGCTTCCAATTTCAAATGAGATTTGTGATGGCAGCAGGAAAAAAAAATAGTTTTGAAAGTCAGGCTTGGTTGAGAAAAGGGGTTTCTGAAGTCCAAATTGCTTCCCTTGCAAAGAACACTGCATGCTAGTCTGAATGTACTAGCTGGAGAAAAGGCAGGATATGTCAAGAGCAGAGCTCTCTCCTCCATAGAAAGGATGAAGAGCCCCTTTGGCCTGGAGAGTGCCTCGGAGGAAGCAGAGAGATTGAGAGGAGCAGAGGAGGTGGGGTGATGGTCTTACCCTCAGCCTGATCTCTGCAGCCCCAGCAACTATACCCTGTCCTGGGCCTTGGCTAGGTGGGTCAGGGAGAGCTCCAGCAAACAAGAAGGACTCCCAGATAAATCAAGGGTAAGAAAATTGTTACAAATTGATCTGTTTCCCCAAAATTCATACATTCAGATCCAACCCCCAGACATCAGAATGTAACCTTGCTTAAAGATAAGGTCTTTAATGACATGACTAGGTTAAAATGAAGACTTAAGGGTGGAGTTCTAACCCAGTAACACCAGGGCCATTACAAGACGAGGAAGAGACACTATCGGGGACACATGTGCAGAGAGGCAGCCATGTGAAGAGGCAGCAAGGAAGTGGCAGCTTGCAAGCCAGGAAGAGAGGCGTCAGGAGAAGCCAACCCCAACGGCACCTTGATCTCGGACTTCCAGCCTCCAGACTGTGAGAAAATAAATTTCCATTGCTTAAGCCACCCACGCTAGCATTTTGTTACAGCAGACCTACCAAACTAATACAGAAACCATCTCGCAGAATGTCCCCGCTGCAACATCACGTGGCCAACCAAAATAGAAATGGCCTCTTGTCATGGCTAGGCCAAGAGGCCAGGCTGAGACAGTGCTCCTAGCAGGCAGTGTTCAGGAGACCCAGAAGCTCCCATGAGTACTGGCTGGGAGACAGGATCTGCCAGTATGAGCAGATCCAGAGAGGCCCACACAGAGGGACCAGGCTGCGTCCAAACACAGGGACCTCACCACCAAGGAAATGGAGAGATACTGATGTCAGTAGTGGGTGCTTCTGTGGCCCCAAACAGACCAGGAAGAGTGAAAACCTCCACTCAGGACACGTGCAGGGTGTGAGGGACTGGGCCCCATTGGCTGCACCACAGCAGGGTACACAGGAGGGCTGCAGAAGGCCCCACACGATCACAGAGCTATCGAGCATCCCACGTCTCCTAGAGATCTCCTGGGAAAAATGGAAGGAGAAGGGGAAGGGAAGAAGCTCTAAAAGATGATCCCAGCCCCCAGTGCCCCACCTGGGTGCAGTGGCTCACGCCTGTAATTTCAGCACTTTGAGAGGCCAAGCTGTAAAATCACTTCGGGCTAGGAGCTCAAGATAAGCCTAGGCAACATAGTGAGACTCCCATCTCTACAGAAAGACAAAACAAAAACAGATTATTTCTTTCCAAAGAGACTTTTCATTCAGAAATGTTTAAGTTGCCTTTAACTACCAAGTTAAAAGTTTCTCCACCATATTGTTTTTGCACCTCTGCATCGTTGTAGATTCATTTCCAACCAAACCATGGGTGTTAGTGATGGTAAGAAGACATCTGTAAATGAGACATCAATAAAAATGACCTATACTTGGCCAAAACAGTTATTAAATCTCAAGCGTCATAGCACAGAATTCAAGTTGACTTGAAGGACATGGACATGTAACCGGGTAAGGTTCCAGGGGCCCTAGAGGAGCTGCATGAGCCCTCTCTTGAGGTGCTGCGGGGACCCCAGGAGACACGTTAGATAAGGCTCTGGTCGGTCTCCCTAGAGGGTGAGTTCCTGTCCAACAGCTTGGAGGTCTTCCTGCTTTTTTTCCATTTTTAAAAGAGCAGATGTTCTCCTGGGAAAAAGATATTTAGCTACCCAAACAAATCAGAGAAGCCAAGGAATGGAAATAACAGGCATTCTGCCTGCCACCGTGGCAGTGCCCAAAGCAATCACATGAGCTGGAGGGGAACATCCGGCCTGAGCGAGGGCTGCTCAGCTTGGCGTGGTTCCTGCCCAGAGCCAGTGACGAATACAACTGTCTTTGTTCTGGTTCTCAAAGTGAAGACGGTCTGTGGAGTTATTTGTCTAGTTTGTTGACTCTCAGAAAAGACATTCATAAATTTATTCTTGGTGCCAGGGGTGCTTACTAGTGTCAAAGTAGAGTCTTTTCAGACAGTTGCTCTGTGTTAAAACAAGCTACTCAGATGCATCTATAAATAATTGTCTGGGGCTTCGTTGAGCTAACAAACGGCTTTTTTTCTTCCTCTCTCCTCTCTTTTTAAAATCAACTCTAAAGTGATTTCATAAACAACAAGAGGAATTTCCCATTAATATTAAAGTGTGTCTGGGTTGGTCATTTTAATAGAACTTTCCAGCGGGAACAAGCAGTTCTTCCATCTTGTCCATGTGAAACCTGTTCCCTTTTCAGAACAAGACACTTGGCAGCCCAGCCTCACTAGGACCAGTCATAGCTTCATCTCCCCCACCACGCTGTGTCCCTCTCTTTCCCTGATTTAGCCAACTAGAAGGACAGCAAGGCAGTGAGCAGCTGCAGCCTGGGCCTGTCAGGAGAGCTTGTCGCCACCCCAAGGCCTTCAGAGTTTCCACTCTGACCTCAGTTCTCCAGAGTTTTATTTTTCAAGCCATCTTGGTTAGAAAGGTAAAATTATAGCTGTGTCAGTGTCATTTGATATAACAAAACTCCCTCCTACCAGCCCCCCTGCAAATAATGGTAGCTTAATAAGACAGAAATTTATTTCTCCTTTACATAAAAGAAGCCCAGAGGTGGAGAGCCCTGGGTTGGTATGCTGGCTCCACGGTGTCACCTTCTGTCTTCATAATTTACCATTATTGGCAGATCACTTCATGGTCTAAAACAGGTGCTGAAGTCCAGGCTTCACGTCTGCATTCCAAGCAGCCAGATGTAGAAAGAGTAGATAAAAGGTGTTCCTTCTCATTCAAGGACATTTCCTGGAATTACCACACAATATTCCTTACACTTCAACAGATAGAATCTAGTCAGATTACCTCACCTAGCTGCAAGGGAGGCTGGGACATGCAGCCTTTTCAGCAAGGCAGCAGTGTTATTTGAAAATGAAGGATGAACTTTGGGAGGCTACCAGCCATCTAGGCCATGAGGATGAGTACATTTGATAACCTCCACAGAGTCTTTCAGCGACTATGAATCCACACCCCCACACAATCCTGCTACTGTTCTATTTTTAAAGAGTTTTCATTTGCACATCCCTTCCCTTTAAAACTCACTATCTTTCCCTTTCTCTTTCTGAGTTGGGATTCTGAGAAGTTGGACCATTAGCCTGATTTAAGTTTAGCTCTCACCACGTCAGGAACACACATTGGCCTAAATTCCTGCCCTGTGAACCATCTCCCACATTACGAAGGTCATAAGAAACCAAGCATGTAGATCACCCCAGAAGGATTCCTATAAATATAACTCAAAAGAAAAATGTGAGTCTTGCTTCATTCTTGCTTCACTCAGGGACCAGCACAAATCTTCTGGGCCTTGCGAGCCCCCACTAGGGAAGGTACCAAAGTCAAGGTAAACAGCAAAGCTGCTGTGGCCAGGATTAACATGGATGGACTGCCTGGGCCAGCCCTGCAGACAGGACAGACAGTCAGCTGCTCCCTTGGCCCCAGCCTGGATTCTGATGATCAGCCTCAGCTTGGGCACCACACCTTGTCTGAGACCCCAGATACTGTCCCTTCTTCATCACGTGGGATTTCAGCAGACCCTATATGGTCTATATTAGTTGGCCTTCTGGTGCCCTCCTGCTGTTCTGTGCCACCCCACCACCTCAACTCAATGCCTGCTCTACTCCACACCAGCCTCGTTACTGCCACAACAAACACCACTGAAGATGGAACGTCAGAACAACATCCTCAACATGAAATCCACCCACTCACATGAGTAGAGTGAGTGGTATTAGGATTCCCATGCAGTTGTCATAGAAAGGTGAAGTAAAAAAACAAGTAGGAATGGAGAGGAAAAACCAGCCACAAAGCCGCCTTCCTTATATTGGATTCCATGACATAGCAGTTCCATGAAATGTTGATAGGTGTTTCCAACCCCAAAAGCCTGTTCAGCTAAGTTTAGAAACTCTTGCCTTTAGAAATTTATAACTTAACAAATTAAAGCCTCTGAGAAGGGCTGCAATAAAGAATGCTACTTATTTCCCTTATTAGGCCCAGCATTTTCTCAACTGTTTAACTACCCCACCTTTCCTTCTGGAATGTCTATTAATGTTTCATAATACCAAGGTTCATCAGGATACTAACTGATGCAGCAAAGCACTGATGGCCAAAGCTACTTCTCTGACTCTGGAATCCAACCCCTGACATTTGAATCTCTGCTCTAGCATTTTTTTTGATGGTTTGCCCTTAAGCATGTTACTAAATTTCTTTGTGCTCAGTTTCCTCATCTATAAAATAGGAGCAGCAATACTATCAGCTTCATAGATTGGTTGTAAGGATTAAGTGAATTATGCATATGGAATGCTGAAAACAGAATAAAGTTTATTGTGATGTGATGATGATGAAGATGACAATAAAGAAGAAGATCATGATGACAACCCTGTCCTGGAAACTTTCCACAGCTTATAAGTATGTTTCTCCCAGTGGCCAGCACTATGGTTATGATTCTCTCTACATCTCCGGCATCCAACACAAGGCCCAGATGCTCCATAAATGTTTGTTGAATGACTAACAGGTGGAAACGTGAAATACAGCATGAGAAATCACAAAAAGCAAGGCTCTTTGGACCGTAGCTACAGGTAAAAATCAAAGCAGTGTTTCCCCCAAGAAACGAGACTCAAATCTGTCTTCCCAAACACGTAAACAGGGCTCTGTTGAACACCTAGAGGACAGAATGACAACTGGATGTCACACACGCTGTCCCATAAGCTGAAATAGCACATTGGCATCTTTGTTCCCCCTTCAGCCAATTTCTTGATCTACTGCTGGCCTGGGTTAGAAACAAGGGTGGCTAACTGTACCATACCATTTTGATCCTTGGTCTTAGAGAATATGAATGAGAAAACTTACAGAGAGGGTCAACAGCTGGTACAAGAAGCTGAAGTTGGGACTTAGAGAGAGAAGAAGAGAGTCAAAAGTGAAATTGGTAAAAAAAAGAAAGGGGGACAGAGAGAAGTCAGGTGGTGGTGGTAGCAGGTGCAGTGGAAGCCTGGAGAGAACAAGCTTGGTCAAGCTGCAAAATCAAGTACAGAGCCTCTTCCTGGAGGAGGAAAGCTTTGTGTCCAGCTGTGTCCACTGGCCTGGAAAATCCACGGACATTTTGAAGATCCTGAGATGAAGGGAAGGAGGAAGGAGGGACTCAGCTGGGAGTGGGGGAGCCAAAATGTGTACCAGCAATAGCCGAAGCCACAAGAGCACCCCTCTGGGGAGGATCCTATTACGTGGCCCTGCCCACAGCCCCACAACCAGGGCCTGAGCATTACACAGTTATAACAAAAATACAACCTTCTACAAGATACAAGCAATAGTACAGAAGCCAGTCTTGGAAGTCTCCCCTTACATGCTGTATTAGTTCACTCTCATGCTGCTAATAAATACATACCCAAGAAGTGGGTCATTTATAAAGAAAAAGAAGTTTAATGGACTTATAGTCCCATATGGCTGAGAAGGCCTCACAATCATGGCAGAAGGCAAAGGAGGAGCAAAGGCACATCTTACATGGTGGCAGGCAAGAGAATGTGTGTAGGGGAGCTGCCCTTTATAAAACCATCGGATCTTGCGAGACTTATTCAGTATCACCAGCACAGCACAGGAAAGGCCCACTCCCATGATTTCAATTACCTCCCACCAGGTTCCTCCCATGACATGGGGATTATGGCAGCTACTACTCAAAATGAGGTTTAGGTGAGTGGGGACACAGCCAAACCATAACATATGCCCAACTCCTGCTGCAGCCCAGCTCTGGATTTCCTCAGTCCTTCCTTATTCTTCTGTGTACACATCTATGTATTACACACCCATACCTGCAAGCTCATACTTTGCTTACATAGTGTTAAGGGTCCCTGGTTTCCTATATTATCTTGTCTGCCTCATCTGGGGCCCACCATGGGGAATGGTGAGAGGCCCCACCCAGGCTGAAAATAAAGTGAAGGACTGGGGAGCAGAAGGAAGCCAAGAGCAGCCTCATGTGGGAACCCAGAGTCATCTCTCCTTGTGCACAGCCTCCCTGTGGCTCCCCATTTTGTCTCATTAAAATCATGCCCTCCCAGCTTCCAAGATTCCCCACCATGTGGCCCCACCACCCTTCCTTCCACACACACACTTCCATGCATGTTCGCAACACAGAGACTTCATGCTGGCTGTTCCCTCTGCCTGGGACACTTTTCCCCAAGGCAGTCACCTTCCTCCTTCAAGTCTCTGCTCCAGTCCCACATTCCATCAGAGGCCCACCCACACCCCCTAGATACTGCTGCCACCTGCTGCCCCAGCCACTATCTCGGTCCCCACACCCTGCATCTGGTAATAGGTCATTCATTTGCTAGGTTCATTGTTAACTGTCCAATCCCCACAAAAATGTAAGCTCTATACCGGAACGATCTCCGCCTATATTAGTCAACAATGCACTTCAAGTGCCTACACGTGCACCTCATGTCATAGACACTAGGGAGGAAGTGTTGGTATGGACATGTGGGGGTGGCAGGAGGAAGCGCCAAGTCACAGTCAGAGGAGGTGGGCTTTCCTGCATCCACAAAAGCAGGAGTGCAGTGACTTTATTTGGTTTTTAAAGAAAGAGGTGGAAATATGGGTCACTGAGATGGCGGCAGGGGTATGTAGAGAGCTATACAGCTAGTGCTCAACTTACGACCATGATTGGGACCGGCAGACCGGTCATAACACGATTTGGTCGTAAGTTGAGTAGGCTCATATGCACGCGGAGATGGTAGTGCTGCCGGAAGCCAGTCCGCACTGTCATATGCCCAGCTGGGCAACGTTTGCGCTGCCAGACGCGGAGCATTCGTGGCTAGCGATTGTGGTCGTAAAGTCGAATGGTCGTAAGTTGCATAGGTCGTAAGTCGATCGATCCCTGTAGTCTCAAAAATACAAACAGCCAACTTTCTATGGGGTTGGGATTATGAGTGCTTTGCACTTCTATTTCGTATTATGTATATATAGTAAACATGGATTAATATTTACGTGTAATAAATATACATATTTATGTAGTAAGTATAAATATATATAATATGAATTGATACATAAATGTAGACATATATAAATTCAAATAGATATTTATAAATATATAAATAGAAATAGAAATATGCTTAATATTGTATATTTGAAATATTACATTTATGTTTTATATATAATTTATATGCTATTTGAATGCTTATAATGAACCTACATGTGGTTTTGGTAATTTTTTTTAAATCCTCTATGGAAAAGCTTAGTAAATGAATGCACACAGCAACAACCGCTGCCTGCTAGAGCAGAGACTCTGGCCCCTGAGATCTGAGGTCAGCCTCTGAGGTTGGGGGCAGGGCAACCCAGAAAGTATCTTTGCTGTTGCTGGGTACCCATCCCCCACCTTCCATGTGTTTTTGTTTCCAAAAGTCTGAACCTGAGAGAAGCATTTGGGAGTTGACAGTCCTCTGGGGTGGCCCTCAGCCGATGCTTGACAATCCTGGGGTATGAAAGCCCAGCTCTCTACCAGCCCTTTCTAGTAACTGACACTCCAGAGTCCCTGCAAGATCAGACCAAAGCAACCCTCATAGGACTCCAGCTGAAGCCTCTCTTGGCTTCTTCCCCTGCCCTGCGCTGCTTCCCATCCCTCACTGTTTCCCTGGAAGCACTTCCTCCACACCTCAACTGTGCCCGTGAATCCTCATCTTGCTGCAGAACAGACTTAAGATAGCAGCTGCAAACAGGCGATGCCAGGTGGGCTCTGAGCATCCCCCACAGCCCGGTGTTGGCATGCCTGCAGGTCACCTTTCCTGACCTGCACTTTCCATCTCATTTTGAAGACCACATACAACCACACGCACCCTTGCTTCCCTCCTCTCCCTGGCAGCCCCAAAGCAGGGAAAGAGCTGCCTCTGGGATACCCACCACACAGAGTGGCCACCAGGGCCAATCTGGCTCCCTGCCCAGGAGAAAGACAGCCACGTGCCATGGGTTGCTCAGGCATGCAGTGTCTCATCCGGCTCTGAACCTGGCCCCAGGCCTGCCTGCACCATGCTGGTGGACTCCTCCGCTCTCCAAGCTTGCCTTTGTCTTACCACACTGCCTCTGGAATGTCCAACAGTCACCAGCTCAATTCCCGTGGTCCACTGACCCGGAGCTCTAATAGGCAGCTCTCCAGACCCATCTTGGATCGGCCCCATAGTGCATGTGCCAGGACCTCACAATGGGCGCCTGGCTTTTTCTGTTCCTGAAGGCACGGACTGCCAGAGCTGTATAGTTATTCTGCTACCACTAGCTAAGCATTGACTCAGCACTCAGAGGGAAAAGGAGCCTCTCACCTCTTGGTGGTGGTCCCTCTCCTGGTCCCTCTCCTGACTCCACAAGAAGTGTATAAACCTCGTGCCCACACTGAACGGGTACTGCTGTTTTTGTCTGCCCAGAAGCCACTCCCCCTTCTACCAGTAAGAACGCCCCAGACCGTGTGATTCTGAAGGTTCCAGGGGTGAACGGGTGGCAAAGACTAGCCAATCAGAGCACAATAAAATAAATAAAACTCTCATCATAGTGATTGGCTTGGGAGGCCCGTGGGCACAGCCAGGCCAGTGAGACTTGATTACGTGACATGGGATTGTTTGAAGGGAGTCAGATGCTTTCCTTCTCCTGGATGTGGAGCTGGGAGCAGGTAAGCCTGGAAATGCCAGGAGCCACCGTGGGGAGGGTTTGTCCAAGAGGGAAGTCAATACATTCTCTACTCTGTTATTGTTGGGATGTGGCTGCTGTCGATTTTCTTTTGGTTTTCTGCTTAAGCCAGTGTGAATTGAGTTTTTTCCCTGTCACTTGCAACCAAATGCATAGTGACTAAGAGAAATACCAATGGCCAGCAAGGTGTGATGAGAAAAGTTACAAGAGAAGTCACTGCCTCTAGCCCCAGCTCTGCTACTACTGTGGCATATGGCTTTGCTCAAGGCCTTCAACATCTAAAGCAAAGGCAGTGGGTATATGACGCATAGATCTCTTCCCAGGCTCTGAGAAGAACATGCAAGGCTTGTCTTCCCCTTCCTTTCAATGGAACCCTCTTT
This sequence comes from Cebus imitator, assembly GCF_001604975.1. Taxonomy (NCBI): domain Eukaryota; kingdom Metazoa; phylum Chordata; class Mammalia; order Primates; family Cebidae; genus Cebus; species Cebus imitator. The sequence continues at coordinate 316,872 of NW_016107406.1, read as the reverse complement.
TGAGGCCCAGTTCAACCCACCAGAATGCCTGCCTCCCTGGAACCCTGGGGAAGCCCTCTCCCTGCTTTGGATTCCTGCAGCATTTATTCATCTATGCACTTACTGGTTCTTACGCCACCTTGATATTTTCATGCACATGTGATGTGTCTCCCAAAACCCAAGAGTGGTTAAGCCTGCTGCACTTCACCATCATCCAGGCACTATGCCAAATCCATTGCCTGCTGGCTCCTATGTGGTCCTCACATCCCTCTTGCGAGGGGAAGACCATTATTAGCTCAGTCTCCCTACTATGAAGATGAAGACGGGGAAGCTGGAAGGAAACAAGTCACTTGGCAGAGGTCACCAGGCGAGGTGCGCCAGGACAGGGATTCTTTAAGATGACCAACTTCTGCATCGTACCATTCTGCTTCGCAGACACAGCCCTGGCAGAGTGTGGCTTATTCTGTATTGCTTCCTTCCGGACATCTGCCAACAGATTCATCTGTGATGAACAGATTTCAGGAAGATGCAGCTCAGGCAAAAGGAAGGGTCAATGGCATTTGGAGCTGCCCCTCCCAGCAGCCCCAGTCTGTGAGTTGGTAGCGGAAGCATCCCAAAAGCACACCACTTGCCTCCCGGTTTCGTCTGCTCTGCCGAGACTCCATCCCCTCCACACAGATCCTCATTCGCCACCTGGCCAGGAGGTGAGGAGTCATCCAGGGAGTTCTGAGGCCACCCTCCAGAGCTGGAAGGCGGCTGGCGAACAGACGAGCAATTCTCCCCTGCACCAGAAGAAATCCAGTCCCAATCAAGCGCTCTCACTGTCCACCCATGACCAAAACAACCCACACCCGTTCACTGACCCCTGAGCTGGACTCAAACATTAATTTTGTTACTGAACAGTGGAACAAACCAAAGTGTTTTTTTCCAGAAAAAAAAAATAGTAGACCAGCTTGAACCTGAGCTGAACCTGTATATTTTCTAAAACTACTGAACAGGAACAAAAATCAGACATCAAAATGTTCTGCAAATGAAACCAATCTTTCACTCTATCCAACTTCTTGATTTGGAAAGCAAATCAGGCAGGCGCAGGGAGAAGAGGAGCATTTGACTTCCCTCGAGTGACTCGGTGGAGTGTCTAATCCTGTTCTAAGAACACCGTGTGAAGGTTGGAGACTGGCTTCTGTTCAATGTGGTGGGAAAAAAGTGTTATTTTTATTTTAACCCTCCATAAAGATGAATCAGAAGATTTCAGAGCATTTAGTTCCTGTGGTGTTGATGAAAGCATTTCAAGGATTGATCCATTATAATATATCCCGAAAGCAGCAGCTGAAAGGACAGAGCCTTGGGTCCGGGCCCCACTGCCTCAGTGGCCTTAGGCCTCTTAGAGGGACTGGGGTCACCAACAGTCAAGTCAGGTGGAGCATGGAGGGACCACATGGGTATCATCTTTTAGCAAGTCTGAATCACGCAAAAACAAAGGCGACAAGACTTCACGCCCCAAGGAGAGAGGGGCTGAGCCCGCTGGACTTGCCTCCCCAATCTCATTCTCCCAGCTGCCGCACACACGGCACTCAGGGTCCCAGAGCAGGAACCAGAAAGCCTATCTGCAGAGGGTCTCTCATGCTACCTCTAAACACATGTGGGTCACACCAGTCCCACAGCCTGAAGAAAATGCAGTGTGGACAATAAGGAGCTGATAGAAAACAGGTTGAGCAAAGAGCCACAGCCATTGATTCTGCACACCTCCAGAACATGAACAAGTGAAAAAGATGGTTGCATCGGCCAAAGACCAATTACATCTGCTTTAAAGACTAAGGGCAATCAAAATGTTAACAGTAGGGACTTTTGGGGCGTGGGAATGCAGAGTAAGGGGCAGAGGAGAGGCATTCTGCTTCTATTTTACACGTGTATCTTTCCTTTGTCTCCTTCATGAGGAGCATCTGTGCATTGCATTGCTAATGTTTAAAATAAAAGGCTAACATGCACACTAACGTACACAGCTAGGCATATGTCAAAGGTGGAAACCACAAAGAACGGTGATGGATTTGACTGCATAAAACTTAAAAACTTCTAAATATAAAAAATGAAATTACCTTAAACTATATTAGGAGAGGAAGTTGTTTATAATACAAAATATAGCAAATATTTATTATTCTTAACATGTAAAAAACATTGAGGAAAAAACTATACTCCACTAGAAAAATGAGCAACAAATACAAATAAGCAATTCATGAAAGAAGACACACCAATAGATAATAAACATGAAAACGTTCATTCTCACTAATAATTAAGGAAACCCAACTAAAAGTCAAATAACATTTTTACCTATCAAACCAGCAAGTATGTTTAAAATTTTTTAAGTACTTTTTGATAGGAGGTCAGACAGGAAAACAACCTCCTATACTGTTCTAGGAGGATTGCAAAACCTATTAATAAACTTTTAAAATATGCATAAACTTTGCCATAGCAAATCCATTTTTAAGCATTTATCCCCAATGAAAATTATCATGGCTAAAGATGCATGCATTTGGATGTTCGATGAAGCACTGTTTATACAAGCAAAAAGTTGGAAATAGGCTGGCTGTCTAAACAGTGAAGGACTGACTTAATTTATTATGGCACTACACACAAGGAATCACTATGCAGCTATTAACATGTTGAAAGACAAAAAAATATGAAACAACATGGAAATTTTCATGATATATTATTAAGGGGAAAAACTAATTACAAACGGCATGTATAATATGAAACCACTTTTAAAAATAAATATAGATATACGTCTTCAATGTTTTTAATAGTTGATTACAGGCAATTTTTGTTTTCCTCTTGTAATTAAAATTTTTTATTCGTTAATAAAAAATACCCAGTGCTGAAATGCATCAAAGAATCATTTTCAAATAACCAGTTAGGAAACAACCATCTTTAAATCACCAAGTCCAAGGACATATCAAATAAGATAAAGTAGTATCAATTGTCCCAAATAACCCCTCCAATTAATCATCTATGCCTTTTTTTGTAAGACCACAGAATCTGCGTTCATACAGATGAGGTAATTGCATTGCAAAACTCGTTGGACCAGGACCGTGTTCTAAAATCATAACCTACTCTTACCCACAGAAAATAAGAAAATAAGCTTGCTCCCTTATTTTTCTAGAAAAAAAAAATAATGTGTCATCAAAACTCAAGGTGGAAAGGCTGAAGCCAGATTTTACAGCGTTCTAGGGTCAGGATAGTTTGATTCTCCACTGACATTGCTTTGTGGCAGTGTGAAATTTAGATTTCCAAAGAAGGAAAAGGCTAGCCTTGAAGACCAAATGCCATTTGCAAGTTTCAAAATACTGCTGTGCAATGCTAACGAAAGAGATAAAAAAGCAAAGAAGGAGAATTATAGATCCTTAGTGCCTGATGTAACTCTTCTGGTGCCAGAAAACACACACACACGTGCATGCACACTTGGCACATAGTAGGTGCTCAGGAAACACTGGCTGAATAGTGTTGTCAGTGCTTTCACTAGGTTTCTCTCACAACCCCTCTGTGACCATTCACCCTTAACCAGAAGTATTTTCTCTCTTAGTGGAGTCCAGCAAAAACCATGTAGGCCACAGGACTAAAACTTTTAGGACAATACATCTCAATGAAGGAGAAAGCTGGACACATGATAAAAGTGTAAACAGGATATTAATAAATTATCCCACTAATACCTCTTCTCTGTCTCTGGAGATATTCTTTCAAGCAGTGCTAACCTCCAGAAATAGTGAAGAATAATTGGCAAATTCATTCATTACTCCTTGTGAGACACATCAATGTGCTGGCAAGGTCTCCTTGTTTCATCCAAGTCCTTCAGGCAAGGTAGAAGGACAATGTGTTCACCTACATGTGAATTTCTATTGTCTCAAATGATTGTCCACACAACAGAATTGCAAGCAGATCTTCTATTACTGTATTATTGATCTTCCCCAAAATTCAGACAATAGTCCCTCTTGATCTTTGACCTAACAAGTAAATAAAATTTCATTTCTAATGCTATATTTTAACTGAATAATGAGATTTTAAAAGCAATTTATCTTCCCTAGTTCTTAACCCCCGTGGAAATTTTTCTTCCCACTTTTTGCGCATTTCTTACCAACCAAATCATAAACAGTTCAGACACTGATGAGCACAGTTGGAAATGATTGCAATGAAGCCTCTCCTAACCATAAATCTCAAGGAAGGGGGTGTTCCGCTTTCTTTTAGCGGCCTGCTTGACAAAAAGATAAATAGCAAAGCTCCCCAGGGTAAGTTTTTGTACACGAAGTAGGTTCTAGAAGACCCCTAGAGATCAGATGAAACTGTGTCCAGTGTGAAGGTGCTGAACACTGTGAAGATGTGAAGACACTGCAGGCAATCAATGTTTGCTGAATGACTAGGCCAGGCTTTGAGGGTTTTTAGTCCTGAGGAATGGTAGAAAGGAAAAGCACAGGGCAAGGTTTAATGACCAGAGCAGGTGAGAGCACTGACTATAAGACAGCTATCAGGCTGGGCGCAGTGGCTCACACCTGTAAACCAGGGCTTTGGGAGGCCAAGGCGGGCAGGGATTACTTGAGGTCAGGAGCTTGAGGCCAGTCTGGCCAACATAGTGAAACTGCATCTCTACTTAAAAAAAAAATTATCTAGGTGTGGTGGTGCGTGCCTGTAGTCCCAGCTATTCAGGAAGCTGAGGTAGGCGAATCGCTTGAACTCTAGAGGCAGAGATTGCAGTGAGCTGAGATCACGCGACTGTGCTCCAGCCTGGGTGACAGAGATCAAGACTCAAAAAAAAAAAAGACATCAGAAAGACAAAAGCTCACCTACATCACTTTGTCCCATCAGGATAACTGTATTTAACTATCAACCTAGCTTGGTAAGCAACAACCACTAAGTGTAAATTGTTTAAAAATCACTATACTAGAAGAATCAGGTTTGTTGTATAAATGTTCTTTGTCAAATACATGATGTTTGCCATTTTTGGCTGGAAATCTAGTTTCTATTATTTATACAGAGATTTGTGTAATTTTTAAATGACTTTTGTATCTTTGTGTGAACTTGCTCACTCTTTTTTGCATATGGTCAGCACTGACTATATGTTTGTGGAAGAAAAAGATAAATGAACAGCTGTCTTTAGAAAGCAAACATTTCCAAACATTTGGCTACAAAACTGGTGGAAATGCTGGAGATATGATAGGCTATGAACTTGATTCATTCTTATACAACCTGAAAGATCCCATCTGGAAATTACCCTTCAAGAAGACAAAAAGTCAATGTAAACAACGAAGGAAAAAAGAAGTGGGCCCACTGGGAAATTTAAGACATTGGGAATAAGATTCATTTTTTTTTTTAACTCCTATCTAGTCAGGTCCAGCAACATCAAGTTCTTTCCCTGAACCTCTTCCATTCAGCACTCCATGGAAGGCCACAGTGGGCAGATGAGCTCTTAACTGATCCGTAACACAGACACACCATGCCCAGAACCATGGTAGTCCAGGGCCCAGGCCATAGAATACAGTCACTGACTCTCCTCTGCCTAATTCTCATCACTCTCAGAGATAAGACCCCAAATCTACAGAGGCTCAAGGGAAGGACAGGTAAAGTCCACACCTCCTTCTAGAAGGGGATTTCCCAAGTGTGGTAGGCAGGTTTGCCACTGGACATTGCAAGATCATTTTAGGTGGGGCTTCACTTAATACCTAAAGTAGCTCTAAATTCATCTACCTTATTTATTTACATGTTTTAGGAAATTTATAATCAATACAGAAATCATTGCTTCAGCAAGGTGACACCCACCAGCATCCCTTTCAAAAATAAGCTTGAGGTAAGCATGTAATTAGGGGACAGGATTGTGTGGCTCTAGCTTTGGATTTGTGGATCCTTTTCTTGCCTTTAGTCCCCCCTCTCTACTGGGCCCCCAGGATGCTACAGACACACACAGGATTGTTCAGTCATGTAGGCTTTGGAAAGCCTACAAATCACAGAAACACGAATGCATTCACACGTGACAGGTTCTAAGAAGACTTGCAGTTTAAAAAAAAATCCTGCCTACCTTTGTTTGATCTTTTCTTCTTATTGTGCATATTCTCATCCCACAGGACGCCCTGGCAAGTTACTGTTCCACACTGTCTAAATTTTACCTTTGGGTAAAATCCAATCATGAAAAAGCTGAATGTTTGGACCAGAGTATCTGGGGTTCTTGCACAGATGTTTTATTAGAGGTACCTGCTTCCATTGAGAGATTTCTTTTTGTAAGGCATATGAAATTTATTGCTCCATGTATTATAGAGCTATAGCAAGGAAGTCCTTGATTTCATCATGCACAGTTTCAAGGAAAACCCACCTTAGAAGTCTCTCCAGCCCCAGTTCCAGTAAGAATTGTTCTTCTCCTGCATGAGCTGGCTTCTGTTAAGTTGATGGACAACATGAGTCCTTTTGTAGATCATATTTCCCTCTTTGCTTTGGCCACCAGTAAGCTCACAAACAAATTTGTAGTTTACCTTTATAGGCAGGACTTGAAGGCTCAAATATCTGTACACAACTCTACCTTTGGCTTTTTCTTATTTTCTTACCCTTGTTCTTCTTCACCCTGACATCCTTATTTATTCAGGTTGTCCTGTTGTTTTCCGTGTTCACTATGAGGTGTCTTAAATAATGTAGGAATAGATCCGTAGGTGTTTTGGCCCTTCTTTCACTTCATAAAGTTGGAGCTGGGAAGAGCATCCAGGCCACAGGATAAGGCCTAACTGCACATAGAAAAGTAAACATCCTGTTTGTCCCATGGAGGAACATTTTACATTTTATGTGGTTTGCTTTTTATACTTTTGGTAGACTGTGGCTTTCTCAAATTATTTGTTTGCGCATAAATCACCAAAAGTGTTATTTGCATATAGCTTGACTATTTTAGGTTTTCCAAATATTCTTGTGTGCTTATAGCCTGGGCATACATGAATCCCACCCAGCCTCTACATGAAAAAGTTGGGTCACTCACCTGAAAAGCTCAGAAGCCAACCTGGCCCCTCCTCCCCACTCTTCACTGATGGCAACATCTGGCACAACTGGATGATGATTCGCAGGCTGCGGCCAGCATCCTACTGTCCTTCTAATCTCCCCAGAGCTTTTACCGCCATGTCCCAGCAATTGCAGCATTCTTACTTTTAATACTGTTCCACATGGGGTAAAGGAAGACACTCTGTATTTTCTTTTATGCTATTGAGAAACCAGGAGTTCCTTACAGACTCCGTGCTTGCTTTCTTCCATGCATAACCTCAATTAATGGTTCTCTCCATTTCCCCAGCAGGAAAATCAAGACTCAAAGAGTCAAGATTCACTTAAGTTTGCATCCTTCTCTCAATCCCTCAGTAAATGACGAGGAAGTTGGGAAGAGTGAGAGACTGACAATTCGGCTCAGAAGTCAAGGAGCTCCGCTGGAAAGGCAGTAAGAGATGAAACTATGGGATCTTTTTTCAATGTCCCTGTCCCCTCCCTCTTCAGCTCCCTCTTTCATTCTAGAAATACTCTTTTTACTCCATCTTTCCCCTCTGCAGAAGACTGCCCAGAGGCCTCAGTTTTCCCCATTCGCCGCTGGCCTCAGACCTCCAAGCCTTTCTTGTGCTTGGTGTTTCTCGAACCTTTCTCCCTGGTCTCTAATTCAAGCGAAAGGCCCAGTGGGGACAAGTGGTGTGATCAATGAATCCACAAGGGTAACTATGACAGCCCTTTTGTGATGTTTTTCTTCTCTCAGAGAGCATTTTTTTTTTAAGATGAGGTCTCACTCTGTCACCCAGGCTGGAGTACAGTGGCACAATCTTGGCTCACTGCAACCTCCACCTCCTGGGTTCAAGCAATTCCTCAGAGAGCAATTTTAATGGTGATCCCAGGGAAGCATGCACACTTCAATGCAAAGGAGTAACATTCCTAATGCAGGACATTCCGGTGGCAAGGAGGCTGGGGAAATAGCACAGGGTGCAGCCAGCTTCCTGACACCTCCCTCCCCTGCCTGCCGTGGTAAAGAAAGCCTCAAGCCTCATGCCGCCATGTGGTACAAGAGGAAGTCCATCCCTCCGGCTTCCACCCAGTGCCCAGCCACCTCTTCTAGCTGGCCTATGACAAAGAACAGAGCTGTCAGTGAGGGAGGATGGCCTGCAGATGGGTCCACAGGTCAGGACTGCTAGGGGTCCCGGCTAGAGTAGCTGCCTTCCCTGGCCCACCTTTGGACCAAACTGGGCCAGACCCAAATCCCCATCCAGACCCGCCTCCAACAGGCCACTCCTCTGAAAGCTCCATCCCCATCCAATCCCTGAGTCTGACCCAATCTCTGAGCCACCTGCTTTCCTTGCCGGCTGAGTTCTGATGCAGGCAGGCAGCCTCTGCGCCAACATCCAAACTCCCCCACCCTCTAGTGGAGAGAGGAAAGCCAAGCGCCTCCCACCCTGCCCCAGGGCCCGCTGCTGCCAAGACCAGGCCATCTCTCCACCCACTGGGGACAGTGGGCCATTGTCGGGAGGAGATTCCATGCAGAGCAAAGAGGTAGCCCCGCTGGGCACATTTGTTCCTCCTCAGCTCTCCCTGAGGGTGCCTGACAGTCTTTGCTCCACATTTTTCTGGCCTGCCCATCCACGCCAAGTCTTAGACTGTGAGGGATCAAAGATGTTAATGAAAATGGAAAAAGCGTGTCGGCGCCCGCTCCCTCAGTGGGAGTACAGGGTGTTATGGAGAACAGACATGGGTTTATGGATTATTTTCTCATAATCATCCAGATGTACAGGCTGGCCCGGATTGCAAAGGCCCAGTAAAACCTCATACTCCCCGCTCGAGGTAAATCATCTGGCTCCAGAGGCCCATGTCACGCTGCCCCATGCCTGTCACAGCTCAGAGGCTCTGCAGAGGCAAGTGTCCCTAGGCCAGAGAGCCAGCTTGACATCCCATCTTTAGAGCTTGCTTCTGACACAATGAACATGTGGGGGACCTTTGCATTTGGTTCTGGAATTTTTTTTCTGTAAGTTGACCAAAAAAAAAAAAATGTGAGAAAACTCCGTTTTCTTGAATTCCTTAGCTAGATGAACGTTTGTGCCCAGTGTCTCACTCTGATGTAGAGTTTCAAGGAAAGGTGACCAGGACTGTGACCCACAGCCCACCTTATGTCGAGAACTGTCAGAGAGGGCAGGGAGAGGGGGAAAAAAAGAACATTCCAGGCATCTGCCAGATCACCAGTCAGCGCATCGCGATGGAAAAGTAAGCAAGCTACCCAGAAGGCCCTCCAGGAACTCCCCCAAATCTAATGAGGGAGACAGATATAGGAGGACGTACAGTATTTATGGTTTGCCCCGTAGAGGAATGAACTATGTTGGGGAGAAGCTGATAGGAGGTGGTATTTTGTCTGAACAGAAAAAATTCCCTCCTCAAAGAGGTTTTTAGAGCATCCCCATCGTTTCACCATGTCCATCAGTGACTCAGTACTCCACAGCCGATGAAGCCTTGGGTCCTTGTCCAGCCCGCTGCTGGCAGTCTCTAGAGGCTGCCGCTGGCTCACGTATCCCCCCAACCCCAAAAGTCTACTTTTCTAAATCAGGGACAATGATCAGGGCAAACATTGGACCCAGTAGCAAGAAAAAGTATGGTCTCAACGAGATGAAATCCATCCCTGAGTTGTTCCTTTGGGCCTCTAGAATGTTTTTAATTTTTTGTTTGTTTGTTTTTGGAGATGAAGTCTCACTCTGTCACCCAGGCTGGAGTGCAGTGATGTGATCTCGGCTCACTGCAGCCTCCGCCTCCCAAGTTCAAATGATTCTTCTGCCTCAGCCTCCTGAGTAGCTGGGACTACAGGCATGTGCCACCACACCCGGCTAATTTTTTTGTATTTTTAGTAGAGATGGGGGTTTCACTGTGTTAGCCAGAATGGTCTCATGATATACCCGCCTCAGCCTCCCAAAGTGCAGGGATTACAGGCATGTGCCACCATGCCTAGCTTAAAATTTTTTAATTAGTACTATCATTTAAAGTTGGCATGCATCACATAAAAATTATCTTGAATTGTCTCTTGTCTTGAAAAGAACTGGAAGACATGGTGACACCACGGCATAGCCCACTCTAGGCTGGCACTGAGTGGGAGCCGCCCGCTTCAGATGGAGCATGTACCAGTTAGCCTTTCCTGTGTAAGAAACCCCCCCAAAGTTTAGTGGCTTAAAACAACAATAATATATTAGCTGCAATTCTGGGTGTCAGCAGTTTGGACTGGGTTCAGCTGAGCATTTCTTCGGCTGGTTTTGCTGAGGCTCACTCAGGCTGCTTGCTGCAACCAGAGGCTAGCAGGCTGTTGGTGGAATGCCTCAATTCTCCTCCATGTGGCCTGTCCAGCAGCCAGCTCGGCTCCTTCACATGGACTCTTCCATCATCAGGAGAGGGAAAGCCCCAGTAGGCAGGCATTTTTTGAGCCTTTCTTTTATTAATGTTCTATTGGATAAAGGAAGACAAAAGACCAGTCCAATCCAAAGTCTGGAGAAACAGGCATCAGCTCTTGATAGGAGGAGCTGCAAAGAATTTGTAGTATATTCTTTCTTGGGCTCCTTGTCACACAGGAACTGGGAAGTCAGTTCCTATTTCTTCTTGAACTTGAGCTGCTGATTTTCATGTTTCTGGTGTATTAGTCTGTTCTCGTGGTGCTAACAAAGACATACAAGGCCAGGCACAGTGGCTTATGCCTATAATTCCAGTGCTTTAGGAGGCCAAGGCCAGTAGATCACTTGAGGTCAGGAGTTCGAGAACAGCATGGCCAACATGGCAAAACCCCATCTCTACTAAAAATACAAAAATTAGCTGGGTGTGGTGGCACACACCTGTAGTCCTATCTGCTTTGAAGGTTGAGGTGGGAGAATTGCTTGAACCTGGGAGACAGAGGTTGCAGTGAGCCAAGATTGTGCCATTGCACTCCAGTCTGGGCAACAGAGTGAGACCCTGTCTAAAAAAAAAAAAAAAAAAAAAAAAAGGCATACCAGAGACTGAGCAACTTATAAAGGAAAGAAGTTTAATGGACTCACAGTTCCACATGGCATGGGAGGTCTCACCATCATGGCAAAACGCAAAGGAGAAACAAAGTCACCTCTTACATGGCAGCAGGCAAGAGAGCGTGTGCAGGAGAACGCCCCTTTATAAAACTATCAGATCTCATAAGACTCATTCACTGCCATGAGAACAGTATGGGGGAAACTGCCCCCATGATTCACCTATTTCCACCTGGCCCCACCCTTGACATATGGGGATTATTACAATTCACTGTGAGATTTGGGTGGGGACACAGTCAAACCATATCATCTGGTCTTCCTCAACTTCACTAGACCTGTTGGAACCCTGCAGACATCTAAGGTAAGAAACTAAACTGACAACTCTTCTCCTTCTACTTGGGCTCGGAGCCGAGCTTGCCTGACCCTTCTACTCATGCCTATGAGAAGGTGAAATGGATTTGATGATGAAAATAAAACCCAGAAAGAGAATCCAACATCATCAATCAAGGCTTTGCTCAATGATGCCAAAGGGAATTCAGGATGGCCAAGATCCAAGGTGGTGAACAGCAAAGCAGAGTGATGAATTCAGGATGGCCAAGGTCCAAGGTGGTGAACAGCAAAGCAGAGTGATGAATTCAGGGTGGCCAAGATCCAGTGTGGTGAACATCAGCATCAGTGATGCTGAGACAGACCAGAATTTCAGGTGAGAAAGGTATGATTACAGATGGGGTGAAGATAGGACACGGTGTAAGGTTTACAAGGCAGCTCCAGAAAGAAATCACAGAAATGACAAGAAAAGGAGAGAAAACTCCCCATTCACAAACAGATGATTCTCATCCTACTGGCTCTGCAGCAAAATGCTCAAGGGCAAGGCAGTGGAGAGCCAAGCCCAGCACGCTCAGCAAAGCAGTGATGCCCACAGTATACATTGCAGAGCAAGTGGGGGGCCTGGAGGATTGCAAAACAGGATGCTCAGCAGGACAAAACACAGCCTCAATGAGCAGAGGTTCCCATACATAGTACAGAACATCTCCAGGTGATGCAAGAGGACAGCAGGGCAGGGCTCAGTGCATGGGGACCAGGGCAAGTTCTACCAGAACTAACTGGCAGCACCTGTTACAGTGAAAACTGATGTTCTTCCTGCTCTTTCCATGAGAATTGTTTGGCTTTTGTTCCCAGGGGTACAAAAGCGTATCTGAAGTTAATAAATGTCTTCAAAGATGACAGTACAATTCATATGCTAGTATATACATCGCAATGAAGTGTGCACCGCCTATCAAGAATTCTTGACAAAAATAAATGAGTTTACTCAATCTAATCAGGACTTAACTTCTAGGTTACAAGAAATACTGAGGATAGAGGAACAGATAAAACAACACGGTGAATACACGTTCAGATACTCAGACTGTAGGACTTTGGACAACTCGACTGAACCAGCATTTCATCATCGGTGTTTTAAAGTGGGGGAGGGAGCAGAAGACTGTTCTAGAATAAAAGAAATTAAGAGGTATGCCAAGTAAATGCAATGCAGGAAATGTGAGTGGTTTCTCATCTTAAAACACTAAAATCTCAGCTATAACAGAACACTTGTTATGGATAGAGACACTGCAACATGGACTGGGTATTTGATATTAGGAAATCACTGTTTCTTAGGCATGAGACTATTATTGTCTATATGTAGGAGTATACTCTTAATTTAGGAGACACATACTGAAGTATTTATGGTTTATGCCAGTTATTAAAATACTATCTTTCTGCTCCAAACTTGCCTTTCTATACTTGACCTTGTGATTCTGGGTCCAGGACTCTGCAAACCATGTGATAGGCTTTGCCAAAAGGGGGCGCTAGAGAGAGGCTGCAAGTCTGAAGGGGAGGAAAGGGTTTGCTTTTTCCTACTTCCTGTTTCTGTTCTGTCACCTGGCAATGCTTCTTCACCCTGGTAGGGGCACTTTATTCCTGTAGCAGCCACTGAATTAAGCCCCTTTCTCAAGAGGTCTGGGTCCTAGTCCCACAGCTCAGAGACCAGCACCAGCCTAACAGCGGCTCCGTCTCAGGGATCAGACTTGCAGCAACACAGGGCCCCTCCTCAGCCCTAGGGATGATAGCTACTTCATAAAAATTGCTTCCTCCATGATTCTAGGGAGTCTAAGGAATTCTCTTTTTACTCTTTCAGTTATGTAGTTAATAACTTTATACCTAATTAACAAATCATTAAAGTCTCTCCATTCAAACAACAGGTGTGGTTTCTGAAGGGGTAAAGTATACCATAATGTTTGCAAGTTACAAAAGGAAAAAACACAGATATTTAGTTAGATACACATACTTGTATATACAACACACACATGTAAACAAATGTATATTGAGATAAAGATATAGAAGAAAGATGTTGAATCTAGGTGGTTGGTGACACAGTGGTCATTCAACTTTGCACGTTTAAATGTTCTCATATTGAAAGGTTAAAAAAAAAAGGGCCAGGCATGGTGGCTCATGCCTGTAATCCCAGCACATTGGGAGGCTGACGCAGATGAATCACTTAAGGTCAGGAGTTTGAGACCAGCCTGGCCAATATGGTAAAACTCTGTCTCTACTAAAAATACAAAAATTAGCCAGGTGGGGTGGGGCACGCCTGTAATCCCAGCTACTCGGGATGCTGAGGCACGAGAATCACTTGAATCTGGGAGACGGAGGTTGTGGTGAGCCAAAATGGTGCCATTGCACTCCAGCCTGGATGACAGAGTGAGTCTCTGACTCAAAGAAAAGAAAAANAAAAAAAAAAAAAGAATGAAAAAAGAGGAAAAAGAGAAAAATGATATATAATCATTTTTCACTATGGTATTGGTATGAAAATTAAGTTGAGATCATTAGAAAGAAAAAAAAAAAACACCTTTCCCATTTTCCCAGGTACATCTGCAGCCCCAAAGGCCATTAATCCTGTGAGACGTTCGAGTCCTGCTGGTGAGGCTTCCCAACCTTCTTTGACAGAGAAAGCACCTGAACTTTTGTGTGGCAAGTCAGGTCTGCCAAAAACAATTATATCTGCAATTGACCCACAGAGGCCCTGCCTTGGCAGAGAATCTAAGCCTGGAGGGTCTTTTACACAGGACTCCCCCAGTTCATTCAGCAGCAAAGAACCTATGTCTTTATCAAAGAAGAGAAGGATATTCCACAAACTCCCTGACAAATCACTTATTTGGATTACCTCTGTCAGTTGAAATCTCTGACCTAAATCCTTCATGCTCTAAAATAATCCCCTTCTTCTTACTCTTTCTTCCTTGTTATGAAAGAAAGCCTTGTCTATATCTTGGTAAATTGCCTGCACCTGTCTCTTGGTAAAACATCATCAAGACCCTGGAGCCACCTCCATTGTTTTTTCTGCAGTGCCATCTTGCTTTCCCTCCAAGCCTGTGACCATTAAGCCAAAATGAAGAGCTAGCGTCTCATAGGGTCCTGATTGCTACAGCCCAGGTTGTGTTGGGTTTCCAGCTGTCACTTGTGGGTAAGGTTTTGTCTGTTTCATATCATTGACCAGATCAGTCCATGTCCCACCACTGATCATTTATTCTGTACTCTTTCCTTCACTGGCTGCACCCTCACGTGACCCAAACTTTGGTGAGCACAGTTGGTTTCACTGCCTTAAAAAAAAAAAAAATGGCCACCTCAGCCCACAATTAAATCTCACTCAGACAAGGAAGATGTGTGTGAATTCTTATATGACATTAAATGGAGGGCCAGGGAGGGGTAGCTCTCCCATTCCTGGAGGCCTCTTGCAAAGCTTGTCGTAGAGAAGACCATGAAAGCAGTGGCACCAGAGCAAAATTAGCAGTCCCCACCCCAGGAAAGTAGGGGATCCAAAATCTACAGCTACTTGGCCTGCACTGCCTGGTGTTGGCTCTGTCATTTCCTACATCTGAAATAGCCTCCCTCCTTGCCTACTTCCTAAAAACCTAGTCATCCAGTGAGGTCTGGCTCTACCGTTGCATCCCTCACAAATCTTCCTCTCCTCCCTCCAGAGAGAAGACAAAGGGCCAATAAACACAGGAAGAGATCCTGAGCCTCTCTTACAATGTGGAAAATGAACATGAAGCCAGTCAGCCCACGTTTTTCACCCCTTACTCAGCATCAGAAAGTGTGTGGAAAGGTGAGGATTCTCATGTCCTGTTTGCTGTGATCTAAGTTGGTGGGGCCACTGTAGAGAAGAAATTGGCACTATCAAGTAAAATCGTAAACATATACATCTTATGATCAAGAAATTCCACTTCTCATCAGCTACCCTTGGAGAGATGGATACTCCTAGCATAAATACACAGTGTGTAACCAAATGTCTGCTGAGAGTTGCCTGAAATAGGGACAAATCGGAAACAGCCTAAGCATCCGTTAATAGAGCAATGGATAATAAACAGCTGTACAACTATTCCACGAAATGTTGGGAAGTCATTAAAAAGAATATAGTAGGTAAAAGCAGTGAGACCCAGAAGCCATAAGCATGTTAGCATGCAGATCCTGGTGTATCATAATATTTCCTATGAAGGGAAGGAAATAGCAGGGCTCCTCAGAGAAAGAGCTGATTCCAGAGTGAAGGCAGAGCAGGTACAAGATGGGCCTGGAACACTTTTTAATGCCAGGAAGGAAAGAGGTACTAAAAAAAAAATAATGAGAACATGCCATAAAGACATGGGAAGGGGGCTCCACTGGCCAAAAGTCAGACAATTTGAGCACCACAGTAATTGAGAATAGTAACATTACAGACCATTGAAAAATCAGAACCCCTGAGTCCATAATAAACATAAAATTTAATTTTCTTTTACAAATTATTTGAGAACAAGTGGCATACACTATGTTCCTTTCCTAAATACCTAAATAATAAATAGGCAAACAAATACGTAAAAGAGAAGGGAGAACTTTAGCTTACACCGAAATGCCAAGCTGACTGGTGCACATAGAAGAACTGTTACAGCTAGAAAATCACCATTTCTCAACCATCACAATAAAGTTTGGATCTAGCAAGAAATACCAGCGGATGCTAAATCTGGGGAGAAATGGTGATGAGGAGCAGGCTATTTACATGACCTCCAGCGCCCTCCAATAGACTACATATGGATTGTGTAAAGAAAAAAGTAGTGACTATATGGTGAACAAATCAGACAACACTTAGAGCAGATGATCAAGGTTAGCACCACCAATGAGGGGCAGGCAGACATTGTGAGTGAGTGTGCAGAGGTGGTAATGGCAACTTGAGAGGGACTCATCACCTATATAATATTCTGGCTAAAAACACCTACCTTGAAGCTCATCATGTATCTAATCATGAGAGAACATCGCAAAACCCAAAATAAGAAAGTGCCAATTTTATTAAAAGCAACTATATTCAAAAGTGTCAGTATCATAAAATACAAAGACTAAAAATGTTCCATATGAATAGACAGCCAAAGAGAAGTGACAGCTAAATGCAAGATCTTATCCTAGAAGGTGTCTTAGATTAGAGGGAGGGATGCTATAAAGGACTTCATTCAATTAACTGACAAAAATAAAATTTAGATTGCAAATGAAATAAAAGTAGCATATCCATATCGAATTTAGAGTAGTTGACAACTATTACAGCTATTTAAGAGGCTATCCCACCAGGTGTGGTGGCTCACATCTGTAATCCCAACACTGGGAGGCTAAGGTGGGTGAATGGCTTAAGCTCAGGAATTTGAGACCAGCCTGGGAAACATAATGAGACCTTATCTCCCCTAAAAATAAAATAATTAGCTAGATGTGGTGTCACACGCCTGTGGTCCCAGCTACTCAGGACGTTGAGGCAGGAAGATTGCTTGAGGCTAGGAAGTTCAGGCTACAGTGGACCATGCTTATCCCACTGAATTTCAGCCTGAGTGACAGAACAAAACCCTGTCTCAAAAAAAAAAAAAAAGAGAGAGACTATCCTTACTCTCAGGAATTATGCAGTGAAGTATTTAGGAAAGGAAATAGTGTATGCCACTTGTTCTCAAATAATTTGTAAAAGAAAATTAAATTTTATATTTATATGTGATGGATATACAAAATATATTTAAATATGTATATACATGCACACAGATATATATACACATACATACATATAACAAACAGGACAAAGTATTACATTTGAAAAAGGTTATTTGAAAATTCTTCGAACTATTCTTATTCTTGCAACTTTTCTGTTTCAAAATAAGAAGTTATTTCAAAATAAAAAGGAACAAAAAATGATGTCACTACACATGGTAGCATAGAATTGCTCAGGCAATTAGAAATAACCTTTTTTTAGTCAAAAAGTAACATGCTGGCAAAGTTGTAGAGAAAAAGGAACACTTATATGCTGTTGGTGGGAGTGTAAATTAGTTCAACCATTGTAGAAGACAGTGTGGCAATTCCTCAAAGACCTAAAGACAGAAATACCTTTCGACCCACCAATCCTATTACTGAGTATATACACAGAGGAATATAAATCATTCTATTATAAAGACACATGCATGTGTATGGTCATTGCAGCACTATTCACAATAGCAAAGACATGGAATCAACCTAAAGGCCCATCAATGATGGATTAGATAAAGAAAATATGGTACCTGTATACCATGAAATATTATGCAGCCATAAAAAAGGAACAAGATAATGTCCTTTACAGGGACATGGATGGAGCTGGAGGTCACTATCCTCAGCAAACTAATGCAAGAACAGAAAACCAAAAACCGCATATTCTCAATTATAAGTGAAAGCTAAATGATGAGAACACATGGAAACATATAAGGGAACAACACACACATTGGGGCCCACCTGAATGTGGAGGGTGGGAGGAGGGAGAGGATCAGGAAAAAGAACTAATGAATACTAGGCTTAATACCTGGATGATGAAATAATCTGTACAACAAACCCCCATGACACAAGTTTACCTATGTAGCAAACCTGCACCTGTACCCCTGAATTTAAAGTAAAAGTTAAAAAAAAATCAAATAAAATGAAGATAACCTGAAAGAACAGGAAAAAAAAAAACAAATAACTTTTTTAAGGTTGAAGTCTTCTTCTCAATTCCCATCAGTGACAAGAATCACAGCTCAGCTTTTCCTGAGATAGTACTTATTTAAATACCAGAGCCCACTCTAGTATTTGACAGTCTCAGAGACTCTCCGGATTTAGGTCTTGAGAAATCTGGTCAGGAAATGGCAGCAGCATGGGTATTTGGAAAGACCCTGGGCTTCAGAGTCAGAAAAGTGTGAACCATGTCTCCATCACCCACTGACAGTGTGTTACAGGGCAAGAGACAAATCTCTAACGTGAAAGTTGGCTGTATTTGTCAAAACAGAGTTGTATTTGACAATTCTAAAGTAAATCTGGAGCCTGACAGCCGACTTTCATGTCGGTACAGATTTCAAAACGTGGACTCTGAAGTCACCATATAGAAACCAGCAAATGCCAAAAAGAAAAAGAGGTGACTATGACCTCACGAAAAAGAGGTGACTATGACCTCATGAAAAAGAGGTGAGAGAATTGTGACTCAGCACTCCTGAAACAATAGGCAGTCATAGATGGTAGGTAAAACTAGTGCCTGGTCAAAAAAGGTTGGGAAATGCCACATGAGACAAAGCTAATCAGGCTTCTTTACTGCAGGACTTATCAGGGCCTTTAAAATGCTAATATGCACCAGGAATATCCAACAGACTATACAATTTGCAATATATACAATGTCATCCAGAGGTGACATTTTTGGTAAATCCGAATGATGAGGTAAAGGCACTATCCATGTGAAATAAAGGGAGAACGAGTGTTCCAGGCAGAGGGAACAGTGTTTACAAAGGCCCTAAGGCTGGAAGGGGAATTGTGCACTCATGGAACTGAATGGTGAAAAAGTATGGAGGCAGATGAGCCCAGGGAAAGCATATCTCGAGTGGAAGCCGGGAAAGAGAGGCCAGAGCTAGATGGTGCAGGGTCATGCGGGCTGCAGAAGAGTTTGTTGTTGTTGTTGTTGTTGTTGTTGTTGTTGTTGTTTTGGGGACAGAGTTTCGCTCTTGTTACCCAGGCTGGAGTGCAATGGCGCGATCTCGGCTCACCGCAACCTCCGCCTCCTGGGTTCAGGCAATTCTCCTGCCTCAGCCTCCTGAGTAGCTGGGATTACAGGCACGCGCCACCATGCCCAGCTAATTTTTTGTAGTTTTAGTAGAGACGGGGTTTCACCATGTTGACCAGGATGGTCTCGATCTCTTGACTTCGTGATCCACCCGCCTCGGCCTCCCAAAGTGCTGGGATTACAGGCTTGAGCCACCGCGCCCGGCTGCGGAAGAGTTTTATTCCAGCCACAGTGGGAAACTTCTGAAGGGTTTTCAACTTGGACGTTATATAATCTAATGTATCCTCTAAGATCAGATTTCAGTTTCCTTCTCTGCAAACGGACATAAATAAGAGAATGTCTAAAAGGTGCAGAGTTGCTTGCCTGTGTCAAAAATGAATTGGGCCTGGCACAGTGACATGGCATGGGCCTGTAGTCTCAACACTTTGGGAGCCGAGGCAGGTGAGTCACCTGACGTCAGTTTGAGACCAGCCTGGCCAACAGGGCAAAACCCTGTCTCTATTAAAAATACAAAAATTAGCCAGGCGTGGTGGCACCTGCCTGTAATCCCAGCTACTAGGGAGGCTGAGGAAGGAGCATCACTTGAGCCGGGGAGGCGGAGGCCACAGTAAGCTGAGATCACACTACTACACTTAGCCTGGGCAACAGGAGTGGAAGATGTTTTCAAATGTGAGCATGCATCACAAGCACCTTGGGTGCTTGTTAAAACTGAGACTGTTTGTTCTTACCTCCAGAAATTCTAAGCAGTCTTGGGAGGTCCAGGAACCTGCATTTCTAACCATTTTTCAGGTGCTCATGCTACTGGTCAGAGGACTTCAAGAACCTTTGGGTGGGAGGAAAAAATAAAGAAGTGGGAGGTGCCTTTGGGAGGCCACTGCAGTAAGTAAGAGCTAGTGAAGTGAAATGATGCCCTTGAGACAGGGAAAGTGGTCCAGAAGAGTTCTATTTTGGAGGTGGAATGGACAAGACTCATTGATGGATTGGAAGCTGGGGCTGAGGGACTGGGAGAAGTCAAGCAGGACATTCCTAAATCTCTGGATTTAGCAACTAGGCAGGGATGGTAGCATCCACTGAATGGCACCCCTTGTGGAAGAGCAGCATTGGAGATACAGGCTTGGAGACATGAACTCTGATCTCCGCAACACCCAGATGGCCAAGGCAGGTAGGCAGGGGGAGTCTTCATGAGGGCAGCAATCACATCTATCTTGCCTTCCCATTATACCTCCAGATCTCAGCCCCAGCTTCCTGATACATATTCAGAAAATATGTTTAAATGTTGGTGAACAAAGGGAGGCTGAGAAACCCCAAAACCAAAGGCACTAGCAGGTGGACATGCTGCCACGTTTCAGGAGGCCACAAACAGTTCATCTAGAAAGACTGGGTCACTGGATGAGCTAAGCTGTGAGCGCCATCACTTCCAAACCTTGGCATGTACAGTCAAGTGGGAGGTTGGGAACGGAACAAAAGACGGAAGTGAGCCACCCACTTCATGGTAGGCTTCTTCCTTCAGAAGTCAGAGATGTCGTATGTGAGCCTTTCTTGGGTGGGTCTTGAGATGGAAAGGTTTGAAGTGTGAGCTAAATAAGCATGAAGGCCAGAGGAATCTGGTTAACTTGGGCTTTTTATAAAATAAATCATGGGAAAATTGAACTGTGCAACTCAGGGAAATGAGGAGGGAGGGATAGGAAGACAGGGAGAGAGGACACAGAGGACGGAAGGGGGAAAACGCCTTTACCAAGGCTATCTACCCAGCAAGTGTTCAGGGGTCAGCCTCCAGAACTTGACCTCCCAGTCCAACCTTGACCGTTGAGTCCTTGTCACGTTTTGAGCAAGCATGATGGACCCTCAGTCTCCCCACTTACCAAGCTGTACATTAAAAGGCTGTAATTTCATCCAGGGGTTCTGGTGACATCATAAACCACAGAACCACAAGCTCAATTCACCAGAAGCCCCAAGATGGAATTACACACCCTTTTTTCCTAATCCAGGCAGCTCTGGTCACTGCCATTTTTTCATGATATAATAGAAGTGAACAGTATTTTAACCATTTGTGTGGGGCCATTCTCATGCGGCCCTAGGGCCCCATCTCTCCCATCCTCTCCCACCCACCTCACTGGAAAGCTTTCTGCTGAGGGTACACTTCAGGGATGCCCGTGGCCTCCAAGGCTCTCCTTTCTCCAGGCCCACTCCTCTTCCCTCTTCCCTCCAGATCTCTTGTACTCTTCCACCACCTCCCAGGAGCTAGCCATGCTCTGGCTTCTACCTTAAAGTCTTGCTTTTTAAGAGAAGCCCCATCTCTTCTGGGTCTGTCAGGGCCCCAACAAACAGATTTCATGATCTCCCTGGGATATGGTCCCCAAAGTGGCATGAAAATGAAGTCCTGCTTTAAATGAATCAGGGAATTTTACAGCTTAAAGGAGAATCTTTCTGAAAGCAAATGACTGCTTCCAGTGTCCTTCACCCCTCAGGTCCTAGCCTGGCACCTCCCTAGCTCATGGCGTCGCTAATTTCCTCCAAACACCGTGGAGCAAACTTTGGCTGTTCCCATTTCTTTTGGCATCCTGTTAGATCAAGTTTCTTCCCTTTTCTAAATACCGGCTGGAAATGTGCTTCTTCAGCTGCCCCAATAAAAAAGCACTGGAAAAGGCGACTTCTCAAACACTCACACATGCTTCCCCACCTTAGGCCTAGAGTTGATTCTTCAGTTCCTATGGAATCTTATCTAGAAGAAAATCCACAAGTGAGGGTAATCATAAAGAAAGCAATCTTGGCTGTGCATGGTGGCTAACACCTATAATCCCAGCACTTTAAGAGGCCCAGGTAGGCAGATCACCTGAGGTCAGGAGTTCGAGACCAGCCTGGCCAATATGGCAAAACCCTGTCTCTACTAAAAATTCAAAAATTAGCGGAGTGCGGTGGCACATGCCTGTAGTCCCAGCTACTCAGGAGACTGATGCATGAGAACCGCTAGAGCCTGGGAGGTAGAGATTGCAGAGGTTGCAGTGAGCCAATATCGTGCCACTGCACTCCAGCCTGTGTGACAGAGCATGACACTCTCTCCAAAACACACACACACACACACACACACACACACACACACACACACACACCCCGAAACAGCTATGTCTCTGATACTTATACTGTTCTTCATCCCTTGTACATAGATATTATTTTCTCCATTTTATGGATAAGGGAAACTGAGTCTCAGAGATATGGTGTATTTTGACCAAAGCCACTAAGTAAAACCCTTGGATTTGACCCCAGCCTGCCTGACTCCAAAGCCTATACATGTGTTCTTTCTCCTGGAATTAAATATTTTGGGAATAAATGTTGCATGTCCTTCCAAAAATACTTTTTAACAGTTCATTTTCATGTAACATTTTTTTTAAAGGGATAAAAATTCTACATTATTTTAGGGTGCAATACAAGTCAAAAAAAGCACATACTAATGTCCTCTGATTTTTTTTTTTTTTTTTTGAGACAGAGTCTTATCCTGTCGCCAGGCACCAGCCTGGAGTGCAGTGGCACAATCTCGGCTCACTGCAACCTCCGCCTCCCTGGTTCAAGCAATTCTCCAACCTCAGCCTCCCGAGTAGCTGGGACTACAGGCATGCGCCACCACGCCCAGCTAATTTTTGAATTTTTAGTAGAGATGGGGTTTCATCGTGTTGGCCAGATGGTCTCGATCTCTTGACCTCGTGATCCACTTGCCTTGGCTTCCCAAAGTGGGGGGATTACAGGCGTGAGCCACCGCGCCTGGTCTGTCATGTGTGTTTTTTAAAAAGTAAGTTATTTCAAAAGAATTATAACTCCCCCTAACAAAAAACAAAAATTGCTTAACTCCACATTGATATCATATGGCAGAAATGAAGCAGATCAGTGACTTTTTTATGAAGCGTCATCCACAAGACACTAGTATTGGAGACAGGGCTTGCGGAAGAGTTTATATGCACTAGTCTGTCTGCTCGTGCTGTGTGTGGTGAGCAGCGTGAACCCTGAGCATCTTAGAGACATTCCCCTCATGGCAAGAAGGATGTGAGCTGCAGAGAATCAATGTTTCAGCACCAAGTGACTTCAGTACTTGTAAAGTGTGATGATGTTACAGCTTCAGAGGGCTACAGGTTAAGCATCTCATGAATAAGAAACATATTCGACATCATTTCAGAACGCTACCTGCAAACATTTGAGAACACAGCCATCTTAGACAAAAGCTGGGCTACAACAGACAAAAAGACTTGGCATAGGTTATGATTTCTTCAGAAAATGCATTTCTTTGTCTGATGAAGCACGTGTTATGGACGGTTTCAGGGAGATGCGTGAGGCAGTGACCTAATTTTTTTCCTCTAGCCTCAGGGACAATAAATAACATCTTCCCAGAGAATGCAAATGGGGAAGCACTGTCAGCAGATATTATATGAATTTATAAAGTAGAAGTGGATGCCACACTAAACAAGCAGGCGTCTTGCTTCTCCAACTTCAAAGCGAGTTGACAAAAATTTCCTAGTGATGGAGGACAATTTATTCATTCCCACAACAAACATTTAATTACCAAATTAATCCCATATCATTGTACTGCATGATGGAAAATCATCATCATCTTCTAAATGTAGAAAGACAATGAATTTGAAAACATCTTGTGGATTTTTCCCATAGCCTCAATGTCCAGGATTCCACTGGCTACGCGAACACACGAACCTGCAGGCAAAGGCAGCCTTGACCAACTGCAGAGGAAGCACCCACCCTTCATGGCCTGACCCAAAAGCTCTGAAAAGTTTTACAGGGCAGGCTCTGAGGTCAGACTGTCTAAGTCCGAGCTTGTGTGATCTTGAGCAAGATTTTTAAACCATATGTGCATATCCCCAGTTTCCTTGACTGTACATGGAAATAAGAGTGGCCTACCTACCTCATAGGCTCGTTGTGAGGATTAAATGAAGTCATCCACATGAAGTGCTTAGAACAGTGTGGAGTGAACACTCAATAAGTGAGAGATGCATGTGCCTTTGCCCCTCCATCAGTATGTTTGTGTTGGCTAGAATTCTTGTCAGTGATCCACATCTGACTCAAATTAGCTCACATAACTGAAAGGTCCAGGGGAGCACTGGCCACTGGTACAACTCCAATGATACTGTCAGGCCCTGGTCACCCTCTCCACCTCTTACCTTTTATTTCTCTATTGTGGCTCCACTCGCAGACAAGTTGTCCCATCATGGTGGCAAGATGGCTGCACCAATCCTCTATCCTCCCAGGTTCAAATCCAGCAGGAAAGAACATGACACAGGTCGCAGCAGGTCCTGCACAAATTGGAATATGAATCACTGCCCGTGATTTCCCTCGTCACTGACAAGGTAGAGCAGGTTTTTGTATGTTTATTGACATTTATTGTATTAAAGAATGTTAACCTCATCATTTTATTCCAAAGACTTCACGGTCATTGTACACAAAATGAGAGGAAGGTGTAATTTCTTCCAAGTAAACTGGTTTCCTGTGAGGGGTGTTCCAAGGTCTGCCAAAAATAGAGGTGCCTCCTCTTTTGGCACAAGCCCCTCACCCCCGTGATCTGTCACTCAGCTACAGCATTCTGTTAAAATGGCAATTCCAGGGTGGCCTCAATCCCTCCTGAAACCAGAGCAACACTCCAGCCTTTTCATCTCACATACTCTTCACCCCTCAAGTCCTAGCCTCACACCTTCCTAGCTCCTGGGGACCCTAGCTTCCTCCAAACACCAAGGAGCAAGCCTTGGATATTCCCATTTCTTTTGGCATCCTGTTAGATGAAGATTCTGCCTTTTTCTAAATCCTTGGTGGAAATGTGCTTCTTCAGCTGCCCCTACCCACGGCCCTGGAAGCAGTGACTTGTCAAGCATTCATACATTCACACATTTTCTGAACACCGTAGTTCCAGGGAGTTTGCTGCCCAATGCCCCTCAGGAGTTGGAGCCAACAAGTCTGCCCACGAACATGTCTGGTGCTTCTTGCTCAGCTACTGAGCTGGTTTTAGCATAGGTAAGGCCTGTTTTCTTTAAGGACTCGAATCAAATGTCACCTGAACCTCCAAAACTGGGGTTAGTCACTCCCACCTCTCTACTCTCGGGCCACCTGACTCATGCTCTTAAGAGCTGAGATGGTCAGTCTCCTACCCACACTTTCCCCCACCAGACTTGGGGTTCCTGGAGGGTCCTTGAGTGCCTACACCTAGCCCGGCAACCAACGCAGTGTGGGCCAAGTACATGTTGGCTGGTTGAGTGTCCTCTTGAATGGTAGGATGTCCATCTACACCTGACAGCCCCATCCTCCTCAGGACACCATTGCAGAGCTTCCCAGGGTGTGGCATACAGCCTCCTAGCTCAGTAAGTAGCAAGAAGACACGATTGGGTTTTCTTTCTCTTCTTCCTCTTTTACCATATTCTGTACCACCAAACATGGCCAAAAACAGTAGAAGACCACTAGCATAGTGATTGTAGATTTGGGAGGAAATACACAACTTGATAAACACTTATCATGGGTTTCCAACATGCAAAGTGCTGAAGGAGAAAGTGGATATCAGTCAGGTTGGGCTAGGTTTTGTTGTGGTTAACAAATAATCCCTAAATCCCAGTAAGTTTTTTGTTTTTTGTTTTGAGACAGGTTCTGTCTCTGTCACCCAGGCTGGAGGGCTGTAGCACAACCACAGTTCACTGCAGGCTCAGCCTCCCATATTCAAGCAATCCTCCCACCTCAGCCTCCTGAGTAGCTGGGACTACAGGTGTGCTCCACCATGCCTGGCTAATTAAAAAAAAAAAAAAACAAAACATTTTATTGTAGGGATGGGATATTTTGATGTTGCCCAAGCTGGTCTCAAACTCCTGGGCTCAAACAATCCTCTCACCTCAGCATCCCAAAGAACTGGTATTACAAGCATGAGCCACCACATCCATTCCCCAGTAGCTTTTAACAACAAAAGTTTGTTTCTTGTACAGGATACATGTCCATTGTGGTTTGGTAGGGGTACTCAGGCTGATAGAGCAGAAATTATCTCCAGTGTGATTGGTCAGCATCCCAGATGGGATAAGAACAGTTAAATGACACATGTCACTTTCACTCCACAACTCATGGGTCAGAACTAGGCCCCATGCAACCATAAGAGGACCAGAAAGTCCAATCCTTCCATGTATAGGAAGAGGGCTTAATGAGCATCACTCAAGTGATCCATGGTGGGTGAGTTCTGGCCTTGTCTTTGACGGAGGGGTAAATAAAATGTACAGGCAGAATAGAAAGGATACCACTCAGATGGAGGCAGGCAGAACGGTGGTGAGGGGAAGCTGTGGGTAGAATAAACAGGCTTCAGGGCCACTTGAATGTGTCACTCAACCTGCTGTACTAGAGCCGATTTGCTGCATGTGTATTATGTATCAGGTAAGCTACTGTTCTAAGCTCTTGGATAATTTCATTAGGTCACTTAGGAACAACAAGCAAAGATGGATGATATCCGACGGCTCCAGGGAAACTCACAGGCATGGCTTGGGTTTTGGTGCAGCCTTGGCGAAGAAGGGAAAGCCAGAGCTCCCCAAATGGCAATCTCACTAAGACTGAATGTGGTAGGAACTCCCATCAGAGGGAAGGCAAGGAGCTCCTTCTGGAACAAGGGGAGTGACTGACGACTACTTAGACAAAAAACATGTTCATAAAAGCACTCTTAGTCCAACTGGATTCTCACAACCATAACATGAGTATCTACTTCCATGTTTTCAGACAAAGAGGCTGAGAGCCTCAAAGCCTAAGTAATGTCCCAATATCACAGTTTGTGTTTCAGTCTGTTCAGGCTGCTATAATAAGATATCACATAGCAGGTGGCTTAGAAACAACATTTATTTCGGACAGCTCTAGAGGCTGGGAAGTCCAAGATCAAGACTCTAGCAAATTCAGTGAATGGTGAACACCTGCTTTCTGGTTTATAGATGGCACCTTCTCACTGTGTCCTCATTGACAGAAGAAGCTAACTAGCTCTCTGAGACCCCTTTTTTTGTTTGTTTGTTTGAAACAGGGTCTTGCTTTATTACCCAGGCTCTGGAGAACAGTGGTGTGGCCATGCCAGCAGCCTCTCTGCTGGGAATCTGAAACCTGCATGACATGAAGAAAGGAAGCAATTGGAGCCAAAGAGGCTGTGGTTTGGTCCTGCTGTTGGGAGCTGATCTGATTTCCAGTGGGAGGCCTGGTTCTTCCACTTTCCCTCCAGTTCTGTGAGCTTCACTGCAGCCTCAATTTCTAGAGCTCAAGAGATCCTCCTGCTTCAGCCTTCCAAGTGCCCGGGATTAAGGGCATGTGCCACCATGCCTGGCTAATTTTTAAACTTTTTTTTGTAGAGACAAGGTTTTGCCATCTTGCCTAGTCTGGTCTTGAACTCCTAGGCTCAAGCAATCCATCTGTGTTGGCCTCCCAAAATGCTGGGATTACAGGCATGTAGCCACCACGCCTGGCCTAGTCCCATTTTTCATTGGCATTAAAAGGTGAAGAAGGAATTTGAAATTGCTACTAATCATGTGACCACCATACTTGTAGAACACTTAATAGTCTACAAAGTGTCTTCTTATATATGATCTCCTTGGTCTTCCTCAAACAGTGTAAGGTGGGCAGCCCTCTATCACTCATCCTTTTTGTTGGACGAAGACATGGTAGAGCTGGGCCCAGCATCCCGTGGTCTTGCTTTTCCATTGGAGGTGATGACCTGGCGGGGGCTGCCCCTTCATGTGTGGGACTGTTTACTGGTCTACAGCATGGGGCTGATTGGTTGCAGTCAGCTTGAAGTTGGAGGAAAAGGTTGTGGTTAGAATTGACCAGGAACATGACCTGTGTAGGGACCCAGAGCCTTTGAAAAAAGAGCTTGGTCTCTCAGCCTTTCCTGGTAGTTTTCAGAAAGAGATCTCTATTCTTGTGTCTGGGAAATGTGTTACTTAATGGTGTTAAAAGAACTGGGAAGTGCAACTGCAGGAAAGGAAGCTCACACCCCTGCCACATCTGACTTAGGAGGCCCCTAACAAGTGATCATCTTATAAAATGGAAATCTGAAAACACATTTTTACAGTTTGAGAGATACATGTGGACGTGAGTTAAAAGAACAGAGGGGCCTTGAGTATTGAAGATTCTCTGCCACTCACCTTCAGCTTCCTGCTTGTATGTGGTTGGTGACCCCCACTTCCCCAAAGCTTGGAGGCAATAACGTGTGAGATTGACCAGATGTCTCTGGCATCCATTGCCTGGATTCAAATCCCAGTACTGTTTGCGCTGCTCTGTGATTCTAGGTGAGATATTTGTCTTTCTGAGTCTGTTTTCCTGTTAGTAAAATGTGCTCACCTTGTGGTCATGAAGATTAAATGTGCCAATACACAGAAAGCAGCTATAACAGTGCTTGGTATATAGGAGATATTCAAAGACATTTCAGTAAATGGTAAATTAGAGAGACTGAGTGACTCGTCTAAAGGTACCGGCTAGGAACTGAGTGAGTCAGAATCCAGACTTAGATTGGAATCCAGATTCTGAATGGTTGTTCTTCATGCCATGCTACCTCTCAGAGGGGACTGAAGGTCCTGTAGAAAGGAGGTTGGTGTTTCACTTCACTTCCCATTGAAACTCTCCCAGAGTTCATTGTCTTATCTTCAGTGGACGTCTTACCTCCCTGAGGAGAAAGCATAATCCTTGCTCCAAATTTTTTTCTTAAACTTAACTGATCTTGCAGTTGTGAGCCCTGCCCTGATCCTTCAAAGGGAGATCTGTAAGCTTGGAAACAACACAGAAAGTAGCACTTTTGTATAGCACATGCTCACTAACATAGAGGAGGAAAATTCCTCCACAGAGAGTCCCCCAGCTTGACCCTGAGGCAAACTGATTTAACAATCAGAAGATGTACATTCTCAAGTAACAGGGAGTGTAGGGGTGGTGTAGGCTTCAAGTGTGGTATGATCAGGATGCTATCTGTGGCTCTGGGCTCAATCCTCCTGCACACATTGACTCTGCACTTCAGGCTGACTCTTCATTGTGGCATATGGCAGCCTGTAGCAAATAGATTTGCATGCTTGTTACACCTAGGGAGAGAGAGAGTACTGCACACTCAATACCTTCATTCCAGTTGGGCAGCTTACGCCACACACCCAACCTGACCCAGTACCAGTTACTGGACCAACACTATGTGCTGATTGGCTCAAGTCCACATTCCAAAACCAATCAGTGGGAATCCCTTAAGCCAGTCAGGCCCATTGCTAGGGTAGGGGTGGGCTCAGACACGGGGGGCTTCTCAGGGGAGGGATGGAAGCCAGAAAACAGATTCTATTGGAATGGAGGAAGGAGGAGTGGGTGCTGGGTACTCAACCAAAAATGCCCACTGTGGCATATGAGGACGGGAAGGGCAGGGCGGTATCTGCCTAGGAATCCAGGAAAAAAAGATCTTATAGAACTGTCATTTCTCTTTAGTCAAAACTCTAATAGAGATTTTGAGGTCACCACATTTAATTTAGGAGAAAAGTGCCACAGTGATTGCCATTTATTTATTTATTTGAGACCGGGACTCACTCTGTTGCCTATGTTGAAGTGCAGTGGTGCGATCATACCTCACCGTAACCTTGAATTCTTAGGCTCAAACAATCCTCCACCTCAGCCTCATGAGTAGCTGGGACTTCAGGTGCACAGCCATGCCCAGCTAATTTGTAAATTTTTTGTAGAGACAGATTCTCCCTACGTTGCCCAGGCTGGTCTTGAACTCCTGGGCTCAAGCAATCCTCCTGCCTCAGCCTCCTCAAAGTGCCGGGATTACAGGCATGAGCCACCATGCCCAGCCTCTATTTATTTATTGAGCAGTCATTGAAGAAGGCTACATGGTTTCATTTAACAATTAATCCTCATGACAGTCTTCCAAAGTTGGAATTTCATCCCTGTTTTATAGATGACGAAACAAGGCTCTGAGAGGTCTTGTGACTTGCTGAAGGTCACACAGCTGAGGACAGAGTGGAAAATCAAACGAGTTTCTGTGTGGAAAAAGCCCCAGAACAAAGTTTTGCTTGTTATAATTAAGGAATTATAAACAGGAACTGGGAGTTTCTTTGCTGTGGGTCTCATACCATTGTCAGAAAGCAGGAAATAGACGTCCTTCCACTTCTGGGTCCATGAATAAATATGAAAAAAAAAATTCTTAAAATTAAAAATAGGCCGGGCACGGTGGCTCATGCCTATAATCCCAACACTTTGGGAGGCCGAGGAAGGCGGATCACGAGGTCAGGAGATCAAGACCATCCTGGCCAACACGGTGAAACCCCATCTCTACTAAAAATACAAAAAGCAGCCGGGTGTGGCGGCGCGCACCTGTAGTCCCTACACCTGTAGTCCCTCCGGCGCACTCGGAGACTGAGGCAGGAGAATTGCTTGAACCTGGGAGGCGGAGGCTGCAGTGAGGCGAGATCATGGCACTGCACTCCAGACTGGGTGACAGAGCAAGACTCTGTCTCAAAAAATAAATAAAAATAAAAATAATTGCAAAATGAGACCAGAAGACTTAGGAGATTAAGAAGCCACCATGGATGCCTCTGCCTAAAAGTACAGAATCCTACCTAGAGTTGAGGCAGGAAGCTAGGACCCCCTTCCCACCACCTAGTGGGGAGCTGCTCATAATCAGACATCGCTCGGGGAGCGATTTAAATGGTTATTTTATGCTAACAAGGTCTTTGGAAATGAGAGATCCTTCGAATCCAGCTTGCCTGTCATCAGATGGCATCTATAGCATTAAAACTGACTT
The DNA here is from genome assembly GCF_001604975.1 of Cebus imitator. Classification (NCBI taxonomy): domain Eukaryota; kingdom Metazoa; phylum Chordata; class Mammalia; order Primates; family Cebidae; genus Cebus; species Cebus imitator. The sequence continues at coordinate 286,052 of NW_016107406.1, read as the reverse complement.
CTGCACTAAGATGACTTTTTCTTGTGTGGGGCACTCAGCTGCACAGGTTATCATATTGGGGTTGGGGTGGAAGCTTGGCCAATGAGACTCATGGGATCCTAGTCATATGTTGGCGGGGAGTCTTAACGTAGAAAGTGGCTCTGTGGTCATTCCTACTGGCGCTGGAGTTAGCATCTGCAAGTTCCCTCTGCAGTGGGTGTAGGACTGTGTTAGTTTCCTATGCTGCCATAACACATTACCACACTCAGTGGCTTAAAACAATGTGAATGGTCAGGCACAGCAGCTCACGCCTGTAATCCCAGCACTTTGGGAAGCCAAGGCAGGTGGATCACCTGAGGTCAGTAGTGCAAGACCAGCCTCACCAATATGGGGAAAACCCATCTCCAGTAAAAATACAAAAATCAGCTGGGCATGGTGGTGGGTGTCTGTAGTCCCAGCTACTTGGGAGGCTGAGACAGAATTGCTTGAACCCAGGAGGTGGAGGCTGCAGTGAGCCAAGATCACGTGACTGCACTCAGTGTGGGCAACAGAGCAAGACTCCGTCTCAAAAAAAAAAAATGTGAATTGATTCTCCTGCAGTGCTGCAGATCAGAAGTCCAAAATGAGCCTTACAGGGCTGAAGTCAAGGTGTTATCCAGGCTGTGTTCCTTCTGGAGGCTCTGGGGGAATCAATTTCCTTGTCTTTTCAGCCTCTAGAGGCTGCCTGCACTGCTTTTCCCGTGGCCCCTTCCTTCATCTTCAAAGCACATTACTCTAACTCCTGCTTGCACTGTCATATCTTCTGTCTGCCTTGGAGGTACACCCTCTTGCCTCCCTTTTATAAGGACCCTTGTGCTTATATTGGGCCCACCTGGATGAGCCAGGACAAGCTCCCATTTTCAAATCCCACCACCATCCCCACCCCCGCCCCACCTGCCACCTTCCAACACTGGAAAAGATTGTTCTTTCTGATTCCCTTATAGCTGTGGGCCTAGTTCTGATTCGTGAGTTGTGAGTGAAAGTGACATGTGTCATTTAGCTGCCAGTACATGAACCCCTAGAGTTCTTATGCCCTCAGATGCTGACTAACCACTTTGGAGATGGTGACTGCTCTGTCACCTTGGGTACCATTGCCAACCCCCAATGGGCATGGAGTATGAATAGGAAACAAACCTTTGTTGTTAAAATTCACTGGGACATAAGGACTATTTGCTACTGCAGCAAAACCTGGCCTAACCTGCTAGATACATACATACACCCTCATTTCACCCACTTTTCCCTTCAGTATTTTGCATGTTGGAAGGTCAAGATAAGTGTGTGCTAAATTGTCTCTTTTTCTCCCCAAATCCACAACCACCATGCTAGCATTCTTATTCTATTTTTGCTTATGTTCAATGGCACAAAATATAGTAAAAGAAGAAGAGAAAGAAAGCTCAATCATGTTTCCTGGCTTCTTACTGAGCTGCATCTCAATTACTAAGTGAGACCCACATAGTAATTATTCCAACCCTCTTTGAAGTCCTACACTTTCCATGCTAGCCCTGGCTCCCAGTCACTTTCTACTCTAAAGTTCCATCCTGAAGGGATAGAACAAGCCTGCTGAAGGTGAGTAAAGTTTCACCCACCCTTCCATGGAGCAAATATTTTCTCAGATAAACTGCTTGACTAATGTGGACAGGTTTCCATCAGGATAGGTGGCAGTTTCTTACACATGTGATAACATCACCTCTTGCTAGATCACAAATGCAGGAGCAGGCTGGCATTGAACACGTGACTATGTGGGAAGGACCCAAGTAGAGTGTAGCATGCAGTGAACTGGGACTAAGAATCGTGGGCTCTAATCTTGATTTGCCCTCATGTTAGTCCACTGGTCTCCTTTGAGGGCGAGTGAAAAAAACTCACTGAAACGACTTATGCAAAAATAAATAAAAACCTCTCAAAAAGGTTCTCCAAAAATGTCAAGAAGAAACCATCTCCCTTTGTGACAGCACACTGCTGTCTCTGTGTTGGCTCTCTTCTCAGATCTGCTCTCCCCAAGTGGCAGCCAACTTGACCACAAGCAGAGCAGGTCCAGGCTTACAGACCAGCAGCTCAGCAATCCCTGGTGAAAAGAAGAGCCCCCTTTCCAACAATTTCATCAAAAGCCACAGAATGGAATTTCATTGGCCTGGATTCAGTCCTGTGCCCATCCCTGAACCAATCACTGTGACCAAGGAGATGCTAGTGCTCTGATTGGCCAGGCCTGGGACACATGCCCACCCCTGGAGTGGGAGATGGAAGTGGTCGCAGTCACAGCATGTGGAATGAGAGTTGGGGAAAAATGGTTCTTCCCAGGAAAATCAGGGTGCTATTACCAAAAAGTGGGCTAGCAGACTCGGGAAATCAATTCAGACAAACCAAGCTATGGGAGGTTTAATAAATTCCTTAATTCCATTTAATGGACATACCATAAGTTATGTGAGAAGCCTAAAGACCAGGATCAATGGTCTGTACAGGTTAAGTAGATCCACTCAAGAGCCCAAATTACACAGGAGTGCAAAGTAGAAGGAGTGAGGGCAACAGCCCTAACATTCAATGACTGCCCATCATAAACAAATTATAAGGTCATCATCAGTGTTACATCTTTAAATACAGAAGGTTCCTCAATAAGCACAAAATTAAAGCAAAGAAATATGCATGGTTTTTAAGTACTATTTACATCAAGTAATAGTACTTGGTAGAATAGCTGAATTAATTGCTGTGGAAGGCAGAGAAATGACCACCTCCTTCCCCTAACTGTACAAAAAGCATCCCTCTCTTAATTTCCAGAACCTGTGATTCTGTGACCTTATATGGCAAAAGAGAATTAAGTTAGCTAATCAGTGGTTATTAAAATAGAGTATCTTGGGTTATTCACGTGGATCCACTGTAATCACAAGAGTCAGGACAAAAAAGGAGGTCAGAGAGATGCTGTGTAAGAAAGACTTAACCTTCCCAGTCTGGCTTTGAAGATGGAGGATGGGACCATGAGCCAAGGAATGCAGGTGGCATCTAGAAGCTGGAAAAGGCAAGGAAACATTCTCCTAGAGGGCCTGAAGAAGGAGTTCAACCCGGCCAATACCTTGATTTTATCCCAGTGAGACTCAAATGGAATTTCTAACCTACAGAAATGTAGAATAATTTGTGTTGTTTTAAGCCATTGCTTGAGGTAATTTCTTTCAGCAGCCTTAGGAAACTAATAAAATTGCCTATTTCCAGTTAAAAATGTAATTAAGAAGAAAAAAACTAATAGGGCCTCTTGGTAGCCAAGGATTTACTTCATCACTGTGGCCAAAGAGATGAAGTGCCTGAGACACATGTCTATCTCTTCAGTTGGAGATGGGAGTGACCTCAGTCAAACCATAGGGACTGAGAGTTGGGGAAGAGTGGGTCTCCCCAAGAAAATCAGGGTGCTACTGCCAGAAAGGGGGAAATCTTTGCTAGAGAGACAAAACCAGCCAAGTGTAGTGGCTCCTGCTGTAATCCCAGCACTTGGATTACAGGAGGATTGCTTGAGGCCAGGAGTTTGGGACTGGCCTGGGCAACATAGCAAGACCTCATCTCTACCAAAAAAAAAAAAAAGAAAAAAAATTTTTTAATTAGCCAGTCAGGGTACGGTGGCTTATGTCTGTAATCCCAGCACTTTGGGAGGCTGAGGTGGGCAGATCACAAGGTCAAGAGTTTGAGACCATCCTGGCCAACATGGCGAAACCCCGTCTCTACTAAAAATACAAAAATTATCTTGGCATGGTGGCGCACACCTGTAGTTCCAGCTACTCGGGAGGCTGAGGCAGAAGAATCAATTGAACCCAGGAGGTGGAGGTTGCAATAAGCTGAGATCGTGCCACTGAATTCCAGCCCAGCGACAGAGTGAGACTCCGACTCAAAAAAAAGGAAAAATTGTCAGGCATGGTGGCATGCACCCAGCTACTTGGAAGGCTGAAGCAAGAGGATCACTTGAGCCCAAGAGTTTGAGGCTGCAGTGAGCTACGATGGCACCACTGCACTAAGCAACAGAGCTAGACCCTGTCTCTAAAGGAAAAAAAAAAGAGGGAGAGAGAGAGAGAGAGAGACATACAAAAGCAACTTTGGGCTTCTCCAGCTGCCAACCTTCTCCCATCCCCCTAATCTCAGAAATTCTAAATCGAATTATTTGCCAAGATCACCAGGAAGCTGAAATGCCCACAGTGCAGTATCATTTTAATACAAAGTGACACTGACAATATTCCCAAAGATGCAAGAAGTCATGAATTCTGGGAGAGTAATGGTGAAGAGCTGCTTAAATCAAATGCAGGCACCTTAGCAAAGGAGCATCTGGCCAAGGTCAATTAGCTAACAATTAAAACAAAAGAAGGAAATGTCTGCAGAAATGCTTTTTTAAATAAAAGTTTCAAAAATAATTACTTGATTAAAAAATCATTATTATTTGAACATCAGAGTTTGATGCCTCAGATATTTTTGTCAAGATGGGTCCTTTTTAAGGTAAAAGCCTGGATATCAGGTAGTGCTATCTTATGATTTTTTTTAATTTATGTTTTAAAAACAATCACACACACATACACACAAAACAATAAACATTGATTCTTACTTTGTATGTACCAAGAGTTAGTGCACAGTTATAATTATAATATAAATTTGGTTATGTATAAGGTACCTTTTTCCCAACTAAATGGATGTGGAGGGCAGCCTCATTGAGGTCTTGAGCTGAACTTCCCTGACCCTAATGATACTGAGCAAGAATTCATAAGTTGACTGGCCTCTTGCACTTCCTCTTCTCAGATATATCTGTTCATGTCTTTTACCCATTTTTCTACTTTCTTTTCTTATTGATTTGTAGGTGTTCTTTTCATATTCATGACACTAATCCTTTGCTGTATGTATTGCAGATATCATCTCCAAGTTATCATTTCAATTTATTGAAGGTAGCTTTTAACTTACCAAGTAGCAGTCAAGGGTTTTTTGTTTGTTTGCATATCTGTTTTAGATTTGATAAGGAACATTAGCTCCAATTTTAATAAACAGGAACTTCTGGAGTTTAAAATCAACACAGTGAAAGATGCTGATACATTTTTACTCTGACTTTTTTCTGTCAGCATTCCTAATCAGCACTAGGAAATAACTCTATCTTTCTTGGGATGGACCAGATCAGATATACTTAACAGGGTTAGTATTTTTCTCACATTATATTGTTTGTCTTAAAATTGATGCCTCTGTTAAAGACTTTCAAGTTACTTTAAGTTCCTTTTTGGAAATTAGAAAACACTCTAGCTGCATCACCATTGCATTTAAAAACTATCAGTGAAGTTAGCCATTTTCTAAGATATCTAGAAGAAACCAATATTGTCATATTCATCTCCAGTATAGAAAAGAACATATTATCTTTACAAAAATCCTGTAGACAAGTGGGATCTAATTAAACTAAAGAACGTCTGCACCGCAAAAGAAACTATCAGTAGAGTAAACAAACAACCTACAGAATGGGAGAAAATATTTGCAAACTATGCATCTGACAAAAGTATATTATCCAGACTCTATAAGGAACTTAAACAAATCAACAAGAAAAAAACAACCCCACTAAAAAATGGCAAAAGACTATTCACAATAGCAAAGACATGGAATCAACCTAGATGCCCATCGACAGTGGACTGGATAAAGAAAAGGTGGTACATAAACACCATGGAATACTATGCAGCTATAAATAAATGAGACTATGTCCTTTGCAGCAACATGGGTGGAGCTGGAGGCCATAATCCTAAGTGAATTAATTTAGGAACAGAAAACCAAATACCACGTGTTCTCATTTATAAGTGGAAGTTAAACATTGAGCACACATGAACACAAAGGGAACAACAGACACTAAGGATAAAGGGTGGGAGGAGAATAAAAATTGAAAAACTACCTATCAGGTATTATGCTGATTATCTGCATGACAAAATTATCTGTACACCAAACCCCCAGGACATACAATTAATCCATGTAAAAAACCTACACATGTACACCTTGAACCCAAAATAAAATTTGAAAAGAAACATATGGGCAAAGGACATGAACAGATACTTCTCAAAAGAAGATACACATCCAGCCAGTTAGCATATGACAAATGCTTAACATCAGTAATCCTTAGAGATGCAAATCAAAACCACAATGAGATACCATCATATACCAGTCAGAATGGCTATATTAAAAAGTCAGAAAATAACAGATGTTGGCCAAGTTGTGGAGAAAAGAGAATACTTACACACTGCTGATGGGAATGTAAATCAATTTAGCCACTGTGGAAAGCAATTTGGAAATTTCTCAAAGAACTTACAATAGAACTACTGTTTGACCCAGCAATCCCATTTCTTGATATATACCCAAAAAAATATAAATCATTCTACCAAAAAGACACATGCACTTATATTTTCATCGCAGCACTATTCACAATACCAAAGACATGGAATCAACCTAGATGCCCATCAGTGGTGGACTGGATAAAAAGAATGTGGTACGTATATACCATAGAATACAATGCAGCTATAAATATATGAGATCACGTCCTTTGCAGCAATGTGGATGCAGCTGGAAGCCATTATCTTAAGGAAATTAATGCAGAACAGCAAACCAAATACCTCATATTCTCACTTATAACTAGGAGCTAAACGCTGAGTACACATGGACAAAAAGGGGGAAACAGTAGACACCAGGGCCTACTTGAGGCTGGAGGGTGGAAGGAAGGTGAAAACTGAAAAACTACCTACTGAGTGCTATGCTCACTACCTGGGTGATGAAATCATTTGTATATAAACCTCAGTTATACATAATTTACTCACACCAAAAAAACCTGCACATCTACCCCTGAACCTAAAATAGAAGTCAAAAAAGAAGAAAATAATAAAGAAAATTCTAGACATTTCATTCACTGTCATTCACAAAAAAAAAAGTAGGCAGCCAGAAGAAAAATAAAGTTAGATCCCTACCTCACACCACATAAAACCATTAAGTCCTGATAGAGTAAAGTTCTACATGAACAAATAAAACAACATAAGAAGAAAATACAAAACATTTTCATAACATCTTTGGGAGGCCTTCCTAGTAAACAAGGATAAAAGTCAGAAACCCCAAAGAAAGAGTAAAGCTATCCAACAACTTTTTACATTTTTTAGGGTACCGTCTTCTTGTCAGTCCAATTAAAAGTGAATAAGCAATAAGGACATTTACCCAAACAAACAAACAAAAAAGAAATAGGATAGATTCTGAATGGGTTAACTTGAATTTTATTATGTCATTGGAGACCCAGGCTCTGTCTTGGTACTCTGACATCCTCAGCTCTTTGGCTTTGGCCTTGGGCTTGTCCCAAGATGCTGTCACTGCTACAATCCTCACATCCTCCCTCAGCGGTGTCCAGAGGCAAAAGAAGGAAAGGCAGTACTCCTCGGGTCCCTTTGAAAAGTGTTACACTGACTCATAGGCTTTCCTTCACATCTTTATGGCCACAATTCCATCACAAGCCTGTGCCTAAACCTCAGAATAAGTAGGAGTGAGATAATTACCATGGGCTTAAACTAATCAAGATTCACCCTCTGGGACTGGAAAGAAACCCCTCTCCCCATAGCCCTGAAACTCTTGGCTGACCCTGTTAGCAAGGAAGAGGGAGGAATGGCTGTTGGGCAAGCAACCCACAGTTCCTATTGTATATAATATAAAATCCTCTTTTGAATGTAAACAAATAATTACTGAGGTTAGAAAATGTGCTAAGTGGCCTTCTGAAGCTCATAGACCAGTACAAGAGTCAGTAAACTTTCTTGGTAAAAGGACACATGACAAATATTTTAGGTTTTGAGGGTCATTTGTGCTCTTGCACAACTATACTCAACTCTCCTGCCATAGCTCAAAAGTAGCCATAGACGAGGCACTAACAAACAGGCATAGCATGCTCCAAGAAAACTTCCTAAAAACAGGTGGCAGGACAGATTTTGACCCAAGGGCTGTAGTTTGTGAATCCCTTGTCAACATCTCACATTTGCTGCCAACATGTTTTATTTGGCCAACCTAGGGTTTAAGCAAGAAATGCACTGTCTGATTCACCATAGTCTCCACTATTCCCTATTGTCTTACGCCATGTCACTTTTCACATTTACTGCCATTGTTCCTGGGCAAAAGAAAAGGCTGTTTCACTCAGAGTTCTAGGAAACATCACTTGCTTATTTATGGCATCTCTAGAGGCAGATTGTTTGTACATAAACTTCATTAACAAATGCCATGTCATGAAACTGTTTGTTCCACTGTGACCCTTGGTATACTTTGGTACTACAGTACCAAACATACACACACTCTATCTAATAAATTTCACAAAATAATTTGGGCACTGATTTCTAAGCATGCAGTCCAGAGGAGACCTGTACTAATTCGTTCTCTGAAGTGATCAGCAGTGGTCCCTGTTGACAAGCTCCGTGGTAACCCAATCTCTGCATTCTGCTGACAAGCCACACTCCCGTGGTTTATGAGCTCAGTGGAATCCCTCCATAGAATTATACCCTTTTATTGAGTCCTGAACCATGTATTATCATGAATGCTAAACCAGTCGAAATGGTCCATCCCCTCTGCCTTAACATTAGACAAAGCCTTGAGCAATTACCCTTCTCTGCAGAGAATGTGCTTCTTTGGCATCGAATCCTGCTGAAACTTTATGTGCCTGGGCCTCCTGCACTTACCTTCAAGCTCCAAGCTGGGCTGCCCCCAACTAGCATTGCAATCCAAGGTCATCTGGAGAGGGAGCATGAGGAAGTTGAATGCCTCTTTTTCCACAAAGAAACAATTAGCAAAGAAAATTAGAAGTGTGGTCTCAATTTCAGAGTAAATGATCATACCCCCAACAAAGAGTGGCAGCCTTCAGTGGACGTCAAGCACTTGAAAAGTATGCTTTCCACCTGCAAGGAGCCAAGTACTGTACCTAAAGCTCTCCAGACAATGATGCCTTCCTAAATGATTCAAAACAAGGAGACACTAATTCAACAAACATTTCTTCAGCATCCACTGTGTGTCAGATACTGTGCTGGACACTGCAGACGCAATAGGGAATGGAAAAGCCCAGAACGGACAGTGAGTTGCATGTTAAAGGAAGACTCACATCTATAATCCCAGCACTTTGGGAGGCTGAGGCAGGAGGATCACTTGTGGCTAGGAGTAAGTGACCAGCCTGGACAACATAGTGAGACCCCAACTCTACAAAAAAATACAAAAGTTAGCCAGGTGAGGTGGCACATGCCTGTAGCCCCAGCTACTCAGGAGGCTGAGGTGGAAGGATCACTTGAGTCGGGGAGGTTAAGTCTGCAGTAAGCCCTGATCATGCCACTGCACCCTAGGCTGGGCAAAAGAGTGAGACTCTGACTCAAAAAAATAAAAATAATTTAAAAAGGGAACTGGGGGCAGACAGTAAACAAGTCACCAAGTCTGTGACATGAAAGTAAGTTGTCATAAGTGACATGGAGGGAAAATACAAAGTGCTGTGTGTGTTAATTTGCTATGGCTGCTCTCACAAATTGCCAAAAACTGGGTGGCTTAACACAACAGAAATTTATCCTCTCACAGTTCCAGAGGCCAGAAATCTAAAATACAGGTGTCAGTAGGGCCATGCTCCCTCCAAAGGTCTTGGGGAGGATCGTTCCCTGTTGCTCCCAGCTCCAGGAGGCTGTAGGCATTCCTGGGCTTCTGGCTGTACCACCCTATCCTCTGCCTCCAACACCACACAGCCTTCTCCTCTCCCAATGTGTTTTCCTTTTGTTTGTCCCTTATAAGGACATGTGTCATTGCATTTAGAGTTCACTCAAATAATCCAGGATCATCTTATCTCAAGATCCTTAATTGAATTAAATATACAAATACCCTTTCTCCTAAATAAGGTCACATTCATAGGTTCCAGCAAGTGGATATATCTTTTGGGAGCACCATTCAACCCCCTACATTGTAAGAAATAATAATAGGGCAACTTACTTTAGATCAAGGGGACAGCAAAGGCCCCTGAGAAGGTGAGACTTAAGACACAACTTGAAGAATGAGAAAGATCACACCTTGCAGAGAAGGGGAGAGCTGGGCATAGGGAGAAAGCATTGCTGACCAAGGGCACACAGTCTGTGCAAAGGCCCTGAAAGCAGCTGAGTTTACAAAAACTGAAAGAAGCCCGGTGTGGCAAGAGCAGAGTGAGTAAGATGTGGTGGGAGTGTGGGCAGAGGCCTGTCCTGAAAGCTTTGGAAGCCACAGTAAGAAGCTGGCATTTTACAGCCAGTCACAGTGGCTTGTGCTGAAATCCTAGTACCTTGAGAGGCCAAGGCGGGCACATTGCTTGAGGCCAGGAGTTCAACACCAGCCTGAGCAACACAGCGAGACCTTGTATCTACAGAAAATATTTTTTTAACTTATAATTTTTTTAAAAATTAAAGCAGCTGGCATTTACCCCAAGTGCAAGGGAAAGGCACTGAGGGTTTGAAGCCTAAAAATAGCATGAAGAAATTCACATTTCATCTTGAAGCTTTTTCAAATAGCATAGCTAGCCTTAGTTTAAACCAGGAGTATTGCTTTTACCGTAGCTTTAGCAATAGCAAATGCATAGTATCATTTACCCTGTTATCTGCATTAGCTCACTTAATAAAATACATATATAGTGCTCACTTAGGCAGCACATATACTAAAATTGGAAAGATACAGAGAAAATTAGCATGGGCCCTGTGTAAGGATGACACACAATTTCATGAACATGGCGTTAAAAAAATACAATAACCCAAATACAAGCTAGCGCACCATGTGATCCAGAGTATACCTGGGTTGTGGATTGAATTATGTGAGCCCAACAAAAAATCCTAAATTGTAGTCCTAAGGCCCAGAATCTCAGGTGTGACCTTATTTGAGAATAGGCTTATTCCAAATGTAACTAATTCAGATGAAGTACCAGAGTAGGGTGGGCCCCTAACCCAATATGACTGGTGTCCTTATAAAAACAGGAAATGTGAACACAAGCATGCATACAGAGAGCACTCCACATGAACATGAAGATGCCATCTACATGCCAAAGAGAGAGCCCTGGAACAGACTGCCCACACAACCCTCAGAAGGAAGCAACCTCACAGATGCTTTGACCTTCGACTTCCAGCCTCCAGAACTGTAAGACAATAAATTTCTGCTGTTTCAGCCAGTCTGTGGCACTTGGTTATGGCTGTCCTAGCAGACTAACACAGTCTAATAATATTTTAGGGAGTGAGGTCTTCCTAAATGTGAGTAATTCCAATCTTTACCAGCACCCCCTCTAGAACACTGAAGGGGTTATAATTCACAACCCATACCAACACCTAATCAAACTATCTTTCTCCATTCTTCTCATTCTCCACTTCCCTTCCCACCCACTGAGTCCCCAGCAGCCTCTTTCCTCATGCCTGGCCTTGACTAACTCCACATCAAAACTGCTCCCAAAATCCTACAATAAGGTTCTTGATTCCTTCATGCTCCACGCCCACTTCCTGGACCTGTTCTGTTTTTCTCTCTGATGGTTCTTCCTCTCTCAAGGACTCATCACCATCCCCTCTCCCCAAGTATTACCCCGTCAGATACAGGGCCTAGGAGCCCTGCCAAGTCCCTTAGCAGAGAGAGACACACAGCCTGAGAAGCCAGAGACAGAACCAAGAGAGAAAGAGAGAGAGAGAGATTAAGAGAGAGAATATTGCGACAAGAGTAAAAACACAATTTTTATCTTATCCATTTCTTTTCACATGCAAACTTTTAATGATAACCTCCATGAGAACAGAAAATGCATCTTGTACGTTTTGCAGGAGCAGAACACTTTGCACAAAAATGAGACAAGTTGATTTTCAAAATCTTGCCTGAGACCCTGAATCCTTACTCTATGATCAGGCATTCTTCCCACACTATCTATGAAGCTACTGAGCTGAAACCATCTCGCCTAGTCTTAATTAAGCTTTGGTGACATCTGTCATGAGTGACTGGTGACATTTTTCCGTCCATTCATCACTCCTAAAAATGGACTCACTCCTGATAACTAGGAATCAACAACCTAAGGCGGCCAGGAGCATAGGTGAGGTGGGGTGCAGGAGGCCTCACGGACATACGCAGGGAAGAGGAGGAATGGCTGCCACATTGAGACTCTGCTCCCAAATGCAACTAGCATAGACAGCAAAATCTTCTACCGGAACCATGTTCTGTTGGTCAGGCACAATCCTAAAAAGGATGGAGTAAAGCAGAAAGGGAGGATGTCTCCAAGAGAAGCCAGGGAAGGCCAAGATGCTATACACTTCACTATGGCCTGCAGGCTCCTGGGGGAAGGAAGTACACTTAATTCAACTTTGTACTTCCTGTCTCCCCTCCAATCTCCACCTCCAGGCTCCTAGCCTAGGACCTAGCACTCTTTGGAATTGGCTGGTTGATTGGTTGGTTGGTTGGTTGGTTGGTTGGATGAATGGATGGATGGATAAATGAGCAGCCAAAATCTCATGCCCTTCCTAAGTGCTATTCTTCAGGGATTTTGCAAAGCCCATACAGTCTGATTTGACTCTACTGCCTTAAGCCAATCATCAACTTCTCAGACTAGGAAAGGATGTTAAAGATTTCTTAGAATCCCAGAGTCCCCAAAGATGCTCATGAGCTGTCAAGGGGAGCACGTCTAAGGTATCACTACAGAATCTTCTCTATTAAAACTTTCTAACTTCATTCTTTTTTTTTTTTTACCAATTTATCCTTTCTAATGTTTTACAAACTTCAAATACAAACATTTTAAGCACTTGCTGTGCATAAGGTCCCATTGGGGAGGCTTTTAACTTTAAAAGTTAAAGTCTTCAAACTTTTAAGCTCCTGTTACCTCCTGAAGAATTTTGATACACTGTGTAGGTCTTTGCACATTTTTGGTTGACATCTAAAATTAACATAAATTTAAATAATATGAAGGATGCCATTCCCACTGTATTGTAAATATTGACATTTTATAAATAAAACTGTTACATCACTCTCTTAAATGTTTCCAATGAAATCTAAATACCATAGCAATTTGATCCCCACCATCAGCTATTTTTAAAAATGCAAGAACAAATTCTTCCTTATGAGTCATAAAATATTACATTTTTCCTTTTTCCTCTTTGAAATCAAATTTATTTGTTGTAATATACTTTTGTGCTAGTAAATCTTTTAGAATTACCTTGCTATCCTAATTCTATGCAAGAAAAAAATGTACATAAGTTAAAATTCTAATTTCCTTTTTACCTCCTGCAACCATTAGGCTAAAAACTTTCCTCTGGATTGAATATCATTGTAATCATTATTTGTATACATTTGATCAAGGCTATGTAAACACATTACAAATTTTGGTATATGAATATTAAATCTACATATACAATCTATTGAAAACATATGTCTTAATCAGGTTGAAGAGGACATGGAGGCTTTGCAGACACCAGTGTTTTGACTGTCACTGTTTGGCACTTCCAGGGAAATAGGGCTGGGTCTTTCTTTGTTAAGGTGAGAGAAAAACATCTGGAAAGAGTAGGAGGCAAAAAGAGAAGCAGCCTCTACTACAGGCACATTCTCAGGCAGATATGTGTTAGCAAAAGACACAGGGGATTCCTCTGAAGGCACCTTTGCCCACATACCCCTTGGGAAGTTCTACCATACCTCCGGGAGCATCAGTAGCTAAGGTTTGAAGATCAAATCGTGGACGATTCAGGTCAGAGTAAGTCCCAATTTCAGTCTTTCACGAGTTTACATCTGGGTAGGGAGGCGGACCATAAGCACTCCACCTGAGATGCAAAACAGTGAGAGATGGAAAGCACTGTTTAAGACAACAGATGTGGTGGGCAGAATAATGGTCTCCAAAGATGTTCGTACCCTAATCCCTGCAACCTGTGAACATGTTACCTTATGTGGCAAAGGGAATTACAGTGGCCAGTGGAATTAAGAGTGTCAATCGACAGATCTTAAAATAGGGAGATTATCCTGGATTATCCAGGTGAGCCTAAAGGAATCACAAAGGTTTTCAAAAGTGGAAGACAGAGGCAGAAGAGGAGATCAGAGTGATTCAGATGTGAGGAGGACTCAACACACCCAGGCAGGCTTTGAAGATGGAAGGAGGGGCCACGAGCCAAGGAATGCAGGCAGCCTCTAGAAGCTGGAAAAGGTGGCCTCTAAATTGCCCATTGTGAGCCTCTAAAAAGATCTGAAGCCAATAAAACGCCTTTAAAAGAAAATAAAAATAAAAATGGCAAAAAGAATGCAGCCAACTAGCACCTTGATTTTAGCCCAGTGAAACCTTGCGTTGGACTTCTAGCCTGCAGAGCTGTAAGATAGTAGATTTGTGTTGTTTTAAGCCACTATGTCTGTAGTAATTTGTTAACAGCAGCAATAGGAAACTAATACAATTAAGAAATGATCTCCACGTATGACAGAAGGAGCCCTGAGTGCTCAGAAAGAGGTGCCTACTCCTGCTAGGTTGAACAGTGTTGTGATCAGCACTGGCCAAGTGCGGGCAGCCAACACCTGGGTATAAATCCCAGTCCCTTCCAGTTTGGTGCTGCCAGTCTGAGAACCCATTCAGCCACCTGCCACTGCTGTTGTCGTGTTCGCCCTGTTGGCTGCAGGACCCCAGCAGGTCTGAATAAAGGCTGAGCCCTCACATACTCCTGCCTCAGCCTCCCAAGTAGCTGGGATTACAGGCATGTGCCACCACACCCAGCTAATTTTTTGTATTTTTTTTTTTTTTTTTTTTTTTTGAGACGGAGTTTCGCTCTTGTTACCCAGGCTGGAGTGCAATGGCGCAATCTCAGCTCACCGCAACCTCCGCCTCCTGGGTTCAGGCAATTCCCCTGCCCAGCCTGAGTAGCTGGGATTACAGGCAGGCGCCACCATGCCCAGCTGATTTTTTATATTTTTAGTAGAGACGGGGTTTCACCATGTTGACCAGGATGGTCTCGATCTCTTGACCTCGTGATCCACCCACCTCGGCCTCCCAAAGTGCTGGGATTACAGGTGTGAGCCACTGCACCCAGTCGAAACTTTATGTTCTTTTAAAAATCATTTTAAAACATCATGGACTCATGGTCATTGTGAAATGAGAGGAAAGCTGTTTATAAAAATGATGTGGAGAACAGTTCCCATTTTGTACAAATATATATGTATCACCGTGTATAAAACTGGAAGAATTTATACCTAGATGCCAGTGAAAGGTGGGCTTTTATTCCTTCTGATTATCTGGGGATTCTTAATTATGTGACGGTGAATTTCTATTACTTTTGTAATGAGAAGAGGGGGAAATAAAAGATTTGTTTAAAGCAATGGTCTATAATAAATGAAGTCGTTTGAAATTCTAACCAAAAGTATTTTTATACCTAATCCTATATTGGTGAAGGTTGCTAAGGAACCATGTGCTGCAAATTAGGAATAATCCCAACTATAGCTCAAAGGGGTAAAAACCAAAGCCGACGGTCAGGTAGACAGAAGTCTATGGATGGGAGAAAAGAACCATGGGGCTTGTGTCTAATCTTGCTGCCTTCTTCTTCCCCAGATCGCATGGAAAAGAAAGATAACTTCTTTCCCAAGCATAAATACTCGGGGTCAGGGGAAGAGCGCAGAAGGACAAAGGCCCAAGACAGCCAGAAGAGTCTCTCCAGAGAATGGCCAGGGCCAGAGGGAAACAAGTCATCACCGGTACTTCTCTGATATTACGTGCCAGGCGCTAGACTCAGCATTCATTTAATTCTCACAACATCTCAAAAAGGCAATGATATTATTTTCCCCATTTTACAGGCAAAGAAACTGAAGCAAAAAGAGTTAGGTGATTTGCCCCACGTTACACCCCTAATAAGTGTCAGAGTTGGCCTCTGAGACGAGCTACCAAGAGTTTAACCAACAAAGGATGCTGTCTCCTAAGAAGACAGATCCAGAGCTTTTGTGCAGGCAGAGAGCAGAAATGAGACTCAAAGGCAGTTTTCATTACCAAAGTAAAAGCGAGAGGAAGTATTGGCCTCTCTTCTCAAAACAGAACGACAAACAGAGATTGGGGATGACAAATAGGATGAAGTATTAGTAGTTAAGGAGTAGAGAGGAAAGTATACGATTTTATGTTGGCATTTATTTTATGTATTTCTGCTAGGTTTCTCGTTTTTATAAATAGGCTGTTGTTTGATGTTTATGTTCCCCTGCTTAATTAAAGTGCTGCATGGTGAGTGTCCACATATGTGCACGCTTGTGTGAGTATGCACCTATGCTTGTGCATGAGGGTATTTGTGCACATGTGCATGCTTGTGGCAGGTACATGTGTGTTCCCATGGGTACCTGCATGCAGGGGGTATGGTTGTCCACATGTGTGTGTGAGCCTGGGTGTGCCTGGGTGTGCAAGTGCAATGAGTGGCCACACCCATAAGAAGCATGACTGTTCAGACCACCACCAACATCCTTGTGTTTTGCCATGGGCAACCTGGCCTAATTGCCAGCAAAATTCCTCAGAAGAAATAAACAATCTCCCAGAAGCCAGCCCTGAACCCTGTGCTGAAATCAACAACAGTGTCTCCTCCTCCATCTCCTCGTGCGCCCACAGGACCCCATGAATAGAAGGGTTCAGTATGAGCTGTTGACTGACAGCAAGCAGGGCTATAGCAGGCAGGCAGATGCATTTGCCAGAGTGGCAGGTAGTGGCCAACTCTCCTGGTCTGAAGACTGGCCTTCCTCAAATTCCTAGGAGATTTAAAAGAAGAAAGCTTCCCTTACTTCCCCTTCCCCTGAAGATGCACAGGGTGTAAATGACCACAAGCACCGACCGGCCCAGGCAGAGCAGCAGCAAAGACAGCCCAACTCCAACTCCACCACCTGCTCAGGCATCAAATTTGACCCACACATTCTGGAGCTTTCCCCCACTGTGATGGCAGCCACATGCTCAAGTCTGTCCCTCAGGTGGTACCATTCATGTCCCTATAGGAGGGCATTCTTCTTTTTGAGGTTTTCTCGGAAACAGCCAAAAAGCAAAACCTGATCAAACTTCTTAGCAAGCAGAGATCTTCCTTGTCTAATCTTAATACCATCAATAACTTCAAAGCATATTTTCCAGCCTTTATTCAACTCAAGGCAACCAGCAAATCTTTCCCAGCGGCAGCTTTTGGGAGGCTCCAACTCAATGTGACAGGGGAATCACCCAGAAAACAGGTCAAACGGCGAAGATCACTAAAGAGCAACCTCCCCACAGATGGCAGTGAGAGAATCTGTATAGAAGTTCCTCCCCGCATTCTTACCATCCAGGAAGATCCTTCTCCAATCTTGAAAGCCAGAAAGCCCTGGGATCATTTCCAAGCTAATGGAGCCAAGTGTAGGAAATGGAGAACACGCTGCAGGAATGGAACCTACTGAGCATTAGGTTGTTTTTTTAAAAACACCCAGAAGAAAGCCATCCATTCCCCAAGAAGGTAAATTGCAGAACAAAAACAGCTGTGAATAGTTAATGCAAGGTATGATGGGCTGGCAGAGGTGGGCCTGAGGGAGCTGATTATTAGAACCTGAGGGATGACTGCAGAAAGCATCACCAAGGACCCCAATCATGCCTTCACCCATAGACACCTCACTGACAGCTGCTCTGGACCAGGCCCTGGGCTGCACATTTTCTGAATGCCAGCAGGTGACGTGAGACAGTTAGCTCACCAAGCAAAACAGTGAATAAGGACTCTGCTCCTTCTCCCTCTGACCATCTCTCCACGCTTCTGAGGGAGGGTAGCACCCCTCTGCCTCGCAGGCTTCGTCCTCTCCCAGAACCAGCACAGAACAACCTTCTATTTTCAGAGATGAAGAATAGAGGCCCAGGAAGGTCAAGTCCCCCCCACAAATCAGAGGCAGAGGCCAGACTAGAACCCAGATCTCCTACACCCCCACTTGGTGGCACCATTTCTCACGGAAGGACCAGCCCCAAGCAGAGTGCTTGGAATCAGGGAACAATGCTTGGCTCTTGGTGTTTCTCAAATTATCCACAATGAGGCTGCCCAGAAAGGTACCCCATCCTAAGTAGGGTGGAATCCCAGGCTGAAGATGTCACCATTTCTCATCTGCAAAACAGGCATGATTCTTGGATCCCTTATCCCTCAGGCAGTACATGTTCAGAGATCTCCCAACACTTCTTGAGGCCTGTGTGCCAAGAACTGAAATTTTAAATGCCTTAAATGCCATGCTAACGAGGCCTAGCCTACTTCTGGAGGGAAAGTGCGGGTGAAGAATGGAAAGACCCTAAGGCTAACAGAGATCTCATTTGCATTTTAGAAGGACTGGTTTAGAGCCACAACATGAATTAGAAGGGATCAGAAAGCCCAACCACCAGGCCACTGTAATAGTTAGGTAAGAGGGGACAGGGGACAAGCTAAGGCTATAGATAGCCAGCCATGGACTCCAGAGATATTTTTATGTTAAACATAAATTCTGCAGGGCACAGCAGCTCACGCCTATAATCCTAGCACTTTGAGAGGCCAAGGTGGAAGGATCACTTGAGGCCAGGAGTTTGAGACCAGGCTGGGCAACACAGCAAGACCCATCCCTATAAAAAATAAAAATCATTTTAAAATTATTTAAATAAAAATAAATTACCTTCTGGAAATGAATGGTAGTGATAGTTGTACAAGAATGTGAACGTACATAATGCTACTGAACCGTACACTCAAAAATGGGCTGGGCACAGTGGCTCACACCCCTAATCACAGCACTTTGGGAGGTTGAGGCAGGAAGAACACTTGAGCCCAGAAGCTCGAGACAAGCCTGGGCAATGTAGAAAGCCCCTGTCTCTACAAAAAATTTAAAAATTAACAGGGCATGGTGGCTTGTGCCTGTAGTCCGAGCTGTTCAAGAGGCTGAGGCGGGAAGATTGCCTGAGCCTGGGAGTTCAAGGCTGCAGTGAGCTGTGATAGCGCCATTGCATCCTAGCCTGAGCCACAGAGCAAGATCTTGTCTCACATACATACACGCAAAAGGTTAAAATGGTAAATTTTATGTTTTATATATTTTACCACAATTAAAAGGGTGGGGAAGGCTAATCGTGGTGGCTCACGCTTGTATTCCCAGCACTTTAGGAGGCTGAAGCAGGAGGACTGCTTGAGGCCAGGAGTTTGGGACCAGCCTGGGCAACACAGCAAGATCCCATCTCTATGAAAAATGTAAAAATTAAAAAAAAACTTAGCCTGGCATGGAGGTGTGCACCTGTATACCCAGCTATTTGGGAGGCTGAGGCAGGAAGACTGCTTGAGCCCAGGAGTTTGGGACCAGCCTGGGCAACACAGCAAGACCCCATCTCTATGAAAAATGTAAAAGTTTTAAAAAAACTTAGCCTGGCATGGAGGTGTGCACCTGTATACCCAGCTATTTGGGAGGCTGAGGCAGGAAGATTGCTTGAGCCCAGGAGGTCGAGGCTGCAATGAGCCACGATTGCACCACTGCACTCCAGCCTGGGCGACAGAGCAAGAACGTGTCTCTAAAATAAAGAAAAAAAGAAAAGAAAAATAAACTCTCCCCCTCACCAAGCAACACTTCTCATTTGCCAAAAGGAACAAAAGTCATAAACGCAAGGACAAGGACCACCCTCCCTAGGTCTCAAATACCATGAAGAATAAAGATGGCTAACATTACAAAGGGCACTTCCTGTGGTTAGATATTATATTATGTACATCTATTAACTCATTTAATCTTCACAGCAACCCCACCAGGTAGGCACTGTCATTGCACTCAATTTAAAGATGGGAAAACCAAGCACAACCAACCTCAATAACCACCTCAACATCACAAAGCTAGTTTGTGGCAAAGCCAGGATTTGAACCCCGTCGGTGTAACTTCAGGGCCTTCATGCTTATGCGCTCCTTGAAGTTGTCTCAGTCTAGTTAGATGCGGAACATCTAAATTAGAACAAAAACATGTTATCTACTGACCAGCTTGCCCCACTTTTCAATTATTTGGCTCCACGGAGAGTAGGAATTCAGAGAGCTGACTGAATTTTTTTCCATTTTCACCCAGATGTTTGGCATCACACAAATAAGATGATGATTGGGAGCCACTTGGGAATTAGAGCTCTGTCACCAGTAGAAACACTGTCTTAATGCAAGGTTGTCATTTCGTGAATTAACATTCTACCCGACAATGTTTGCTTAACCTCCTAGGGTATTTTACTTTTTGAGGATTGGTTTCTGATAGCCATCTGGTCAACGCAGTGCGCGCTGAAGTAGTAGTTAATAGACATCGGGACCATCCTTCATTCTCCATCCAGTAATAGCTGAAGTCACGGCAGATTTTTTTTTTCATCACAAGTAACAAAAAGCATGCATATTTTAACTTCATCTCTGGGATTAAAGTAAATACATAATTTTGGCAAATTACTCGGAATTACGGGCTAGCAACATCTGGTTCAGATATTCTCAAGTAAATTATTGGCACGGTCCCTGCCAATTTTTAATTTTAACCAAAATGTTCTCAGAAACATGTGTTTTCTGTCCCGCTTGCATGTAATCAGTTTGAGAACGCCTCAGAGTTTTAAGCAGGGTGTTTCAGAAATGAGCTGTACTACCTGCACACCTCCCTCAGGCCTTGAGGAGCTGCCCTCCCTCCCAGCACCGGGGGAGGCGGCCACATGGGCCAGCCGCCCGCCCGTGGCTTTCTGCTCCTGCCTCCAGCACTTCCGAACCAAAGAGGCCCACAGGTACTGTGTGTACACGCTCCGCGCCCTCCGTTCTGCTCCCAAATTACATCCCTCGCTTTTATGTCAAGTCCAATATAGCTTCTTTAGCAGTTTCTGTTTCCTCCCCTCCTTATTCCACATCAAGAGTACCCAATTACTTTTATAAATACTTGTTTTAAAAATATCACAGTGGTTTCCTGCTGCTTCAAATTCTGAAGGGCTATGCAGGATTTTAGACTCTTATAAATCTTTCGAACAGTTCATATTTTATCAACAAAGTGTGCTTTTTTGAAAATCCTTAGTAGAACTCCTCATCAAGGAATTTTTTTCAATTATTTGACCTTTCCGTAAGAACAACAAAAAAAAGAATTTTTGCCATTTCAAAAGCCATTTGCAATGCCCTCCTTGTGTTCATTAATTCTGCCTCACTCACTAACAAGGGTGGTGTTTTTGGTTAAAAGAGAAAGCATGAGAGTTGTCAACTCCAAAACACCCCAGCAGAGGTAAAACAGGGTTAAGGATGGGTCTTTAAAAGAAAAGTCCAGGAAGGCCATGGCTTTGTTAAAGTTGAAAAGTTATCTAGCTCAAGGCAGAGACTTCTTAGTTCGCTGTGGCCCCGGGGCCATGTGGCAAAATGTCACCAGGGAGATGGAAGGGGTTAGCCTACACTGGGAGGCAACGCCAGGATTTGAACCCAGTCAAATCAGGATGCTGCTGTCCTGCACAGTCTACTGAGCTATTTGGATTTATATAGGCACAGCTGTGGTTTTCCTCTTGGAACAACTTGGAAATACCCACGGGATGGCCACTTGGGCAGGAACCCTCAACATGATAGGTAGCCACGTGCAAGGTGCAGTTCTGAGCATGACAACACTGAAGACCTGGGTACCATTCAAACAAATGTCTGAAAGATCAGGAGCATCATGTCTGTCTCAGTCCATTCCTGCTGCTATGACAAAATATGTTAGACTGGGTAATTTATAAACAACAGAAATTTGCAGGCATACCTCAGAGATGTGGGTTCGGCTCCATTCCACCACAATAAAACAAGTACCACAAATTTTTTGGTTTCCCACTACATATAAAGTTATGTTCACACTATACTGTAGTGTGCTAAGTGTGTAATGGCATTATGCCTGTAAAAGCAATGTACATATCTTAATTTAAAACACTCAACTGTTTGATACATTTTGAGATTAAAAAAAGAAAAAAGAAAAATAATAAGGAAAAACACTCAATTGCTAAAAGACGTTAGCCATCATCTGAACCTTCAGTGACTTGTGATCTTTTTGCTGGTCGGGGGTCTTCCCTTGATGTTGACGGCTGCTGACTGATCAGGGTGGTGCTTGCTAAAAGGTGGGGTAGCTGTGGCAGTTTCTTAAAATAAGACAACAGGGAAGTTTGCTTCACTGATGAACTCTTCCTTTCATGAGAGATTTTTCTGTAGCATATGACGCTGTCTGATAGCATTTTATGCACTGTATAACTCCTTTCAAAATTGGAGGCAATCCTCTCAAATCCTGCCACTGCTTTATCAACTAAGTTTATGTCATAGTCTACATCCGTGTTGTCACTTCAACCATGTTCACAGCATCTTCACCAGGAATAGATTAGATCTCAAGAAACCACTTCCTTTGCTCATCCATAAGAAGCAACTTTCCATCCATACAAGTTTTATCAAGAGATTGCCGCAATTCAGTCACATCTTCAGGCCCCAATTCCCATTCCAGTTCTTTTGGTATTTCTACCACATCTGCAGTGACCTCAAAATCATTTATGAGGGTTGGAATTAACCTCTTCCAAACTCCTGTTAATGTTGATATTTTGACTTCCCCCCATGAATCACAAATGTTCTGAATGGCAGCCAGAATGGTAAATCCTTTCCAGAAAGTTTTCAATTTGCTTTGCCCAGATCCATCAGAGGAATCACCACCTATGGTAGCTATAGCCCTACAAAATACATTTCTTAAGTAATAAAACTTGAAAGTCAAAATTACTCCTTGATCCACAGGCCACAGAATGGATGTTGTGTTAGCAGGCGTGAAAACATTATTCTCCTTGTACCTCTCCATCAGAGCTCTTAGGAGCCTAGCCGCATTGTCAATGAATAGTAATATTTTAAAAAGCACCTTTCTTTTTCTGAGCAGTAGGTCTCAACAGGGGAGTAAAGCATGCTCCAAACAGATGTGCTTGTCATCCAGGCTTTGTTGTTCCATTTACAGAACTCAGGCAGAGTAGATTTAGCATAATTATTAAGGGCCCTGGGATTTTTGGAATGGTAAATAACCATTGGTTTCCACTTAAAGTCACCAGCTGCGTTAGCGCCTACCAAGGAGTCATGCTATCCTTTCACCTTTGAAGCCAGACTTTGACTTCTCCTTTCTAGCTATGAAAGTCCTAGATGGCATCTTCTTCTAATATCAGTCTGTTTCATCTACACTGAAAATCTGTTGTTTAGTGCAGCCGGCTTCGTCAATGAGCTCAGATAAATCTTCAGGATAACTCACTGCATCTTCTCCACCACCACTTGCTGCTTCACCTTCAACTCTTATATTGTAATGATGGCTTCTTTCCTTCAACTTCATGAACCAACCTCTGCTAGCTTCCAGCCTTTCTTCTGCAGCTTCCTCACCTTTGTCAGCCTTCATAGAATTGAAGAGAGTTAGGGCCTCACTCTGGATAGGGCTTTGGCTTAAGGGAATGTTGTGGCTGGTTTGATCTTCTACCCAGACCACTCAAACCTTCTCCGTATCAGCAATAAGGCTGTTTTGTGTTCTTATAATTTGTGCGTTCAGTTGACTTGCACTTTTAACTTCCTTCAACAACTTTTTCTTTACACGCACAGCTTGGTTAACTGGTGCAAGAGGCCTAGCTTTCAGCTTTTGACAAGCCTTCCTCACTAAGCTTAATCGTGTCTAGCTTTTGATTTAAAGTCTCTTTTTTTGTTGTTTTGTTTTGTTTTGTTTTGTTTTTCCCATTTATTTATTTTATTGCTTTTTAGGTTTTGGGGTACATGTGAAGAACATGCAAAATTGTTGCATAGGAACACACGTGGCAGTGTGATTTGCTGCCTTCCTCCCCATCACCTACTTCTGGCATTTCTCCCCTTGCTATCCTCAAGGAGGCATCCAGGCAATCCATGCAGTAGGAATAGGCCAGGAGGGAGGCACAGCTCCTAGAGTCTGGACGCTCAGAGAAGGCTTCAGAGGAAGTAAGTGAATTGGAGTTTGCCAGAGAAACAGAACCAGTAATATAGCTGACCTTTAAACAACACAGGCTTGAATGACATGAGTCTACTTACACATGAATTTTTTCAGTAAATGTATCAAAAAATTTTTTGGAGATTAGTATTTGAAAAAATTTGCTAACTGCGTAGCCTATACATACTGAAAAAAATAAGGAAAAGGTATATATCATGAATGCATAAAATATGGAGATACTAGTCTATTTAATCACTTATTACCATAAAAAATATATAAATCTATTATACAAAGTTAACATTTATCAAAACTTACACATACAAATATAGACCACAAGGCACATTCACATTCTAGAGAAATGTAAACAAACGTAAAGATGCAATACTAAATAACTGCATAAAATTGACTCTAGTGCATTCTGTATTACTGTGATAATTATACAGACACCTTCTATCTATTGCAATAAGCTCAAGTATGTCGAGTATCCACTTAAAACACTGTGTGACTGTGTGACACCAATCATCTATGTGTGAGCAGTTCATCCCTCTAGTAAATTGCATATCGCAGTAAAAAGCGATCTCTTGTGGTTCCTGTGTATTTTTCATTGTGTTTAGTGCAACCCTGAATAACACCATGGGGTCCATACAAAGTGCCGCTAATGATGCTGGAAGTACCCCTCAGAAGCAGAGAAAAGTCACGACATCACAAGGAAAAGTTGACTTGCTTGAGATGCACTGTAGATTGAGGTCTGCAGCTGCAGCTGGCTGCCATTTCAGACAATTTGTCTTGTAAACAGACAATGAGAACTTACTTGCCATATTGATAAATACAGTACAGTCCTGTATATGTATTTTCTCTTTCTTATAATTTTTAATAACATTTTCTCTTTTCTTGCACTGTCTCAGCAGAATCAACATTTCATTTTCTCTAGCTCACTTTATTGTAAGAATACAGTATATTATACAGTATATCATATTGTAAGAATACAGTATTTAACGTACAAAATGTATGTTCATGGACTGTTTGTGTTATCAGTGAGGCTTCTGGCCAACAGTGGGCTATTAGTAGTTACATTTCTGGGGAGTTGATATGGTTTGGCTCTGTGTCCCCATCCAAATCTCATGTCGAATTCTAATCCTCAATGTTGGGGGAGTGGCCTCGTGGGAGCTCAACTGATCATGGGGGCAGATTTCCCCTTGCTGTTCATGACAGTGAGTGAGTTCTCACAAGCTCTTATTTAAAAGTGTGTAGCACTTCTCCCTTGGCTCTCTTTCTCCTGCTTGGCCATGGTAAGATGTGCTCGCTTTCCTCTTTGCCTTCCACCATGATTGTAAGCTTCCTGAGGCCTCCTAATCATGCTTCCTGCACAGCCTGCAGAACTGTGAGTCAATTAAAGCTCTTTTCTTCATAAATTGCCTGGTCTCAGGCAATTTAGAGCAGTACAGGAATCAAGAGTGGAGACTCCAGGCTCAAGTTCAGAGTAGAGGGTTTGGCTGGGTGCAGTGGCTCACACCTGTAATCCCAGCACTTTGGGAGGCCACAGCGGATGGATCACCTGAGGTCAGGAGTTCAGGACCACCCTGGCCACCATGGTGAAACCCCATCTGTGCTAAAAATACAAAAATTAGCGGAGTGTGGTGGTGTACACCTATAGTCCCAGCTACTCAGGAGCTGAGACAGGAGAATCACTTGAACCCAGGAAGTGGAGGTTGCAGTGAGCCAAGATCACACCACTGCACTCCAGCCTGGGTGACAGAGTGAGACTCCATCTCAAAAAAGAAGAGACAGAGTGGAAGGTTAGTGTGGCAGCAGCCTCAGGAGAAGGCAAACACTGCCAACGGAGTTCTCAAGTTCACACACCCGCCTCGTGCAAAAGGGAGAGTGGAGGGAGGAGCCCCAGATGATGTCGGAAGTTCACACTTCTATATAGAGTGTACACCAGCCATGGCTTAGGGACTGTCCACACTAACGTGTGTTAAGTATCTTAATTACCACAATACCCAAGAGACAAGTACTAGAATGGTCACCATTTTACAGGGGGAGAAACTGAGGAACAGAAATGTTAATAACCTGTCCAAGGCCACACAGCTAGCAAGTGACACAGCTGGGATTCAAATTAGACAGTCAGTATAGGTGTGAGAGGTTAAGTGACCTATCCATAATCATAAGGCGAGGAGATAAATTCTGGAGTCAGGCATAGCCCCAGGTATATATATGGTGGCTGGTTTACCCACCCAGAAGCAAGCTAGCTGATGTGGCTTGGATCTGTGTCCCCACCAGATTTCATGTTGAATTGTAGTCCCCAATGTTAGAGATGGGGGCTGGTGAGAGGTGACTACACCCTGGGAGTGGATTTCTCATGAATGAGTTAGCACCATCCCCTTGCTGTTATTTGTTCTCATGATAGTGACTGAGCTCTCCCGGGATCCGGTTGTTTACAAGTGTGCCGCCTCCCCCACCTTCCTCTCTCTTGCTTCTGCCCCTGCTTTGCCTTCCACCATGAGTAAAAGCCCTAAGGCTTTCCCAGAAGCAGGTGCCGCCATGCTCCTGTACAGCATGCAGAACCATGAACCTATTAAACCTCTTTTCTTTATAAATTACCTAGTCTCAGGTAATTCTTTATAGCAATGCCAGAACAGACACCAGCCTAGATGACCCTGTGAGCAGATGTTTGCGATGCCCTCTCCAGACCCTCAACCATGTATCCTGGTTCTCAACATCCTTGCAAAGGCTGGTCCCAAACCAGCACGATGCCTTTTTCACAGGAGCTCGAAGCCTGGCATCTGAAGGGCAAGAGTTGCAGCTTCAGGAACCAGCAGCCTCAGCAGCCTTAGCACCTCTAGAGGTGCCCTGAGGAGCTAGTGGGTCACCCGCCAGAAAGGTCCTCCCACAGGTTTGTGTTCAGATTCAGGGCATGCCAAACATGCTAAAAGTGGTTCAGCCCAGGGGCCCTGAGGAGACACCTCACACCAAGGTCCCTGACAGCTCTACGAGACTCTGTACCCTTACTGAGCCATGGCACACAGCTTTGGCATTTGTAGGTTTATTGATGACGCGCTGCACCATTGACCTCTTAGCCTGCTGAAATCCCAACTTGTAATTAAACCAAATCCAAACAACTGAGAGAGTGAGTCTGCACTTTAATAATCATCATATCGGTTTTACTTATTTTACTTTACTTAATTTTTATAGAGATCAGGTCTCACTTTGCTGCCCAGGCTGGTTTTGAACTTCTGGCTTCAAGCGATCCTCCTGACTTGCCTTCCCAAAATGCTGGGATTATAGGCATGAGTCACCGCACCCCAGCCCATATTGCTTTTACATTTGTACCTTGCCTTTTACTCCTAAGCTCTTTTGTCATACAGAAGGGTCACTCACTGCAACCTAAGAACCAAAATACTGCTCTGAGGCTCGTCCACCCAGTCATCACCTCAAGACTCAACAGGCGAACAGATATTCTGCTGACTTCTCATTCTCAGCCAAAACCCTTGTCTTGCTGCAAGGCATTACAGTCAACCCTCCAGCACCCCTCAGTCCCCTCCCCTCCATCTTCCAGCTATGCATCTGTGCCTCATTCTCTCTCCTCCTTCAAGCCCACTGCTCAGCCTGTGTTTCACAGGCCCAGTTCCTGCTCGCTCTGCTCAGCCTCCTCCTCCGCAGCTGTTCTTGGGATGAGCAGCTCACGGAGGAAGGAGAGAGTGAGTTCTACTCCCAGCAGGAGGGTAGAGTGGGCAGGAGGGCAAGAAGGAGAGCTTGAGGGCCAAGCCCTAGCTTCTGTGACCCTCTCACTGGTCACTCAGGCTGCCTCCTCAGAGCCACCCATGGCAAGTGGCGGCCCTGGCTACCACGTCCACAGTTCACGGAAGGGGAAGTTGCCCAAGGTCCAGAAATTTTCCAGGAACAGTTAATATTTTCCTAAACATATCCTCACCCATGATACAAATCAGAGTTCCCCTGAAATAATGTCTGTTTTATTGTTGCCCTAGAGATGACTCAGGGAGCAATCAGCATATGCTTTCTATTTAAGAGTTTTGTATTTAATTTTACCATCGCCTTCTATTTATGGGACGGGATACTGGATTTCATGTGCGGTCATGGTGTAAAGTTTCCTGCTAAAATAAATTTTCTAAGTGAAAAAAGAGAGTCAATCATTTTTAAAAGTAGAAAGTCCGTCCCTGCACGGGTGAAATGCAGATATGCCAAAAACCACAAAGGTGGTAAGCAAATCACCACTGACTGAATGATTCTGACATCAGTTGCATAAATACAGACCCATCCCATAGACCCACCTTGGTCCTTTGTTAATCGAGAACAGATGAGAATCACAGACCCATTCCATTCAATGGGCAGATATCCACCAAGAGCCTCTGCTGTGTACAGAACTGTGAGAGTCACACAAAAGGGGAGTTTCCGCAGCAAGCCCTGACTCAGGAATCTTACTTGCTGCAAAGAACTAGTGGGCTCTGTCAGAGAATGGAGCAAACCAGTATGTAAGAGAATGAGGCAGGCACAGGGCAGTTCAGGGCACGAGAAAGGGGCCCAGGAGACCCAGATCAGCACGCAGGAGACCAGAAACATTCTTTCCACTCTGACCTTGCCACCTGGACCCTAAGAAGTCCCTCTGGGACCCTGGTGACCTTCCTGTGGTAGTGAAAGCCACAAGAGGACTGTGCTTCTAAAGGTGGGGAGCATCATGAGAAAATGACAGTCACCTGCCAGCCATTTCCCCTCCTGCCCTGCGGTCCAGACAGCCCCGGTAGGAGCCTGTGAGGAAGGCTCTCCTGGGATATGTTTGATCAGGCATGACTGAGCATCACTCTCTAGCCAGGCTTCCGCCTACTCTCTGCCTTCCTTGTACTGTTTCCTCGCTTTCAAACTTTGCACGCTGTTCTCTGTGGTGCTTGCTCCCTCCCATTCAGTCTGACCTAGGAGCTCCAGACCTTGAGAATTCCTTCGTGGCAACAGAAGCAGGCATGTGGAACTGCCACACTTCCTTCCAAATCTTCAGTGCTCACACCTTTGGGGGCATTCAATGTCTTGTGTACCATGAGGCTCCATGATAGGGGACCGCCCTTCCCACCCTACCCACAGGATCTCAGGGTGGGCACCAGTTCACATCACACATCACATGGTCACACAGCTAATCAACATCAAAGCTGAGTCTCAAATCCCTTGACTCCTAACTCCAAGCCCCTACGCTTCACACCCACACCAACGCCATCCCCACCTGCACGCTCCCTAGATCATCTCACAGTTCTGTCCACAGCAGAGGCTCTGGGAGGATATCTGTCCATGGAACACAATTGGTTTGTGATTCTGACCTGTTCTCCATTAACGAAGGACTAAAGTGGGTCTGTGGGATGGGTCTGTACTTACGACCCTGCCTCCTTGACCACAGGCATTGGACTAGGGATCTGAGCCAATCAGATTCTTCTCTGGAATTAGGAACTATTAGGAATTTGGAACTGGAACCGAGAGACTCCAGCTTGCTCTGCGTTGGGCTCTGTACAGCAGTGGTGCAAACTTCCAGAGTTAAGGGAGGCCATTTTCTGCCAGGTGGTCCAGAAACACAGAGAAGGCAGAGCAGCCAACAGGAGCAGAGATGGGAAGGGAGACAAGCACTGCCCAGGCCACCATGATCTTCCCAGGCCCTAATAAGCCATGCTGTTGCCCAGCATTTGCCCAGTGCTCCCTCTGTCTAGGATGCCCTCCCTGCCCTTCTTCTCCAAGTCTTACAGGGCTCCAGAGTTCTATCATGTGTTACAATAAAATCCACACTCCTTCCCTGGCCCCTGGCCCCTGGCCCCTGGCCCTAGAGCACTCATCTCTTGCCATCCCCCTAGCACTCACTAGGGTCTGGCCACAGCAGCTGTCTTAGTCTGTTTTCTGTTGCTTATAGCTGAATACCTGAAACTGGGTAATTTACAAAGAAAAGAAACATATTTCTTACAGTTATGGAAGCCAAGACATCCAGGTCGAGGGTTCGCAGCTGATGAGGGCTTCTTGCTGCTGGGGACTCTCCATAGTATCTTCATGGCAGTGCAGAGCATCACAGGGTGAGGCTGAGCACGCAGGCCCAGGTCTCTCTTCTTCTTCTTATAAAACCACTAGTTCCCCTCCCATGATAACCCGTTAATCCATTAACCCATAAGTGAATTAATCCATTCATGAGGGCAGAGTGCTCATGACCCACCACCTCTTAAAAGCCCCACCTCTCAATACTGCCACATTGCAGATTAAATTTCAACATGAGTTTTAGAGGGGACAAACATTGCAACCACAGTATCACCCAGCTTTCCATGATTCAAACAAGCCAAATTATCCCAACCTTAGGACCTTGGCACTTGTGCTGCTCCTGCCTGGCTGGCTTTTTTGTATCTTTCAAGTTCCGGGAGAAACGACCCCAGTTCCTGTCATTGCCTGACCACCCTAGCTAGCAGCGGCCCTTAGTCACGTCCCTTTTCTTGTTACTTGATCGGCTGCATGCAACCAGCTACCTTGTCCATCTGTGTCACTCTGTATCCCCCAGATCCCCACATGGCCCCCAGCACATCAAAGGCACTCATCAGCTGCTTGTTGATAAATGACTGAGCTGTGAGGCTCTGGCCTCCACTACTCCAGCTGGAGAGCCACACTGAAGCAGGTAAGAGGAGAAGGGCTGACACTCGACAGGGCCACCACCATTAGCTTGGCCCATGTTCAGAAGTTTCTCCTTCGGCGAGCTGGCTCGAGCAAGTCTTCCTAAGGAAACACAAGTCAGTGAAGAACTTGACAAATGGATCCCACGGCTGGTCAAAAGACGGTCACACTCCAAAATATGCATGACCAGATTTCGTGCACCGCGCAAGTTTTATCTTTGACCGTACTTATGGAAACATTATTCAAGAACATCGTGAACACTCAAAAATAAATCTTTAAAAATACCATTTGGACGACATACACGCACCCATGAAAGATTTTCCCTCTCTACTACAGCAGCCCCGTAAGGCGTTTTCAAAAAGCAAATGTGGTAAGTTACTGCACACAGTAACCTGCAAATAAAACGTACCCAGTTACAACCCACACAGCTTCCTCACGAATCAAAGCCACCCCAATCTCCACATCTACATGGAGCCACCCAAGGTGAGGGTGGGACAGCTCATTGACTTTGTTTCCTTGCTTCCTGCCTCCTGGGGACTTAATGACAGTACCCAAAATCAGAAGGTCACAACTCTTACTGAGACTCTTACGGATACCTGTCAGATAATGGCCACAGTCACCACCCGCTGCTTTGATCACCAGGGGAGTCAATGGCTATGCAGTTCCTCCTGCCAGGCACCAAGCACTGAGCAAGATTTGTGACACAACACATTTAACCCCACAACAACCTATAAAGTACATAGTATTATACCTGTGCCTATGTTGACCAGACTGAAGCTCAGAGAGGCTAAGTAATCTGGCCATGGTCACACAGCTAATCAACATCAAGGCTGAAATTCAAATCCCTCCACACCTAGTTCCAAGCCTCTGCCCCTCCCACCCACACCAAAGCCATCCCCACCTGCACACCCTTTAGATCATCTCTCCTTGCCCTCAAACATCTCCCCATGTGGCTGCCATCAGCAAAATGATGTCAAAGGGCCTAACATCTTCCCCTTTTCTGTCTCCCCTAAACACCCACCACACGCTGGACCTCCAGTGCTCACCATCTGGGGATGGCTCAGCCAGGCTGAGCTGTGCTGGGCCACAGCTGCCTCCCTCTGCCCTGCCTCACTTTTCTTCTGCGTCCCCCCAGGGAACTGTCTTCTCCTTTTTTTTCTTCATCAATTATAAACATTCTTACTTTAGTAAGCCTAATTTATCTTGTTACCCACATCTCTTTGTTGGTAACCTTGCCAAAAACAAGAAGAATCTAAATATGTTCTTTGTCTTTTAGTTTATCTTCTTACCTCTGTTTCTTTTCATTTGTTTCCTCTGAGGCCTTTCTTCTAGTTATATTTTTCTCTCTCCCTAGTTCTGCCTTTCTCAAGGTTTTAAGCTGTTAGGGAGAAAATATATACATACACACATATATAGGGCTTAGCTTTTATGTATACATATATATATAATATGCAAACTAAGCTCACTTTGATCAGCATCAAAATGAAAGTGTTTTGCAATGTGATTTGTCTTCCTTATTGATCACTGGTAAAGGTGGAGAAAATGGGTTATGACTTCTAGAACCATAATAAAATACAAAGATCTGGGGATTTGAATACCCAGGGTCCAATCTGGACTTAGAGCCTTCCAGCTATGTGAGCCTCAGACAAGAATCTCTGTGCTTGAGGTTTTATCCTGTAAAATGGGAATGATCATTCTGCTCCCTTCCAAGGTTGTAGATAGGTCTAAAGGGGCCGTGTCTTTAAGCACTTTTAACCTATACATAATCTCCACATAAAGCAGTATGGGATGGGAAGTGCTAAAGAGTAGGGAGGGTCTGAGTGAGTTGTCCATAGTACATCCCACCTGGATGGCCTACTCACCCTTTGCTTTCAACACCTTCCCCTGCAAACTGGGCTCCCCCTCTGTGAGTCCCATTTCCGCAAATGGGATTAGGGGTCTTCTTGTCATCCAACACACACACACACAACCACACACACACAGGCACACACACATACATTTAAAGCTGTGTGTCAAAGATTGTAGCGGGTGCTGGGGAATTAGACATTAAACATGACAGGCAAATTCCCCTATCAGGGAATTTATCATTCATTTTGGGTAGGAGAAGGAATAAGACAAGAAACAAAACAAATAAATAAAAAGGTAATAATTGACCGAGACCTTTGATCTGCAGGAATACTCTACATTAGGGCCCCACAGCAAGGGAAAGAGCTTGGCCTATTTGCAGTAAAGAAGAACGGCACCAGAAGAGCATGAGAAAGTGAGAGTGGAGTCCATGAGACCTGCCCACCAGCAGGGCCAGGTCTCCCGGAGCCTTCTATGTGGACAGGACTGGGTTTTATTCCAAGCTGGCCTCCGGAGTTAAGCAAGTGAGAGGTATGATTTGGTTTGCGGACATTTTGCTTATTGATTTGGGTTTTTTCTTTATCAATCGGGCTACATATGGTGCAGAGGATTTGGATTGGAGAGAATATCAGTTGGAGAAAGTGGATACAAGAAATCAGCTGGTTAACCCCGCAGTAGTTCAAGGCAGAGATAACTGAGGCTTGGAGGGTAGAAATGGGAAGGGGAAAACAACAAGAATTGATGATGAGTTTCACAGAGAGGTGTGAACAAAAGGAAGATATCAAAGATCACTTCTGGGGTTTTTGTTGGAGATCAGGGATGGCGGAGGGGTGGGGAAGGTGTTATAGGATGGGAAGAGGGAAAGGTGACAAGGACATAGTCAAAGGCCCTAAGCTGCCATCGTTTTTCCCATTTACCATTCCTGTGCAAAACTTGGTTATCATGCCAGTTTGTCCCTACAAGCTTCTCAAAATCACCTCTTCCTTCCCATCTCCAATTTACCACCAGACTTCTCAGTGGGTCCCTGCCTCAGGGGTCTCCCCTCCAGTCCATCTGCAGTTTCCACATCCTCAGGACTTCCTGGAATAACGCACTCTCCTTATTGTTTAAGACTTTTGCATTCGGCTTTCTGTTACTTGCAGATGAAGCCAGACATACCAGGTCCTTGGATCTAACCCCAGTCAATGTTCCAACCATGAGTCCTCTCCTACCGCAAACACTGCTCCCCCCAGCCACGCTAAATCACCCAGCTCTTCCAACCTACCGCTTGCTCGCCTCTCTAGGTCTTTGTATGAGTTGGTCCAACTGCCTGGATTCTTCTTTCTTCTCTTCTCCATCCTCAAAATGCCACCCTCCAATTCTTCAGGATCCAGTTTAATAAGATGTAAGTATAAAAACTAAAATTTTTCATTGTTGACAGCTTTCACAAGTCCCTCACCCATCCTCCTGGTTCATCTGTATCGTAATTCTTGCCATGCGATGCTGGAAGAATTACTGCTTCCTCCCTCTCTATTGCCACCACAATAAGGGCAGCAATTGTGTCTAGCTCTTCCTGTTTCCCCGGATACAGCACCAAATCTAGTATACAGGCATGCACAAGAGTTTGTTGAATGAATGAATATAACCACAGAGTGGGTTAGATTCTAAAATCTTCTATTTAAAATCTTCTGTGGTCAAAATTAATCTTAAACAGTCTGTAAAACAGTCATTAAGATATGATATCCATGAGCTATTGTATCAGTCCTATACAGTAATTCTTATGCCCACTAGAATTTGAGAAGAACCGAGTTACAATAAATAAACAGAGAGGCTATGTGACAATGTCTCACATTCAAACCACCCATCTTTAATGTCATCATCAATCAATGGTGGGCCTGTGTAAGAAGGGGCTGGGAATGGATGGAGACCTCTACAGTGACGTCCATTTGCTGAAGGAGTTTACCTCATTTTTGTTTTGATATTTTGCCTCTATAATCTTAACACCCAGTGTAGCAGGAAAGAGTTGTCATCATCTTTTACCATCAGGGTCCAATGGATTCTTTCTATTTTTATGAATAAATCTACAGAAGTAAGACTAAAAGGATCATTTTTAAAAAACTTTACTAGAGATGTTAGTAATAGCAAATTTTCACAGCATATTTTCCTGGCTTTGAATGTATATAGGCCCAAAATGAGCAATGTTTTCTGAATGCAACTAATTGCTCACCAGCTGTCATGCATAAACCTGGGACAGACCCATCTTATAAATACCAAGTCCAGATTTCAAGGAAATCTCTAATAAGTTCTAGCTCATCATTACTTCTCGTTCTTCTTACACTTGCAACATAAAACGTATTACCTTTGATAGTTCATAATTTTGTTCAGGAGAAGATGATCGTCTACTTTTTCTGTAATTGAAAAGCATTTT
Source organism: Cebus imitator (assembly GCF_001604975.1). Lineage (NCBI taxonomy): Eukaryota > Metazoa > Chordata > Mammalia > Primates > Cebidae > Cebus > Cebus imitator. The sequence goes on along the minus strand of NW_016107406.1, from coordinate 251,308 downwards.
TATTTTTAAATTTATAAACACCAGTTAAAATGTTTAATCCAATGATTTTTCCTTTCCTTTCCATACCACCTATTTCTTCTCAATCATCTCTGTATTCACCTTTGATCTGACTTCATTATTTGTTCCCTTCAAACTGTATCGAGTAAGTTTCAGTAAATGAATGTAAAAAGTAAAAAAAAAAAAAAAAAAAAAAAAAAAAAAAAGGCCCCCCCTTTTTTTTTCCTCTTTTTTTTTTTTTTTTTTTTTTTTTGAGACGGAGTTTCGCTCTTGTTACCCAGGCTGGAGTGCAATGGCGCGATCTCGGCTCACCGCAACCTCCACCTCCTGGGTTCAGGCAATTCTCCTGCCTCAGCCTCCTGAGTAGCTGGGACTACAGGCACGCGCCACCATGCCCAGCTAATTTTTTGTAGTTTTAGTAGAGACGGGGTTTCACCATGTTGACCAGGATGGTCTTGATCTCTTGACCTCGTGATCCACCCGCCTCGCCCTCCCAAAGTGCTGGGATTACAGGCTTGAGCCACCGCGCCCAGCCAGCTCCAAGTTTTTGTTGCAAAATATAGCGTGATGAAATCATTCCTGTTGAATGACTAACAGGATAAGAATATCATATTTGTTGTTGTCCTTAGAAATATATTGTTTACGCACAAACCCTTAAATCTGAGGAAACTAATCTAGGTTATTATCATGTAGGACTCATAGTCTGAGACTCTGCTTATACAGTTCAGTCAGTTTCACCATTATCATTAAAGTCTTCCAACTGCTGTCTCTTTGCATTCATCTTCTGTTTAGACTAATAATTGTACAACATTTTCCTCTGTCACTTTTCTTCTCTTTTCAGTTTTGTGCAGAAAAATGAAAAAATATAGTTGTATTTACAACTCTATTTAATGAAAGCAAGAAGAAGACTACAAAGATGATGTCCTCTGTCTTCTTTTATATTTCTCGAGAGATGATGTAATACTTTGGGCAATGTGATTTAAAAAAAAGGAAGGATGATGCAATAGTGATCATTTGTTTCATTGTTGCATCATCCTTCTAGGTGATTCCATCATTCCCCCATTTTCTTGTTAGTTTTTTTAACGATAATTGGCAATAATTGGTGAGTAATGATGAAATAATTTCTAGGGTGATAAAATGAGAGATGTTTAAAGATATAAGAAAATGAAGATCGCTAATATCTTATGATATATCATAAATGTATAAATTATTTCAATAGTCATATGGTAACTTTTAGAAGGAGTTTTATTCTATTTTTGTTAAAAACTAGATGTTATCTTTCATCTTCAGAAGACTTCCAAAAACAAACAAAAGTTATGAAATACTAATCCTTACAAAATGTTAGAACTTTGGCCAGGCACGGTGGCTCATGCCTATAATTCCAGCACTGTGAGAGGCCGAGACGGGTGGATCATGAGGTCAAGAGATCGAGGCCATCCTGCTCAACATGGTGAAACCCCGTCTCTACTAAAAATACAAAAATTAGCTGGACATGGTGGCGCATGCCTGTAGTTCCAGCTACTCAGGAGGCTGAGGTAGGAGAATTGCTTGAACCCAGGAGACGGAGGTTGTGGTGAGCCGAGATCGCGCCATTGCACTCCAGCCTGGGTAACAAGAGTGAAACTCCATCTCAAAAAAAAAAGAAAGTTAGAACTTCTCAGGAAAAAAATAATAATAACTTTCAAACTCTAAAATTGGGTCCAATGGACCCTGATAACATACTGAAGGTTAAATCGCATTCATAGATTTGGTCATTTCCTGAAGCTTTCAAAACCTGGCTCCCTAGAAAACTGCCCCACAAAAAGACTCTTCCGTCATCCACTTGAGGTCTAACCATTCTCAGACCAAAGTTAAAACCCACCCAGGGAGAGCTCTATCATAATATTCCAGCACCACGATGCCTGCCTTGGGGCCCAAACAGCACTCTGCATGGAAGCCAGGCAGCCCCCTGCCTGAAATGTGTTCTCCTGGAGTTCCTCTCAAGATACAACCAAGAAGCAGAAATTATGACCTACGTAAAACAGAGAGGCCTTCTGGGATACCATTCAGGCTCCAGAGCAAGGCACTAACAAAGCTCAGACCACAATCAGATGTCCAGTGTTTATTCCTTTATATTCCTTCCAGCAAATGGTTTTAGTGTGAGGGATACAGTGTTCCCACTTTCTTGGGTTTTCTTTTCTTAATCCTGTTATCTTTTATATTTTCAGTCAATCCATGAATGGTTTGACTATTGATCTGTAACAGAGAGGAAATGCCCAATTCACAAAAGCGTTGTGCTCCAACACTCCAAAATTGGTTGTTTTGGGGACTCAGAATATATTTTCTTCAAGAAAAAATATTATGCGTGATAGGTTTACAGGCCAGCCCCACAAAATCCTTCTTAACTCATAGTGTTGTTGGGCACTGCACTTGTCTGGTATAAATGAGCAGAATGTAATTTGGTAATAGTATTAATAAAACAAACCCAAATATTAAAGATATAATCTCCTTTATTCTGAATCATATTTAATGAAATAACCAGTTTAATGAAAAAAGATAGAGGCTTTTTTTTTTTTTTTTGAGACAGGGTCTTGCTCTGTCACCCAGGCTGGAGTGCAGTGATGCAATCACAGTTCACTGCAGCCTCGACCTCCTGGGCTCAAACCATTCTCCTACCTTAATCTCCCAAGTAGCTGGGATTGCAGGCACATACCACCATGTCTGGCTAATGTTTGTATTTTTTTCGAAACAGGGTTTCGCCATGTTGCCCAGGTTGGTCTCGAACTCCTGGGCTCAAGCAATCTGCCCACCTCAGCTTTCCAAAGTGCTGGGAGACAGAGGCTTTTTAGGGCGAGACTCGCTTGCAAGATAATTTGGGAGGCCCGATGGCAGCAGTTTGATATGTTTTTCTGTCCGATTTCACCTTGATACCTTTTTTCATTTTCCTTCATACAGGTATGATGCACAGGAGCCAAGATTAGGGTAGATTTGAGACTCACAAAGGAAAACCAACAAAGGATAGGGGAGCAAGAGGGAAAATAAGTTTAAAAGAGATCTCTCTGATGAGGGGATTAAAGCATGTTGTTGCAAGGAAATTGGCTAAATCTGCATTAATTGATTGGCTAAGAAGAGGTAAGGAAATTGGGGAGAAGGCTAGAGACCCAGTATTAGAGCCACAGGCCTTCCAGGTAGGCAGAGTCCTGAGGACCGTGTGGTCAGACAGTTCCCTCTCCAACCATAAGGTGGTGCCATCAGCCCAGACAGCCAGCCCCAAGGGGGCGGGGCGTGCAGTGGGCGGAGCTCCCCACGTGTAAGCCATGTTCTCCGCTCAGGTTCCGGAACTCGGAAAGCCTGGACCAGGCAGCATGTCTCAACCTGCACATCACTGACTTAGCACCCATGAACTGTGCCCCTCCGCTAAAGCCCCTTCGGCTCACACCTGAGCAAGAACATGTCTGTCTTGGTAGGCGTCCAGACACACGTGAAGATTCCAACTAATTCCTTCCCACTCCTCTCCTCTTTCTCCACAGTGGCAGCTCTGGGCCCCTGAGCATTTCCTAATTCCTAAAGAGAACCAGGTCTAAAGTGCCCTACTGTCTCATCCTTAAATACCGTCAGATGTTCCACAAGGAGCACAGATTTGTCACAAGGGGCCCAGCCTTGACAACATGCCCTGGCTGACTTCCCTAGTTTGATGTCCCACTTTGTCACCTAACTGGGCAACCCCTATTCCTGATACAAATCCCACCGGACCCTCTCCATGCATCTACTCCTGCTGGTCCTCCCACCTGCCATGCCCACTCTTTTCCTTGCCTCTATTTGTCACTATCCTCCCCTATCCTTCATGGTCTAACCCAAATACCCCCTCCCCAAAACCTGCCACTCAGCGTTGACCACATGTAACTAGCAAAGTGGATTTAGACAGGAAAACATGGGCTCCAGGCATCAACCACAGAAGACCCTGGATGACACAAGGTAGGTCATGTCTGCCTCTCCACGATTGGGTGTGCATTAAACTGAGGAGGAGGATCCATCTAGATAGGCAATGCTGAGTCACAGAGCAGCAACAGCTGGTCCATCCAAGAGACCTCCCAGGTCTCGTTTCCCATCTAGGGCAGGCCCTAGGTCTGGAGGGACACCAAAGGCATGAGGTGGTCTGTGGCACGGTGTCTGTGCTCAAGTCATGTTAGCTTTATAATAGTAATAATGATAATTATCACCGTCCCCTGCCCCACCCTCATCAGCCACAGTCTGCCAAACTTGGCCCTAGTTACAGAGCTAAAAGAATCAGCCAGAGAGAGGGGGAATCAATCACAACAAAGTCACCAGGTTGAGCCCCCATCCCCACTTCTACCCCTGTGGCCTAGACTGGCAGTCCCAGCAAACTGCCTAGTGATTCTGCAGGGCAATTTACATAGCCCTGGTGGGTCCCACTGCGATGGGCATTCTTATCTGGGTGCTTTGGACTTGGCTAAGTGGCCCAGAGACAGACCTTTAGGAATTAGTGCCTGTGTTTACAACATCTTGAATTCTAGCTACTATGCGTTCTTTTAGTTCTAAAGGGGCAGTTGACTGAGGTGGAAATCAGGAATGTCCCTTGTTTGTGGGAGCAAACAGCCTCAGGACGAACTTTGGAACTATGTAGGTCCTCTGAGGGCAGCCCCAGGGGCCCTACAGTAGTAAAAGGTAGCACCTAGCCAAAGGCTGGGCAGAACAAGAGCCAGGAGAACTCCATCTGCTTGGCCATCTCTCCAGGTATCCTTGGAGGCCTCTGCCCAGTACACTCAGTGTCTGCATCTGGCAAAGGAAGGCTTGCCCCTGCCCCCTGGAGCTCTCTACTATTTCTGTTTCTCAAAAAACTAGGTGACCCTATGCCCTTTTAATGTTAATATTGCTCATCACTGTGCCCAGGTAACTGTTTCAATCACATTCTCACCTATGAAAGAGGCCATATAGAAAGAAAGTCTATGCAACTATATCCATAAGCAGGAGCGGGACCAAATGACCACTTGGGTTCAGGAAATTCAGAGCCTTAAAGAACTAGGAGAGGCCAGAATGCCACTGTTTTGTTTGTTTGCTTTGTTTATAATGATCTATAAAAAGTGTTTTCCCATAAACTAATAAAGGAAGCTAAGTTAACTATGCAAACAAAAGCATGGTGGGCAATGTGAACTGCCCATTTTAATGTATTTGTACCTGTCCGTCCTTCCACAAAAGATCCGTGGCTGCGAGGAGTAATTGCTATTAGAATAGTGGGTACGAGTGGTTAGTTTTTCCCCACCGCGGCAGGTTCGGACCTTCAAAGTAACCATTTATGGATGCTCCCTGGTGCTCCAGCCCAGAGGAAGCCCACTCTGAAGGCGCCCTTGGCACCGCCTCCACTCCCTTCCGACTCAGCTCCACACGTCGGACAGCTGCGGCCAGCGGCGGTCATCCTGGTCCCCCGCCTCTGCTGGGACCCAGGGAAGGGAAGCTTTGGAAGTCAAGCGACAGCCAAAAGATAACCTGCCCGCGGCGGGTCTCCGCACCCCCTCCCCTAGCCGTGTCACCTGGCCGCCCCAACCAGGCTGGCAGTGCTCCCGCCGCAGAGACCCGAGGCCGCGTCGCCTGGGCAGTGGGTGATGAAACTTCCCAGGCGCATTACCGCAGAGGGCGCGGGCGGGGCGCGGGGCGGGGGTGGGGGATCGAGAGCTGGTACCCGGGCTCACCAGCTCTCCTGGAGGAGGGTGGGGACGCTGGGGAGGGGCGACTGAGCACTAACGCCGAGTGTGTGCCCCGGGGCGCTCCGTCGCGGCGCTCGCGTCCCTGCCCTCCCCCAGCCCTGAGAGCCCCCTGAGTTGCTTCGTTGGAGTGACCCGGCTAAGAGTAGTTTCTGTCCCCGGCCCCGGCCCGGGGGAGACGTGAGCGTGCACACGTACACACACAGCAGGGGAAGAGGCGCTGCACGCTGCGCCCAACTTTCTCCTTCCTTCCGCGGGCCGGGGGAGAAAGTAGCCGGCTATCCCGAGCCGGCGGTCTTGGAGAGGGGGTCGAACAATAAAAGGGAGGAGATGGTGGTAATTTCCCTGGATTTAGCTTTTTTGTCTTTGTTTTTGTTCTCACCACTTCCGTCCGATGACTGGAGAGTAAAAGGGAACCCGGAGCTGGGTAGCCGGCGGCGGTTTGAGAAAATGCAGGAGTGTGTTTGGAGACGCGTAAAGTTGCCTTTCAAGCTCTGGCCTCCCGGGCAAGCGAAGGTCCGCGGCGGGCTGACTCAGGGCTGCCCTGGGCCTCCCTGTCACCCTCCTGGAAATGATGCAAGTCCCGACCGTCACCTGGATCCGTGCAGCCCAGGCTGGAATAGAGTCGGGATTAGGGGAAGGACGAGAAACCACACTCCAGGTGTTGCACTGTCTTCCCAAGCGGGAAGACGGGGCAGTTGCTCTGACCAAAGACTATATCTAGTGCTTCTGCTCCTGTCTCCAATAGTGGGGTTCTTTTTAATGCAAATTGTCACAAGGCCAGGAATTTCCACGTGTGCTCATTTGGCCCACAGCATCACTGTGCCGAGGAGATTGCTTCAATCTATCAAGTCCTCTGGGCTGGGAATCTCACTGAATTTCAAACGGCGGAGAAAGGAAACTTTCCCAACCCGATGCCGTTGTCACGCGAGCCAGGGGCCCCAGGGACACTGTCCCAGCGCAGATCGTCCCCCTTTAGCTGCAGCTGGAGCTGGGATTCGCTTTTATATTCTACAGCCCTTTCGGCCATTGCCCTGGAGCTCCTGCACACGCGCATGCATCTCCGGCCGCGCTCGCTCATACACACACACATACACACACACACACACACACACACACACACACACACCCAAAAGCGTGACCGCCGCCAGGTCGGCAACTTTGTCGGGCGCTCCCGGCGGAGCTCGGCTTCCTCCTGTAGTAGTTGGGCGCAGGCCCCGCCTCCCGGCCGTGTTGTCAAAAGGGCCGGGGTCTCGGATTGGTCCAGCCGCCGGGACAACACCTGCTCGACTCCTTCATTCAAGTGACACCAGAGCTTCCAGGGATATTTGAGGCACCATCCCTGCCATTGCCGGGCATTCGCGGCGCTGCTAACGGCCTGGTCACATGCTCTCCCGAGTGCTACTGGAGGGCGCTGGGTAACCTCTATCCGAGCTGCAGCCGCGAGGAGGAGGGAAAAGGCTAGCAAAGAGGAAGAGGGGGAGAAGGAGGGGTAGCGGGGAAGGAGGAAGAGGAAGAGGGGAGCACAAAGGATCCAGGTCTCCCTGTGGGAGGTTAATACCAAGAATTATGTGTGCCGAGCGGCTGGGCCAGTTCATGACCCTGGTCTTTGTGTTGGCCACCTTTGACCCGGCGCGAGGGACCGACGCCACCAACCCACTCCAAGGTCCCCAAGACAGAAGCTCTCAGCAGAAGGGCCGCCTGTCCCTGCAGAATACAGGTAAGTGCACCCGCCCCCGCAGCCGGGAGCTGCTGGGAGAGCACACCGTGCACCCACGCGGCGCCCCCCAGGCGTTTAGCCGGGAGCCAGGCACCCACCCAGGACCACGCAAACTCTTGGGATGGCACGGGAAGTGCGAAGGGAAGCGCGAGGCAAGGCGAGGTCCGCGCCGGGTTCCGAGCGCCCGGAATCTGCACGTGCTAGCAGGGTGATGAAATGGCTGGGGCAGGACTTGTTGCTGTCCTCCCCAGGGTCGAGGGGAAATGAGGCAGCGTCTGACGCTGCCAGCGCCAGCCCCCGCCCCCGAGTCCCGGGTCCTGTGCAAAGCTTGCTTCATCCCGGCCGGCATGCGGGAGGCACAGAGGGTCCCCGGAGCTGGGCTGCGCCCTGCACCCGGAAAACTTCTCTTCCCAGCCAGCCGGCCTCAGTAAGAGCGCCGGGTCTTCCCACTCCTCAAAAACTGCCCGACATCCCAAACTTTGCGGGCGAGACAGCTGGCGTTGCGAACTTTCCCCCCGGGGGCACTGCTTTCGGAACGGAGCGTGGGAGTGGCGCAAACCGTACCTCCACTGTGCTGCCGCCATCCCCAGCTCCTAGCCGGGTCAGCAAGCCAAGAAATGGTGAAACGACACGAACTGTGCGCCTCCTCTGCTCGACCGGCTCTTGGCTCACCCACAAGCTGCAAAGCAGAGCCAGGCGTGCAGGGCACGGGGCTGGCCCGTTTCCCAGCTCGGAAAGAGAAAGAAAATCTGCCAACAGCTCCTTCGCTCCACGACCCCCTCCCCCGACTTTGGGGAGCCGTGCGATCGCCGCGGCTGCGGCGTGCGTGCGCTCACAGCACGAGCAGGAAAGCACGAGTGCCCATTAGGGACGCCCCAAGTGAGTGAATCGCGGCACTGAGCGGTCCTGCCCCGGCGTCGCGAAGGGTCTTCCAGAGCCTGTCACCTCCACATGCTGGGGCCGGCACCCCCACCACCCGGAGACCCTCGCCCACCCTCTCGCTCCTCTGGCGCTTCCTCTGAGAACTGAACGTGATTATCGGTGGTTGGTGACCCTCAAAAATACACGCTCCTCATTCTCTCCCTAGATTTAATCTGAATGCGGATTATCAGCTCCGACCCCGCCCTTCTTCCAAAAAACACTTTTCTGATGTAATTTTGTGGTTGGTTTAAATCAGAGCCTTGGGTAGTGGGGAGGGAGGAAAGAGGCTTTGCACGCTGCAGCCTGACAGTTAACTCCCTCCGTCTGTCCTTTCGGAGAGAGGAATGGGGGCCACATTTGGTGAAGAAGAGCTGCCAGCTCCCAGGCTGTGGGAATTCTAGGGGATTGGGTGATATCTCATCCCTATGCCTAATTAAAAGGAGGCTGCAGCCGTGGATAGTGGTGTTTCTAAAGGCTAGACCCCGTCCAACTCCACTCCTGAGCCTGCTTGCCAACCGCAGCTTCCCTAGCTGGTATTTTAATGCGAAGGGTTGGGAGGCACTGCCTTAATAGGAATTTTGTTTTGATTTTTAGGTGTTGAATCATAAAGCTGAATAGAAACTGCTTTTTGGACGCTGTCACTTGGGTGTCAGGAAGGAAATGGCTGTGATTTAATAGTAGCAACTTCTGCAGATCAAGTAGAGAAGGGTACTTCATTGGTGAAGACTTCAGTCTTCAATTTAAATTTTTATTTTTGTCTGTGGGTTTAAAAAGCTGAAATATATTTTGCTCTCAAACTAAGTATTCCCACATATACTTTAATAAAATGGAAAGGATGAAAGGGAGGAATGCTCAGACCAACCTTTCTGGTTATAATTTTTGTAATTTTTTCTCTCCTTCCTACAAATATTTACAAACAGAGACATTTTTCATGAGCAGTTAAAGGATGAAATTTTGTTTCCCAGGTCCTGATATCGTCATTACTAACTCTTTTTTCCTCCTTAAATTTTCCTTTAGTTGTTACTAATTTTTATTTCAAATGACCTCTCTGCATTGTCCAGCATGGGTCAGAGTTTTTTACATTATCTGTATGTGATTTTCCTTTTAGCGCAGATCCAGCACTGTTTGGTCAAAGCTGGCGATGTGGGGTGTGGCATGTTTGAATGTTTCGAGAACAACTCTTGTGAGATTCGGGGCTTACATGGAATTTGCATGACTTTTCTGCACAACGCTGGAAAATTTGATGCCCAGGTAAAAATCCATCCAGAGCATGAAGATTGTTTGGGGTGGGCATACATGATTGAAATGTTCATTAGAAAGCCTTGTTAACTAACTTCCTTTGCTATGCCTTGTGGTGTGTTTTAGGGCTTGCAAGCGACAGTCTAGGTATAAAACATTATGCCAGTGTCTCCCTTCTGCACTCATAAGCTGCATCTACACAGGCAGGGTGGACTGGCGACCAATGTCATAATAAGTGATAAACACCTTATAAGGGGACATCCTGTGTCTGGCCACCAAGAACTTCATCCCCAAAGCGCATTGCATGAGGTGCAGGGGCAGGAACGCCCAATCATACATTTCAAAAGCCATTTTCACCTACTAGGAAAATGAGACAAAAGTGTGTAAAAATTCATCATGTGGTATGTGTGCAGGCAACCCAAATAACTCAGGACATCCAAAAGAGCAGACTTCCGTTCCTCCTGAGTAGCAGATCCTTCTCTTCAAACCTGACAGGTCAAAACCCTGATTGAGTCTTCCAATTCCACACTTTCCTTTTGTTCTATATAATAAATATAGTCAAGGCCTGACCCACTTCAGTTATCCCAGGGTCCCAAGGGGAACGCCGAGTTGATGCTCAGGGCAGGGTACGAACACAACAAGCAACCTTATGGCTCCAATGCTGACAACTCAAATACATTTTTAGATGATATGTGGCATGGCATTAGGCTCACCTTCTTCATGTTCTCCCTGGCTGCTTATATGCCCTGTGGAAACGCCCTGTTATTATATCCCAGAAACCTCTCTCCCCTAGTTTATTGGAAAGGGTGGCCATCAGTTTAGGTGAGATTTATGGATGTCACCAGTTACCATCCGTTGACATGCAGTAGTGAGCCTAACAAAGCAGTGTCTGGGAACCAGGCGGGGAGGCGATGATGGGGCCAGCAGCCTGCACTGCAGAGGATGTGCAGTGGCAAGAGAGGAAACTGAAACCAGGGAAGGAAAGAGGTAGAACTTTGAATTCCTCGAGGCTCCATAATAAAGCATCATTCTGGATTAACGGGAATTAGGAAACGTAATAGGAAATCCGGAGGAAAGACGTGCATTTAAGGGCAATCCCACAGGATGTCAGGGAAGAATACCAAGCACAGATGGCCACAGCCCTCGCAGAAATTAATCTTCCTTTTTTTTCTCAACCAACAGGAATATATTCTCAAGTTAGAGGCATCCCTTTCAAGTCGATGCTCAGCACATAACTGCTTAATAAACTGGCACACCCTGCCCTCCATTCCATTTGGCTCTGGCTGGAGAGTCAAAAGAGTCTCCATGGCTCTGGCCATGGAAAGGGTGCCTGGGCCACATGGTTTTTCAGAGATCAGATGCTATCTGTAGACATTTCTATGGCTGCTAAAGAAGAGAACCAAAATAAATGCGCTGGCTGGCTTCCCACTTCCAACCTAAACCCGTTTACTTTCTCAACTCAGTGACTTCCAGGCCTGTCTAAAAACAGAGGGGTGACCTCTCCAGCGACAGCTCGTTTCTATAGTAATGTGGGGTGCGGGGATTCCTGAGTAGGCACCCCACAATGCCTACAGGCTGTGGGAGGTTGATAAGGGAGCAGCACCAATCTCCCCTCACACCCCCAACAGCTGTCTCCTTTCTAGGGTAAGCACAATCAAACGGGGTTGCCAGGAAAGAGAAATGCAGGCCAGATGTATGCCTGGCTGCCTTCGCCACTCAGAGGCAGGGAGCATGGGGGAGGGGCCCCCAGTGCGGCAGTTCAGACTCCAGATGCTGCCAGGCAGGGTGCCAGGCCAGCCTTTTAGAGGCAATAATCCGAACAGTTTAAAGGAGTAGAGTCATTTTCAAAAAGGAAAAGAACACTCTTCCTGGTAGGGTGGGAGGAGACAGGGTATGGATTTGGGTCCGAGGGAGGAGCTAAGGCAGAAAGGGAGGCACAATTAGCACTCAATCTTGGTGTTGCTCCTGGAATCAAGGGATAAAGGAAAAGTGTGAGATTTGGACAAGCAGGCACCTTCCTCTTAGGGAAAACTGCTCTCCGAGAACCGTGAAGGATTTATGAATTTGTATCTGGCCAAATTCCCTTTGTGTTCCAGAAAAGTTGACACTGAACCAACATGGGGCTACTTATACCCATGGAAGCCCAGTTGGAGGGAAACTCACAGAGTAGCAGGGGAGGAAGGAGGGAGAGGTGTTAGTCTACAGAATGAACATCCCTTGCTGCCAAGTGCTGGAGCTGTTCTGTCACTCTGGACATGCCTCCTGATGTGGCATTGCCTGTCAACTGGGAGGACGTCCATCTCAGGTGGGGCCCTGCGGTTTCGATCTCAGAAATATCCTGTGTAAGCTCAAAAAGGGCTTAAATGTCCAAGCATGTAACGAGGAATCCTGCTCTCTGCCCCTCTCTCCCTTCCCTGACCTGTGTGTTCTCAGGGCAAGTCATTCATCAAAGACGTCTTGAAATGTAAGGCCCACGCTCTGCGGCACAGGTTCGGCTGCATAAGCCGGAAGTGCCCAGCCATCCGGGAAATGGTGTTGCAGCTGCAGCGGGAATGCTACCTCAAGCACGACCTGTGCACGGTGGCCCAGGAGAACACCCAGGTGATAGTGGAGATGATCCATTTCAAGGACATGCTGCTGCAGGAGTAAGTACTGCCCCGCAGAGGGCCTGGGGTGGAGGGGCTGCCCAACAAGGTCAGCAATGTTTATGGGAGGAGAGCCGCATTGCTTCTAGAGGCTGAATGCCTGACAAATGGAGAAGGCTTCCATTTACTTCAGAAAGCTACACTGACTCACCTAGAAGGCTCCTTTCCTGCAGGCTTTCAGAAAAAGAGAATTCTCTCATCAGTCTCAAAATCACAAGCAACAGAAATGGGAAATCATTTTACTAAGCATGAAATGTGTTGATTCAAAAATGCTCTTCATCTTCCCCTGAGCCAAGAACCCACTATTCTCTGACTATTTTGAGTAGCTGGAGAGGTGTCCTTACAGACAGCAGATTGCTAATAACATTTGTTGATTATTTGCTAAGTGCCAGGGCCTGGGCTAAGAGCTCCTTGTGACTTTTTCACTTGATCCTCAACACAGCCCTTGTCACCTCCATTTGACAGATGAGGAAACTGAGACTCACTAAGGCTAGCGACAGGTAAAGCCAGGCTTGGGACCCAAGCAGTCTGGCCCCAGAACCTATACTCTTAAATGCCAAAAGCAGAGCTATTGATGCTTTTCCTGCCTCCTTAACTTTCCTTTCCCATAGAAAGTTTGGTTCACCTTCTCTAACACATCGGTGCCCTCCCAGAGAATATGCAAAACAAATGCCAAAAACTTTAATCAGCTGAATACTTTTATGCCAAAACAAGGAAATGTGAACTTACTTATCTGAAGACTTGAAATTCAATGACAAATTCAGGATGCATCCCATTCCTTATAAAACATCCCAGCTAGAGGATCCTAAATTTTACAGCATGGTAAAGCACATTGGTAAACACTTGTTTCTAACATGAGGCAAGGCCAGGCATCCCTGAAGATTTTTTTTTTTTAATATTGACGATGGTTCTTTCCTCAGCAACACAGAGCAGAAAGCCACTCACCAGGCCAGTTCAGTGTAAGTCATTACCAGTTTAATGGCACTGTTGGTCTCTCCATGGTGACTCATTGAGCCAAATCAGTATAATTGTATGAACTCTTGCTCCTCAGTCTGTGTCACAACCTTCTTCCAGCTATGTCCCTACCAACACCAACACCACTTAGATGACAGAGGACAGCAACCACCTCCTGTCCCTCTCCACTTGGTTATAAGGTCATAGGCATCTTGCAACACTCCTGGTGCAGGCAAAACTGCAGGAAGCTCTTGCCAAAAGCAAAATAATGTTGCATTTTCCTTGAATTAGGCTAATACCTTATAAAATATTTTTTATTCTTCAAATATTTGTAAAGAAGCAATAGCAGCCACAGCATCACCAACCACAATGATAGCTGTCATGTTTTCTAATGTGCTAGGCCCTTGGCCAGGGCATTTACATGGGTTATCTCATTTATCTTTCCTAAAGATGCTACCAGACAGAAATCACTATGCCCACAAGGAGGAAAGTGAAGCTAAGAGATTAGAGAACTGGCACTGAGGTTTGATTCCTGCTTTTAAGCTTTGGAATTGCTGGTATACGTGACTGAAGCCAGTTGTCAGGAGTAGACTTCAAAGCTGCTCCTGGCCTATCCCCTCCCTGCTAGACCTGAAAGGGGTCACAGCTCCCCACATGTGGTGGGCTTCTTGTCCTTTTATCAAATATATCCCCATTACACAAGGAGAACACTCTAGAATTCCCTTCCTTCAGGTGCCTGTGGAAGAGGTAAGTGCCCCATGGCTAGGAAACGCCATGAACTTCACTCACCTCCAGGCCTGTCACCCATTAGAGAGAGTCTGCTGGCCTCAGGACTGGATGAGTGATGGGGCCCATTCCTAGTTTATAAGGCTATAAAGCATGCCTGGCGCGCAGGAAGACTATCTTTCTTGGAGAAGAGTATTCTTTGGGAAAACTGAAGGTTTGAAGTCCCACCCCCTCCCCTTAATTTAAGACGGAGGTAAAGCCCTGTGAGTTCTAGTGTCTCTTTCTTGGGAATATGGCCCTTCGGGCCATGGGCTTCTCACACCATTCAGAATGAGCCCATGACCCCCTCCCCAGCCTGCTCTGGAGTAAGAAGCCCGCTCACATGATGGTCCTCTCACTTCCCGCTAAGTCAGCATCTCTAGACAGGGGTCTCCCCTAACTCCAGCTTCCCAAAAACCCCTATTACCTTTCCTTCTGAAGCCATGACGTGGCTGTGCATCAGCTTGTACGTCTGGCTTAACTGCCTGTTTTTCAGTTGTTTTTTTCCTCCAACCATCTTAACTGATTTAAAATATCCTATCGGTCCCCAAATATCAAGAAGGCCACTTCCGAATGTGTGGCATTGGTTAAAAAAAAAAAGGGAGAGAACCTCCAGAACTTGCTTTTCATTTTAGAGAAGAGGAAATCACAGTCACCCCAGAATCTGCACCACCCCCATTCTTCAACTCAACCCCCACCACACCAGAACACTCACCCCCAGTTAATACTGCTCTTTTCAAGCTCTTCCTCCCCGCTCCCCTCGCCCCTTCCCGCCTGCCCCACTTTCTGCACAGCATCTGTTTCCCCCTAGCTGCAGCCAGCCTGCCTCAGCCCCCGGCCCCCACTCGCTGTGTCGATGGGTGCTGGCAGCCTCCAGGCACACCCCCCTCCAAGTATTTTTTTAAATCCTTTAGCCTTGCTGACACCCAGTTGAACGAGCTAGACTTTGTCATTAGACACGGGCTGAGCTTGCAGCCTGAGAAGGCACCGTGCCAGCTCAGAACACGGCTTAGATGAACTTGGTTCGGCACACACACCCCTCCCCGCAGTTCACAGCTTCCTCCTCCTGAGAAAAGGCCAAGGGCAGAGGAGAGCGTGGGTTCGACCAGCCTTCTCGGATCCAGATCGGCCTTGGACTTCTGAGGGCTCATCTGGCAGACAGAACTCCCTGGCCGAGGAGGCAAAAGAGAGGCCATCTGTATATTCCCAAGACAGCTTTCCCCTTACTCTGGGGAAAGGAGCTTGAAGACAGCATCCAATCCAGTTAGTGTCTCAGAAAGACAGATACTCAGCCCTGCAGTGTGCTCACCTAGCCCTGGTGCTGCGGCAGGCACAGTCAGGTGCTAAAATCCTGCCGCCGCTTTAGCAGACACACTCAGTGAACTCGAGCTCCAGAGGCAGGTTCTAGTTTTCACAAAATAAAAGGAAACAAACAAGCATGGAGCATTTGCCTCCTGCGTTCTCACCTCCGGACAGCCCAAGGAGACCGTGTAAGGTTGTCTTGCGCTGTCAGGGGCCTGTCTTAGAGGGCTGAAAGCCCTTTGCTCAGCCGCCATGCACAGACTTGCTGACTCCAAAGTCATCAAGCAGGCCCTGAAAAGCAGCTTGATCTCTATCAGCCAGAACATTCCTCCTCTCTGCTCTGCTCTCAGCCGAGCCCTGGGCCCTGAAGCCC